>NC_059108.1:135148808-135463141 GCF_020740685.1 Jaculus jaculus | reverse complement strand
TATCCCTTTCGCAGCCCTCCCTGATTCACAGGCTGATACTGCGTGGAGACCTCCTGGAGACCTCAAGAAAAGACAGGTGGGAGGCTCAAAAATGAATAATTCTTCAATCTGGGGTGAGATAACCAGTGCTGGAAGGCTAAATTGGAAAAAAATAAATGTATTTTAATAAAACTATCCTAGAGTAGTCATTACACATATTCAGGTTGTTTTTTTTTTTTTTTTTTTTTTTTTTTTTTTTTTTTGCTTTTGCTTTGTTTTTCAAGGTAGGATTTTGCTCTCCAGCCCAAGCTAACTGGGAATTCACTATGTAGTCTCAACATGGCCTCATACTCACAGTGATCCTCCTACTTCTGAGTGCTGGGATGAAAGGCGTGCACCACCTCATCCAGCTTCTGTTAAGCTCTTGGTAATGTCTCATTAATTCATATGCATGCAATTAAGGTTTTGTGGTCTGATATTTAGGGTGAAGGAGAAATGAAGAAAATATCTAGAAGACAGGGCACTCAGGTAAAAGGAAAGAAAATCGATAGTGAGGCAGAGGACCATCATCCCAAATAAAGACTATATTGTTTTAAATGTGTGTGCATATGTGTTGGTACACATGTGTCAAAGCAGGCATATAGAGGTCAAAAAGTAATCTTTGGATGTGTGTACTCACCATTCACCTTGTTTAAGGCAGGGTCTCTGGTTCCTGTATATGCCAGGCTAACTGGCCTGGGAGCTTCCAGAGATCCTCCTGTCTATGCAACCATCTTTCAGTAGGCACACTGAGATTACAGACATGCTCAACCGTTTTCAGCTTTACCTGAGTTCTGGATATCAGAACTTAAGTACTCATACTTGAATGGCAAGTGATTTACTCTCAGAGCCATCTCAACAGCTACTAAGACATTAAAAATATTTTTTTTTGTTCATTTTTATTTATTTGAGAGTGACAGACAGAGAGAGAAAGAGGCAGGAAGAGAGAAAAAGGATGGGTGCACCAGGGCCTCCAGCCACTGCAAATGAACTCCTGATGCATGTGCCCCCTTGTGCATCTGGCTTACCTGGGTCTTGGGGAATCAAGCCTCGAACTGGAATTCTTAGGCTTCACAGGCAAGTACTTAACACTAAGCCATCAGTCCAGCCTTAACACGTTTTTGTTGTTGTTAGTATATATCTAACAGGTTATGTGAAAAATCTGCTTGGTTTAATACAATTTTGACAAATACCACTAAATAAACATATATACAGGGGTAAACTATTGTAATTTACCTAAAATATGTAATGCTATTATACACATTAAATGAAAAGTGCAATGCATCAGATTAAAGCAAGCAATGTGTGTTGCTATTTATACAATACTTGACAAAAGATTTGAAGACAAGCCAAAACTAGTATTTCACGTAAAGTGCTCTCACTTGTCCCCTAAGCCAAAAGTACACATCAACAAATCTGACAGAGTTAGGAGGTCGACAACTGGATTAACTCATAGTCTCATTTAAGTGACATTAACCAGGCAAGCGAGTCAAATATACGAAGGCTTTGTTTGAATATGCAAAACATGCAGTACATCTTTGTGTCTTCAGACGCTGTCAGCTGAAGGTCAGCTGAGTGCTGAGATGGCCAACAGAAGTCTCACCTTTTGGGATACATGGTGTATACTTTGAAGTGTGAAGATGATAAATTTCACACCCATAATTTACAGGCATGGCTTATGTTTAAGGTGAAGAGATTCTGCCAATATAATTGTACTTTCAAGTTGATCTGACTTGGGTAAATTAACATGTAAACTGTCTTCTGTGGGACTACATGTATCAGACGAGCAAAAAAGGATATAGCCTTTCCTGAAATCAGTAGGATCTTAATCATGAAGGAAGCTTACCTGCTGGCTTTGCAGAAGGAAATGGCTTAGATATGACAGGCTCTATAGAACTGAATGTGTACTAACTAGCTGTATACAACATCGCAGAGCCAAGAGTGACCCACAGTAAAATCTCACATACAACTACAAATGCAAGGCATTAAATCCTGACAACAGCAAAAACATGCTTCCTGAAAATGGAAATTCTCAGCTGAATCTCTCACTGGCCTGGTGGAATTGCTGACTGTAGTCTTGTGACAAGAACCTGGTTAACTTACTCCACAGTCTGTGAGATAAATGGATGTTGCTTTATGCTTCCACTGAGAAGAACCATTTTGAAAGAGAGCTTATCATTTTTTTAAAAGCTGAACACACTATTATTACATAATTCAGCAACCATCTTCTTGTATATTTCCTTAATTAAATTAAAAATTCAATGTCTCTTCATAAGTGAACGGATAAACACATTATGATAAAAGACACCCTATAGGATATTATTCAACTATTTAAAAACACTTCAAAGTCACAAAAATATGAAGGAAACATAAATGCTTATCTCTAAGTGCACAATGCCCATACTTAAGGGCTACATAATTTGTGACTAACTACATGAGATTGTGGAAAAGAAAGCTTTTTCATGATAGCAAAACATAAATGGTGGCCAGATGTTTAGGGTAAAGAGGAATAGATGGGCCTGTAAGATTATTAGGGTAATGTAATTATGCTGTATGATATAGTAATGGTGGCCTGATGCATTTATCAAAAAATGATGACACTATACAATTAAGAGAGTGAAACAGACTGAGCCAATTTAAATACAGATACCTCACCAATGAGAACTGTTAAATATTCATTTTTTTCAGGTAAAGGATATATGTAACTGTCTCCTGCCAGCTCATTTTTTTATAAATCGAAAATTACTTTTAACAATGAAGAACTTAAAAAGACAAAGGCATCTCAAATATAAATGAATTTTGGCCTCAGTAAAAGTTATAGTGACTTAAGGTAAATTGGGTACTTCACAATTTCCTGTAAATTTAAGAGGCTGTGCCTATTCAACTCTGTAAGTTTTGGCATGTAGGAACAGAGGGCAAATGGCTGGAAATATTCTTGTTTATTAGGAATAGAACACAAAAATTACTTTTATATGCAATACACTGGCTTTGGAATATTATTAATAAATTTAGCTCAAACATTTATAAAACCAATAGTGCCATTAGATGTGAGTCATAACCATATGACTTCTACCTCAATTTATATAAAAAGCCAAGAAAATGGTTCATTTTGTATGATATTATGCACAGAGACAAAGAAGCCTATATATATGTAGACTTCAGTGACTTCAGTGGCCTTTCCTCTAGAGGCCCATTCACTAGGAGTTAATCACCTTTGAAGGAATGTTCTAAGGATGTTATCTGGGGTATTTTCTGTTTAAATTATTCAATTTAGTAGGAATGAACCCTTTTCCTAAGTATAGGAAAGGCTCATTGTCAGAGGAGGTATAAATGATGCTATTATGAAGATTTGTTGTAGTTATGCCAGTCAAATGGTGAGTCTACTACAGACAGAGAACACATTTCTAAAATGAATGGTGGACTTTAAATTCCCTAATGTTCAGCTTAGCTTTAGTTAGCAAAAGTACCATTATGTGGCCAACTCAGTGTTATTCAAGCAACAGTACTAAAGCAAGAGAAGTACATTCTGAATTAGTGAAAACCTCCAAATTCACTCTACTTTATTTTTTATTAATATATTTTTATCAATTATGAAATTTATTGTATGAATAAATCATGTTTGGGTTCCCATATCATCATTTTATATATGTTCTTTCCCATGTACAATTCACAGAGGGTCCTCCTCAGTGGAATTATTTGTAGTGTTAATAACCATGAGGTTATGAATGAATCAGTTTCTGTGGTGGGGAGGCAAATGCCTTCCCACCCTGTGGTCCTGACAATCTTTCCGCCCTCTCTTCCACCATGTTCTCTGACCTTTGGCAGGTATGATACATCTACTTTAGTGTTGTGATTTCTGCAACCTTTGCGTTTCTGCCTTGATGAATTTTGAGTGTTGTCAGTGTCTATATCCATCTCCCTGGAATGATTGTCAGGCTATCAGTGAGAGCAGCATTTCTTTTTTAGAAAGGAAATTATTTCCAAACACCAAAGAAATTGTTATGAAGCAAAATAAAAAGAAAACAAAACAAAAATCATTGTGACAAAGCAAAACAGTATTGAAGTGAACTTATTAACACATTACCTCTGGTGGCAATATAAAGTGCCATGATAGGAAAGCATGTACTATAACTTGCATGATTAAAGATTAGTATAAAAATTTTGAAAATGCACTATATTCAATTGCACTTACCATATTATAAGCAACTCTAAAGTTACCTATTCCTGGCCAGTACACTCAACATGCTTATAATTTTATATTAAAGAAAAAGTTTACTGAATATTTACTATGAAATATAACCAATGAAGTTAATAGAAAATAAGAGTCAATTCCTTCTTTCAGTGAACCTACATTTTACTTAGTAAGTAGTGATATCAGAATGTGACATTTGAGTTTGAATTTTATCTTTGATATGGCAGTAAATAAAATAATAAGAGAGAGTTTAAAAAATATAGATATGTGATATACAATGCACCATAAACAATGGGTTTGATTAGAGGAGAGACACGATGATAGAAAATTGGAACTTAGTATGTTTCTGTTACAGAAAAATTGTAGAAATTCTATCATAATAACATAATGATATCCTTACTGAAACCTATCTGCCTTGAATCTTTTTAATTTTTTATAATTTTATTTATTTATTTATTTAAGAGTGAGAGGGAATGGGTACAAGAGGGCAACCAGTCACTGAAAACAAATACCAGACACATGTGCTACCTTGTGCATCTGGCTTACATGAGTTATGGCCTGGGTCCTTATGCTTTATTTCTATTTATTTCTATTATTTATTTATTTATTATTAAGCCATCCTTGTAACCCTATCTTGGATAACTCATTTATGCATGTGTACGTATCTCCAAAGCTGCACAATACTGAAAAGAACAAAGCATCTTTTAACAAATATTTTATTTAGCTATTTAATTTGTTTGAGACAAAGAGAGGGGGAGAGATATAGAGTGCAAATGGGTGCATCAGGGCCTCCAGCCACTGCAAACGAACTCCACACACATGTCCCACCATGTGCATCTGCCTTAAGTGAGACCTGGAGAATTGCACCTGGTCCTTAGGCTTTGCAGGCATATGCCTTAACTGCTAAGCCATCTCTCCAGCCCCCAACATAGCAAATTTTAACAGTGAGGTTGATCTTTCCTAGGAAGTCCCAGGAATGGGATTTTCACATGATTTTGAACAGTTTGTAAGCCACTAAAATCTAACCAAATAAATGATTTGACATTCAGGCAATAAGAAGTCCAAGCAATGGTAATGTCTTAGTCCTCAAAGTTTTGTCAATACCAGAATCTCAGGGCCATCGCATCGGGTCTTAAGTTGAAAGCAAAAGTATAAGTCTACAGAGTAGCCAGATGTGAGTGGAGGAGTATACTGGGAAGATGAGTCACTCTCCTTCATTCCTCATCCTGCTCAAAGTGTATGATGATAACACAGTGTGTAGATGCACATCCAACAATATTTACAGGGCCAACTAATCTGGTTTATCATAGTAGTAGACCTTTTGAATAAGAAAAGGCATGCAGATAATTTCTAATATTAATAATTTTCTACATAATGTCTTCTGTGTACCTCATACCCCTTGCATGTATAATTAAAGAACATGCATCAAAATGCCACTAAAGTTAATGACAGTGTCAGGGTTGATTTATGTATTTATTTTTCAATAATATATTCAATCAATACATCTTGATTATGCAGGTCCAAAATTAAAAGTAGGCACAAGGAGGAGAGGAATTTTTTTTTATAATTCTGTAACTCCAAAAATATGGGTACTAAAATTTAGTGGTCATGAGTCAAGAAAATTATTGATGCCAGCATGTAAAAAGGATGAATGGCAGGATAGATATATAATAGGAGATCAAATAGGACCCAATTATACCTATAATTATTTGGAAAATATTCATTTTATTGAATTAATGTAATGTTAACCAAATAAATGAAGAAGATAAAGTGCAATAGAAAAAAAAATAATAATACAAAGCAAGCATTCATCACAAAATGATAGCTAAAAGATCCTTCTGAAAGTCAAATATACTGGACATGGTGGCTCATGCTTTTAATTCTAGCAGTTGGGTGGCAGAGGTAGGAGGATCACCCTGCGTTTGAGGCCAGCCTGGTAATACAGAGAGAGTTCCAGGTTAGTCTGGGCTACAGTGAGACCCTACCTCAAGAAAAAAACCTAAAAGTCAAAATATTGTTAAATATAAATACATTTTCTCATTAATAATAGTTTGAATTAAATTGCTTTAACAGACATTTATATAGAAAATAATGTAATTAGTTACCTTCTTCCACATTCAAATTTTAATATGGATTCTTTTTATTTACTTTGTCAGAGATTTTTTTAATTTAATTTATTAGTTTTCAACAAATACAGGCAGTTTGGTACCATTGTTTAGGCTCATCCATGATCTACCCCCTCCCATTGGATCGTACCAATAACTGTGGGCTAACTCCACAATGCAGGACCCATTTACTTTGTCAGAGATTTTAATATTTACATTTATCCTTAATTTTATTCTCAATTTTGTGTTCAAATTAGTTTGATGTTTTTATCAATTTTCTATAATGCTATTTTACACTTACCTACTTATTTCAATTCACCTATCATTTGACTTTATTCTATCCTTAAAGTACTTTGCTTTTTATAAGAGTCATATATCCTCAATGAGGCAAGACCCATACACTGACTTTTAAAGTATTACATATCTACCTGCTGCTTTCATCTTTTAAAAGGTGTCATGATGAATATATTTGTCTGTTATTTATTTTCCTCAGCATCCTGTGTAGACATCACCTCATTGTGTCCTGACTAGATGTTGGAGACATCTGAGGTCACTATAATTGCACGTTCTTCTTGCAGGTATTTTGTTTTGATTTTCTGAAAGTGAGGCCTGCAAACTTAATTAAATATCCAAGTTTTACTTGAGTGCTGAGGTAATGTTAAAGACAAATTATGCTCCTTTTTCAACACACTATTTTCCTTGTTCCATACATAAAATCCACTTTTGCTAAGCTGGCTTCTGAAGTTGAGTAGTTTAAATATAAGATGTTGTGATGTTAAATACATCAAATCACTTTTTGCTGTTATAAATACAATGAGTGTTTTAGCATATAGTCTCGGCTTTTATTTTTTTTTTTATTTTTTTTTTTAAATTTTTTTATTTATTTGAGAGCGACAGACACAGAGAGAAAGACAGATAGAGGGAGAGAGAGAATGGGCGCGCCAGGGCTTCCAGCCTCTGCAAACGAACTCCAGATGCGTGCGCCCCCTTGTGCATCTGGCTAACGTGGGACCTGGGGAACCGAGCCTCGAACCGGGGTCCTTAGGCTTCACAGGCAAGCGCTTAACCGTTAAGCCATTTCTCCAGCCCTAGTCTCGGCTTTTAATCTCATAAAAACTTTTATGAACTTCATTTCTGGATCATAGTTCTGCTCTATGTTGTCCTAAGTATTGTATTATATGTGGGTTGCTATTGAAATCACTAGATACTAGGTTGCTTAAATAGCAGAAGTTTATGTTCTCACCATTATACATGCCACAAAATGTAACGTGAAGTTTGAGAATAGTTGGGTTCTGGCAAACATTGTTCCAGACTTGAGGACAGCTACTTCCTCCCCATTCTCTGGTATGACAGAGAAAGAAGTAGGAGTGCTTTGGTATTTGTTCTTTTAAGAATTTTACTTCCATTATGAGGCCTTGTCTTATCAGCAATTCCAAACTGAACTATCAGAAGCTCCCCTGAAAACACCTCCACATCAGGAACGAGGGCTCCGACATGAGTTTTGGATGGGGACAGGGTAAAATCATTCAAAACTTACTAGTACTTTGAGCTACATATCTGTACATGCATTAAAGATAAGGCATTTCTGTAAGAAGTCACTGTACTCTCATTTTCGGAGATCCATGAAATTATCATCACATATGCTTTCCATGACCTTTATATTGCTTCTCTCCCTAACTATATTATTATTTTTTATATGTTCATGGTGATTACCACTAATATCTTCTTTCACGTGATCTATTTTGAGTTTAATACATTTTGGGGCCATTTTTCTTTTAGTTATTTTTATTTTCACTGTGTAGTTACTTTATGTGCAATATATACCTTTGGCTCTATGTATCTAAAATATACATTTTTCATAAATAGTTTACCTTATGTCATTTCATAAATTCAAAGTTTCAACAAATTCTCATCAAATTTGACTCTCAGAGATGTCTTTTGCAAAATTTATTTTTGTTCCTCTGGTTGTGGGTTGCCTCAGACAGTGTAAGAATCACTGATCCCTTCAGTTTTCATCTTAAAGTGGGCAGCTGTGTTCATATAAACTTTAGGGTCTAGCATTGTCTGAACAGTTGAAATATTAAAATTATCTGCTAGATTTATAGATGCGGCTCTAGCTTTATCAGATTTTAATATAATATTTCCCCACAATTGGGTTGCTCATGATGAAATTAAGACTCTTTTAATATTTGTAATCTATCTTTCCTACACTTAGCTCTTAATTGAGGAATTAGGAACTTGTGAATCATCTTTATTTTTTTTTTTAATACAGCAGCTCCAAGGCCACAAAATAAAGGACAGTTAATGCTGCAACAAATGTTTTTAAAACACCTCCAACAGAAAGAGGGCAAGACCATGAAGCAGGTGAAGGTGAGTAAATTAGGCTTAAGAGAAACAAGAGTACTGGGTTTGAAGAAAAGTATTCGCAATTCATTTGGATGTGTTTTAGGAGCTTTACAAAAAGTAGTTATTAGCCAATTAAGTGGATTTCAGTTGATCATTGTTGATGGCTTATGCATGTAACAAGCATGACTAAATACACAGGAATGTCTAGTAGAAAAGAATATGTGAAAGACTGAAACACATTATGTGTCTATAAATGAATATATGTTAATAATCCATAATAAAATATATGATCATTATCTTGAAGATATGGGTTTATTATTAAAATAAATGACATTTAGGAGCTATGTAAATTGATATCCAATTAACTTGTAGGAGCTATCTTATTCAATGCCAATTAAACATATTAACATTCCTTACAATTTAATATATCAATATGAATTTAACTGTACCTTTATTGCTATTGTAATTTAGAGTTAATTACATAGCTAGGAGATTTATCTTTTGCATAATTATTAAGCATCACCCACAGTTCTTAAAAAAGTAAATGAAATTGATAGCTTTATAAATTCAAGTCTCTAATGCAACACATTTTTTTTTGTTTGTGTACAAATGTTTGTTTTTAAGCAAATTGCAAAGCTCATAGGCTTTGCAGTGGTGACTTTAATTTTATATGTATAAAAAAAATCTGTGTAATGTGTCTCCTAAGTCATGATTTTATCTTTCAGATTGTTTGATTTGTGATTATGGTTTGGTTAATGTCTGTTCAATTACAGGAAGATATTCTGATAACTGAGGAGTGTCTTAATAAAAAAGGATATGACATAGCCCATTAAACATATTTGAGATGATTTGGGAAAAAATATTTTATTTTTCTTTGATAACCTTAATATCTAGCATTGTAACAGGTGCTCACCAAGCAGTGATGAGAGGATGGGGATCAGCACTCACGCTTCAGTGATCAAGGATCTTTCAGAATCTATTTCTTCAGTTCTATTTTTTTATGGTTGAGTATTTTTTTATTAGTTATGTACACAGTATGTATGCAGACATATTGGTACAGTTGTCAGCCTCCTCCCTGTCTTCCCTCCTCCAAAGGGACCCCCGTCATTCTGGAATGTGGGTCCTGCATTGTGGGGTTAACCTTCAGTGATGGGGAAGAGGCAATGTCTCTGTGCATAATGTTCCAGCCTGTGGCTCTAACAATCTTTCCACCCCCTCTTCCACAAATTTCCCTGAGCCATGATGGGTTTGTTTTAGGTCTACTTCCATGATGAGGTCATGGGAGGCTCTGTGTCTCTGGATATCTGGTTTGGTAGGAGTTGAGTGTTCTCTGAGTCTAATTCCTTCACCCTTGTGCTGGTACCAGGTTCACCAAGAAAGCAGTACTCTTGCTCATTTCCCCAATTATTCTTAGTTTCAGCTGGGGCCCATTGAGGTGCAATAGGCTGATTCTCTCCTCAGGATCTGTGTCCATCTGAAAAAGAAAAGCAAATTCTCCAACAGAGAGTGAAGTCAGCGCCAGATAAATGGGATAACCATTATTATTTTAGAGGGAATTTAATAGGTGTAGGCCCTCTTTTAGCCCATGATTGGTGAGAGCCTGATAATGGAAAGTGGGCTCATTTTTTGGATATGGTTCTGACTTGTTTTTCAGATCCATCTATGGGTTCCCTGCCACTGAGCAGATCAATTAGCCAAATCAAGAGCAGCTGGTTACCCAGCATGGCTGTGTGATGGTTATTGCACACTTGTGTGAGCATCACCTCAGGTGGTTTGCTGCTGAGTAGTTTAGACCACGAGTTGCTTGGATGGATATTGGTCATTTTTTTCCCAGTTGTTCATGTAACACCTTCTTGCACTAGATGGGCTGTCTGGGGACTGAGTCTCTTCCAGATTCCAGCCAGGTTACTCCTTGTTCCCTTATCAACAGCATATGATGTCTTCGACAGTAGGGTCTTAACACTAATTTTTGGTGGATCATCAAGTACTCTGACAGAAATCTGTCTTCTTTTGGGAAACCTTGTAGGTCTCTCTGATCAACAGCTCATTGTGGATGTTAACTACATGCTGATACTGGGAGGTACAGGCTGGCACTAAGGAAAAGAAGGAAGAAAAAAGAAGGTAATATAAAAGAGATAGAGGGAAGAGGGAAAGAGAGAGAGAAATAGGATAAGATCAAAATTAATCTTCATCTTGCCTTCTCCAGGGCCCTGTGATTCAGATGTTCCCTCAACCATTTAGTCTGTCTTTTAGTATAGAGAATTTTATTGTACCAGTTTCATTTGGGTCCAGTTTTGTCCCCTCCACACTACCATCCTTACTTTTCCCTTCTTCCCCAGTTCTATTTTTAGTAACATTTATGACATTTTTTTTTTCAAGGTAGGATACCAGTTTAGCCCAGGCTGACCTGGAATTCACTCTGTATTCTCAGCATGGCCTTGAATGCGTGGTGATCCTCCTATCTCTGCCTCCCAAGTGCTGGGATTAAAGGCAGGCACTACCATACCTGGCTCACATTTATGATATTTTAACCGAATTTTCATTCTTTTTAAAAATATTTTTTGTTCATTTTTATTTATTTATTTGATAGTGACAGAGAGAGAGAGGGAGAGACACAGGTAGAGAGAGAATGAGAGCGCCAGGGTTTCCAGCCACTGCAAATGAACTCCAGATGCGTGTGCCCCCTTGTGCATCTGGCTAACGTGGATCCTGGGGAATCAAGCCTCGAACCGGGGTCCTTAGGCTTCACAGGCAAGCACTTAAGCACTAAGCCATCTCTCCAGCCCCCGAATTTTCATTCTTAAAATGTGAGTGATAACCACTGCATATGGTTGTTCTCAGCATTAAATATAACTATATGCATATAAGTACAATGAAATATAGTAACAAGAATTGTATTCTTAAAAGTCAATAAAATAGGCAGTCTGTTGGGCCCACTCCCCCCCCCCACAAAAAAAAATAGCCAGTAGTAGGGCTGGCAAGATGGCTTAGCATTTGAAGTGCTTTCGTGAAAAGCCTAAGGACCCAGGTTCAATTCCCCAGTACCCACATAAAGCCAGATGCACAGTTCCCCAGTACCCACATAAAGCCAGATGCACAGTGGAGCATGAGTCTGGAGTTTATTTACAGTGGCTAGAATCCCTAGAATACTCATTTTCTCTCTCTCATTCTCTCTCTCTCTTTCACTCTCTCTCTCAAATCAATAAATAAATTGTAAATAAATAAATGATATTTTATTTCAATTGTTTATGTACCTTTTTTGAAATTGCTTTACCTGTCTATTGCCATAGTACCCTGAATGTGCCCGATCTCATCTGAAATTACTTTATTTATATACATGCACCATGAGTATACTGCATATAGTTCTAAAGGACTTATGAAAAGATGGACATTAGGAAATTCTTACATCCAAAGAACATGCATATAAAAGATGAATTATTTACATTTGGAATAACTAAGGCCATTACCTTGTTTCATTTACCTTACTAGAATATAGTTAAGTGTTTACTAATCAATTTCATTTTATTTATGGATGACCTCTTAGGTATATATTTCTTTATGACTAAAAGTTTGATGTGTTGCAGAATCTAAATCCAAACGATTTAAACTCTTAAAAAAAAAAACTCAGACAATAAATTTTAGAGCAAAGTTGTGAGAGAATCAATCACTGACTTGCTGTTGGCTGACTGGCATTTAGCACCACACATAAATCTGATAGGGTTCACTTTGCTTCTTACTGGTCTCCAATGTTCAGTGGACTCGGTGAATGTGGTGTGATCCTCACCCCAATGCTGTGTGATCTTTAAACACACAGATCAAGTGCAGTGTCACAACTTTATCTATGACCTATTCTTGTTAACTCCTTTCAGAACCATTCCCCCATATCTCTAGCCATCATGTTGCCTCTGTACAAATAGCCTGGTAAGTGAATGCCATATTCCCTTAGCTTTGCTCACCTTGCTTGATTACTGATGAACCTTTCCCAGTAGACATTGTAACTCCATTCCTGGCTGATCTTCCTCCTGTTTAAGCTTTCTATTAAATCTCCAATAAAGCCCTCAGGTGTTAATGTAACAAGTGTCCTTGGAAATAAACACACCCTAATAAGATTGATGGAAGCCTAAGATCTTTGTGCATGTGGTTTCAATTAATATTAATTCTTCTGGCCTACCAGTAAGTATGGCACTGTTAACTGTGGAATTCACATGGAAATGCATGTCTTTCTTGTTGGTGAGCTCCTTTGACAAAACGTTCTCTGTGGTGATTTGAGACAGGGTCGGTGGAATGGATAGACAAAGCCCAGAAAGGATTCCACCTGGAATCTCACAATGGTGGTGTCCAGCTTTGGGCCTGAGTGATAAGGTGGAACAATGATGACCACTGGGGGAAATTTATGGAAATTAGCTGAAAAATTCCAGTGTGGCTCTGTGATATCAAAATTACAATTTGTGCAGATGGTGACTCTTTCCAGGCAACTAAGCAATAAAAATAAAACTGGTGTTACTTGTCAGAATATTAGCATTTGGATCAAGAGCTTATGGCTCCTTCAGCCCATATAGCAGGAAGGTAGCAGACACAAGGCAGAATTGAAAACTGCTAGATACTTTTATTATTTTTTAAGATTAAATAGTACAACTTCAAATTTTATTTCTCATTGAGTTTAATTTAAATAATATTAATTTAAATAAATCTCATTTAATTTAAATAAGAATTCAAGGAAACTTGCCACATTCCATGACCACGTACACCGCTATGAAAGGCATAGGATGCTAAGTCCTAATACGAGTGCTCATGCATTAACTACTTCTCTAGGGACCTTGCATATCCATAGCTTTGTGATACAGGTAGTCTGAACTGTGATTTTTCCATCTGTGAAAGCTCTACCTGAGAGTCTTGTCACTGAGTAAGCCACTGCCCCAACAGACCCATTTGTCTGTCAAGCTCATATCTGTTGAGCTATACCTGCTTTTGATGAGGTAATTGATTAACACACTAGTCCACCTTTTCCACATAATCACCGACTTAAATCCTGTGAACACTTTTCCCACAGGCTCCATAATCTTCCTGCATAATTACTTTAATGTCCTCCTTGGAAAGAGTCTGTGCATGTGTAGTCACTCAAAAGACATCCTTCTGCATTGTCAGAAATACTTCACAGGAATTCAGTCTTGAGCAAATCTGCCTGATGTTTTAATTTCATGTGAATTAACAATGAATTGATACAATAATACTCTGTTTAGTATTGCCTGTACAATATGGAAGTAGTGCAAACATTAACTGCATTATGATGCTCTATATCTGTACTTTTAACTGTTTAATGAGTTGAAATTTATATTCTAAGAGCCAATTAAAATTTTCTTTTTTTAAAAAAATATTTACTAGAATGGGAAAGAGAAAGAAGGAGAAAGGAGGGGAGGGAGAGAGAGGGCGGTGGAAGAGAATGAGCCTGATAGGGCATCCTGTCACTGCCAAAAAAAATGAATAAATAGAAAGAAAGAAAGAAAGAAAGAAAGAAAGAAAGAAAGAAAGAAAGAGGGAAAGAAAGGAAGAAAGAAAGGAAGGAAGGAAGAAAGAAAGGAAGGAAGGAAGGAAGGAAGGAAGGAAGGAAGGAAGGAAGGAAGGAAGGAAGGAAGGAAGATTAAAAGGCATGCACCATTCTCTCTCTCTCTCTCACACACACACTCTTTCTCTCAAATAAAATATTTTAAAAAGTGGTAATGTTCATAACTTCATTCCAATCTATTATAAATTTAGTTGCAATAGACAATTTAAAATTATTGAGGTTTAGAAAAACAAAGTTAATTAATTAAATAAAATTAAATGTAACACTGATATGTAAAAATAGGCGTGTGTGTGTGTGTGTGTGTGATGAACAAAATACTTGTATTGTGTAGTAGTTTCTCTGAATATTAATGAATCTTTGAACAAAGACCAATCAGAGTTGAGAGTTAATGAAGTGATAGTATGTTTTTAGAAAAGTTTTATGTCCTGAAAACTAATTTAAATGTATTCTCCATTAATTTAGTTTTGCTCAAACTCTTTGGCTCCATGGATGTGAAGAGCCAAAGAAAATAATAAACAAATGTGATTCTTTACTATTGTTTCAGTGTTTTGATAACTACTTTTGTTTTTTAAAAATATGTGATTTTTAAAATTTATTTATTTATTTGAGAAAGAGAAAGACAGAGAGGGAGACAGAGAAAGGGAGACAGAGAATGGGCATGCCAGGGCCTCCAGCCATTGTAAATGAACTCCAGATGCATGCACCCCCTTGTGCATTTGGCTTGCTTGCATCCTGGAGAATTAAACTGGGATCCTTTGGCTTTGCAGGCAAATGCCTTAACTGCTAAGCTATCTCTCCAGCCCAAGATGTGATATTTTTAAATATGATTGGTATCTTTTTTTCCTAGAAAAGGAACTTTTCAAATTACATGGTCACTAGCTATAACAATAGTAATAATAATAATGTATATATACTATAGTATAGATATAATAATATCATCATCCATGGCACACAAGAACAGAGGAACAAAGATGCTACAAACTTTCTTCAAGTCACTGTGTAAGACAGATACAGAACAGAACTCTGGTATCCATTCTGCAAATCCCTGCTCTACTCTTTGCCCCAAAGCTGCCAGTATGTACCCCTTGACATACCAATGAGATGATGTTCAGTAAGTCTAGTCAATGGAATCCATCAGTATATTCTTTTTACAACAGATTATGTAATTTTGACCGGTCTGGTTCTAACAAGCTACACTCATAACACAAACTTGAAAGCTAAACATTAATATGACTCCTTCTTACTTTTACCATGAATGAGCCACATGGCTTCACAGCCATTATTGCTGTTAATTTTACAACTCTATCACCTCATCTTATGAGGGCATTTTAATGCCAGGCAGTTTGGATACTGATTTTCCATCTTGAGAAATGCCAGAGATACTGAAAGGGAAAAACTCATCGAATTTCACAAGAACTGCATTATTTAGGACATTTTTTTGTTTTAATAGTTTATTTATTTGCAAGGAGAGAAAAGAAAAGAGAGGGAGGGGAGAGAGGGAATGAGAGAGAGAGAGAGAGAAATGGGTACACCAGGGCTTTAAGTCATTGCAAACAAACTCCAGATGCATGCATCAGTTGGTGAATCTGGCTTTAAGTGGGTACTAGAATTGAACCTGGGCCATTAGGCTTTGTAAGCAAGTTCCCTATGGCTGAAGCTGAGCCACCTTTACAACTCTGTATTTCTATACTAGAGGTAGAAAGCCCCTACAGAATAAGTACTTTTTGCAGTGGTGAATGAAGGGGTAGAATCAATAATTTCTATAATCATAGTTTATTTTTCTTAAAGACATACAGTCTGTATAAATGAGATAATAAAGTAACTCACATTAGTTTCATTAGTTCTCTGGGGCTTAAAGTGTATTAATGGCTATTGTATTGAGAATAACTAACCTGGGTGGAAAAGTCATTTTGTTAATCCTATTTTCTAAATATCAATTTGGTTTGTAAGCACTGCAGTAACTTAACCTTGATTTCCAGCTTGAAGCTTCTGAATAAACAAAGCAGAAAATTTTGGGCATCACTTACTTTTCCCCCTCTTATAATAATGGTATATGAGTTCAGTGCATAAATTTATTGAACTTGACGTTACAGGCTGATTTTATCTCTTTTAAAAAACATGTACTTTTCACATTGAATTTAATCCTTTAGAAGATGGGAAAACAATAAAAAAAAATGCATTGAAAACACTGGCAGGAATGTTGATGAATGGATCCTTTCTTCTCTTTACTGAATATAATAATAGCATTATGTGAACCCCAAACTCTGCCAATATTAAATGTTGGGAATTAGTGAGCAGAATTATTAAACAGAGTTATATCCTTCCATTTCAGCTGCTTAAATGTCTTTATTTTCAGTTTGCATTCCTTGGTGCCTTAAATTTTTACTATACTACAGAAAAGATTGTCAGAAATTGTGGGTCATTC
The DNA here is from genome assembly GCF_020740685.1 of Jaculus jaculus. Lineage (NCBI taxonomy): Eukaryota > Metazoa > Chordata > Mammalia > Rodentia > Dipodidae > Jaculus > Jaculus jaculus. The sequence goes on along the minus strand of NC_059108.1, from coordinate 135,446,492 downwards.
TCAGAATTTTGAATAGTGATGATTCCAAGGCTCATATGTGATATCCACATGTCTGGTGCCCATGGATTTAAGTGTGACCTAGTAAGAGAAATGCATCTTTGTCACTAAGTCTCATTCCCATAGAACTTAAAGCAATTATCTGGCAAGAGTTAAAAATATCCACTCTCTCACACAACCCTTTTTCAATAAATGTTGCAGTCAAAATAAAGTCATGAAAGAGTACACCAAACTTTAACTTTTACATCCTTAGGTAGTCCCTTACTTCCTACCACTTGTGTATGTCTATGTGATCTATTCTTTATTTTACAATTCTCCTTTTCTATCCAAGCAAGTCATGAAATAATTGGCTCCTCACTTGCCTTTTATTTTTAAATAACTTTCTGATCAGTTTTAAATTTCGTTTTAAGTCAATGTCAACAAAGATATGTAGAAAATAAGTTATAGAATAATATATACTCAAAAAAATTTACAGAATCTAATTAATTAGTTAATTATTAATTAATTAATTAATCTAATTCATTAGTTCAGAGACAAGTTTATCTTTTCCTCCCTTCCTTTCTCTTTCACTCCTTCCCTTTACCCTTCTTTCTTTAATCTTCTTTCTTTCTTTTATCCTATCATTGTCTTCCCTTACTCCTCATTTTTCCCATGCCTTCTCTCCCTTCATTCTCTATCCCCTCACCATCATTATTCTTTTGCTTGTATCTATTGCCTAACTATGAAAGGCTAGATGGATAAAATTGAAACCTGAAATGTCACCACTACCCCGTCGTCCCCCAGACAGTCACACCTACTACACAGATATCATTGATTCTACGTTTCCATTGTTAACTAGAGTTCCCAGAAACGCTATATGTAATGCACTTACTTCCAGAAAATCTGAATGGACTGATGAAACTCCTATGATCACTGAGAGATGAAATGTTGCAAGGGAAGAACCAAATTACCTTGGGCTACCTTTAGCCCTTCAATAGCCATTACTGCTTTCCTATGTGTCAGACCTGCCATCCTGGTGACTGTCAGTTTATTAGACTTGATCCTTTTGGTAATATAAGAACAGACCTCCCCCTGCTTCCATCAACTCAAGGGTTACGAATGTCATCACAAAACATCTAAATATCTGAAAGTATGGTGGAGATTTGTCCCCCACCCGCACCCCCCTGCCACCACCATTTTTTTGTAACCCACCTACCTGGTGGTCAGCCAATGTATTTGAAAAGTACCATGACTCGTGACTGTCTTTTGTTATGTAGTTCTGTAACTATAATACCTTCACAAAATTGCTAACATGTTGGAACATGGAATCTGGGGTAATGTAAACCTGTGTTAGTCATATTTGGTATGGTCTCTCATATCTGGCTTCAGACAAAAAAGAAAACTATCTCTTACCCCCTTTGTTGGTTTATGTGGGAAGCCATGCTGGCTTTATCAGGCTTTGCTGTGTCAGCTACTGTGGGAAGCCTTGCTGGCTTTATCAGGCTTTGCTGTGTCAGCTTGTTTACTGCTTTTGTATCCTAATTGTCTGTGCATGAGCACATGATGTTATCCTAACATGGCTGCTCACCTATCCCGATTGGGTGATGCATAGTCAGCTGATGAGACTTAAGCCAATCAGACGACACTGCACAATCATCTGACCACTAGTATATAAGCTTGGGGCTCTGTAGGGTCAGGGTCCTTCTCTCTTTCAGTCTGGAGCTCCCAATAAAGTGTGCTTGAGAAGAATCCTGTTGTTGTTGTTCTTCCTGCTGGCGGGAGGGGCGCAACAAGTGGTGCCGAAACCCGGGAACTTGTCAACAAACGGCCAATTGAGAGGACCCCTGAGGATACTTCCGAGGGAGGATTCAGAACTCAACACACGGAGCGGCGGTACCGGTAAGTTCCCCTGGTGCTATATGATAAGTTTTGGCCTGTAACTGATCTCTAAGTAACATACATAAGGTTACAAAATGGGACAACACCACTCCACCTTTTTGGAGCCACTTCAGGAAGTACTAACACAACGTAGACTTAAGATTTCAGATAAAACTCTTAAAGGGTTTTTGGAAGAAGTGGCTATGATAGCGCCTTGGTTTGAGCTGACTGGAGGTTTAAATTTGACCTGCTGGAATAAATTAGGCAGAGACATTGACCGTGAGTCAGAAACGCAAAAGTTGCGCACAGGTACACAGCCCTTATGGCGTTTGGCGCGATCCTGTTTGGAGGACAAACATTGTGAAGAAGTGATCAGGGAAGGTCAACGCATATTAGCACATCATCAAGATAGTATGTCAGAGTCTGAAGAAAGTAAAAGGGGAAAACAAAAAAAGGTTAAAATAAAAGGAGAACCTAGGTTTCAAATAGAACAGAATAAAAGTGCACAGAATAAAAATGAATCACAAAAGGAAGGGCCAAATTCAGGTCCTAAGTTATATCCAGATTTAATGGAACTTGCAAATTTATATATAGAAAGTTCTAGTGAATCTGAGGGAGAAGAATTAACTCCAGAGGAAGAACAGGATTTTGAGGAAGTAGAGACTGAATGTGGTCGGGAGTGTTCTAGACCCAGACAAGATGGCGTCTTTGCTTCTCCTCCAGCTTATGCTTCTATGAGTAAAAAATGTAAACAACAAGATGGCCGACTTCCGTTTGGGGCACGTCCTTCGTCCGGATGTAGTCTGATAAAACCAGATACTTGGAAAAAGCTGGCTAATGCTTATCCAGTCTTTGAGGATCCTAATACCAATAATAGATATCATGAAGCTATAGGATATAAGGAACTCAAGGATCTTGCAAAAGCTGCTAGAACTTATGGGATAAATGCTTCTTTTACGATGGCTTTGTTAGAACGTCTTGCTAACAATTGTATGACTCCGGCAGATTGGTTTGGAGTATCAAAGGCTTGTTTAAGCCTAGGACAATATTTAGACTGGAAATCTCTATATACTGATGCTGCTCAAAGTCAAGCTAGAATAAATGCAGCAAATAATCAGCCAGTATGGAATTATGATATGCTTATGGGACAAGGACAATGGGCTAATAATCAGATTGCCTATCCTCTTCAAGTTTATCAGCAAATAAATGCCATTGCTCTCAGAGCCTGGAGGGCATTGCCAAATAGAGGGGAAGTATCAGGCAACCTTACTAAAATTATTCAGGGAGCTACTGAACCATTTTCAGACTTTGTAGCTCGCATGATGGAAGCAGCTGATCGTCATGTGACCCAATCCCCTCCTTGTTACGAAGATGCAAAATGGAAGGATGTACTTGAAAATGTCTGGAAAGGCCCGGATCCAGTTATAGCCAGATCCAGGGGAGCTGTTTGTGTTTTTCCACAGGGCCAAACTGATCCTATCTGGGTGCCAGAGCGGTTGACTCGAATCGTGCGTCATGAGACAACAAGGAATGACAACCTCCGTATTACTACTGATGATCCTGAGCCTGTTCCTGCCGATGATGATAAAGGGAATTAAGATACAGTTTTGGGCTGTGGCCAGAACATGGCCTGTCCCTATGCCAGTTCATTCATATTCTAGTGTCTTACCTACTCTATTTTCCACATCTTGCCAAGGGGAAATGCCTTGCATCAGGGATCCTATGCAAACACCAACAATTTATAATCAAACTTCTTTTCATCTGAATGGCACTTTGTGTTTTTTCCAGGGTAATAAGAACCTAGCTCCCCCATGTATTGTATTACAAAAACAAAATCTTAGTGCTTGGCAGGACCCATTAGAAAAGTCTAAAGTTGATATGAGTATAATACTTGCAACTTTAACTCAGATTACTAAGGAAAAACAAAATGGGTCAAGAGAGGGAGGTAATGTTACAAATGTTAATATTACCACATTATTGATACAGAGTGAAGTGACTGTCCCTTCTAGACAGCCCAATCTTAAGATAAATGCTAGTAATGTAAAAGGTGCTCCCTGGTGTGAACCTAATTATGCATTTCCTCCGATTTTTACTCCATGTCAGAGTTCAGATAAAATCCAAAAACAGATCTTACAGGGATTTCAAATGACCCCTCCATTAAGGCGTTACCAATTTAAAAGTAAAGGAGATGATACTCTTAGTAATAGTGCTGGTTGGCCCTGGTATAAATGGCTTCTGTCCAATGAGGCCGGTGCAATGGCAGATGTGTCAGCTTTAGCAGGATTATTGGGAACTAAACATGCATTATGGAATGTTTCAGCAGTTAGAGTTAATATAAATGATAAAATTTATATTAAAGACATAAATAAAAATCACCAATGGATTAATAGTAGCTTCAATCCAGCCTCAATTTGTGTACAAGCTCCATTCTTTTTTCTGACAGCAAATGTTAGCACTAACATCTCTTTGATAGATTGTAGAAATATCACATGTTGGCTTGCAGAGTGCTGGAATGCTAGAGTTAATCTAGCTTTAATAGTAAAATTACCTACTTTTGTCCCCATTCCAGTAGAGGCGGATCCAAATACCTTTCCTTTAGTAGGACTTATTCGTCATAAAAGAGATTTTGGTATTACTGCAGCAATCATTTCCGCCATCGTCATTTCAGCTGCAGCAGCAACTACTGCTGCTATTGCCATGACATCTCAGGCCCAAACTGTGGAAGTTGTTAATAATATAGTAGAAAAGACTTCTACAGCATTAGAAACACAAGAAACAATTAATACACACCTTCTTGCTGGTATTCATCTAGTCAATCAAAGAGTAGATTTGGTGCAGAATCAAGTAGAGGAATTATATAAAATAATACAACTTGGATGTGTGTCTCAGTATCAACATTTGTGTATTACTCCTTTGCAATTTAATTTTACTGCTTCTTTTAATCAGAGTCGCAAGCTAGCTGAATTTTTGGCAGGAAACTGGACGCGTGAAGGAGAGCAGCTATCTCGGAAGTTACTGTTCCAGATTGTACAGCTGAATGGAACTCATTTGGAGCCAATCTCTTTGGGAGATTTTACTTCTTGGTTATCTTCTGCATTTTCTTTCTTTAAGGAATGGGTGGGGGTGGCTATGTTTGGAGCAGCCCTTTTGTGTGGTATGGTGTTCTGTCTCTGGCTTATCTGTCGAATCAGACGACAACGTCACCAGGATAACATAAAGATTGTTCAGGCACTTATAGCTTTGGATCAAGGAGCATCTCCACAAGTGTGGCTGGCAAGCCTGCAAAATGGTTAGTTCCACCCTGCTTACTGTAAGGCCTTTGCACACCAAGTGACCTTGTTGTCATTGCACCTTGGAAGGCTTACATTCCTGCATGAGCAGCCTTTGCACCCTGAAGGGATTTTTCCATTGCACTCGGGAAGGTGCTGAAGCAGGCTTTTGGTCTTGGGCTCTACCCTTGATCGGACTGGCCATCATGAGGGCTGGTCCTGGATCGGGTATCCTGAGGTTCAAAACAATTTTTAAAGGGGGAACTGTGGGAAGCCATGCTAGCTTTATCAGGCTTTGCTGTGTCAGCTACTGTGGGAAGCCTTGCTGGCTTTATCAGGCTTTGCTGTGTCAGCTTGTTTACTGCTTTTGTATCCTAATTGTCTGTGCATGAGCACATGATGTTATCCTAACATGGCTGCTCACCTATCCCGATTGGGTGATGCATAGTCAGCTGATGAGACTTAAGCCAATCAGACGACACTGCACAATCATCTGACCACTAGTATATAAGCTTGGGGCTCTGTAGGGTCAGGGTCCTTCTCTCTTTCAGTCTGGAGCTCCCAATAAAGTGTGCTTGAGAAGAATCCTGTTGTTGTTGTTCTTCCTGCTGGCGGGAGGGGCGCAACAGGTTTATATAAATGTATGGGGATGGATATATAGGTCATGCTATAATGAGATAGGAAAAAGAGGTCTTCAAGTGGTTAATGGTAAGAGCATGCATGTTGTATTAAAACAGAAGTGCTATTGCAGGTAGTAAATGGGGATCATCAGAAGAGAGTGGGATAGAATAGAGCAGGGAAGTGAGAAAAGACAATTAAAAAAAAGTATGTATTTAACTGTCATAATTGAGCCCATTGAAAAAATATTGAGCATGCATTCTCCTAAAGACAGAGAGAAAAAGAGAGAGAGAGAGAGAGAGAGAGAGAGAGAGAGAGAGAGAGAGAGAGAGAAAGAGAGAAAGAGGACAGCTACACATAAACTACACATAAGGTAATTTTCCCATTCTTACCTCCACATTATGTCTACTTTATGTACCTATCATACTCTGACAAAGAGGAGTGGCTTTCATATGTAAACATAGAATTAGTTTATATTAGTTAACCCCATAGTTTATATGATACACAATATGCACATTTGCAGACAAGAGCTGCATCTTATAATGTATCAGTCATTACAGATTCAGGGATGCTATTTAATGAATGAATGAAATTTAATGTGATTCATGTTCATATTTAAGATATGGAAGAAAAGCCTTCTATTTCTATGGGAGACAAAAGAACTGCTGCAAAAGAAGTGATGGAAAACTTCAATTTAATGTGTGAAGAAATAAAGTAAGCATAATAATTTGAACAATTTCAAAGCAATTTAATTCATTCATTGGAGTCTATAAGTGAGTGATAAAACAGTGACTTTCTTGTTTAAGTGGAAGGACCAGGGCAATGGTGCATGTGATGGTTATCAAGAGGTTAATGAGAAATCATGACCCGCAGTTAAGGGGCCACAGTGCAACTACCACCTCAATGTCTCTAAACATCCCAATTCTCCAAGCTTCACCACTCAATCCTTGAGCAAATTGCATTTTTAAAAAGGAAAAATGTTCATTATGGATAAGAAATCCAGTGATACTACCACATATGTTCACCAAAATGAGCATACACTTAAACTGAGGCACGTCATTAAAAGTATCTGTGTTTCTTAGTAGTCAAAATGCTTGTGATCACTATAGGTGAGAGGTATATTCATGTAAAAATGAATAAAATGGAAAAAAAAACAGCCACAAGGAATAAATGTTTTAAAAAAAAAGGGGGGGGGGGTAAATTCAAAGCAACCTGCCCAGATCCATTGGTAAAAAACCATGCCTTTGGGGTATCTATAATCAATGAACATAGGTAATAAAATTTAATTCAGTACTTAATGATTCCCAGGAACTAATTTACCTCTCAGTGTATAAAACATATAACATCATGTTGGCATAACTATCCACTGTCTGGATACAGGAAACATTCTAAACTCGACGTCTGGTTATTTTTATTGTAAAAATAATTCACTAAGAGTTGGACTTTCTCTTTGATATCAGCTCAGTTTGCATATTTCTCTTCTATCATCCTTGTATTGCTCTTACTAAATGTTAGGAAAATTTCCATAGTCCAATGATGAGGCAGATGGCTTCATAAATCATTATGTCATTATGACTTTTTTTTTTTTTTCCTGAGATAGGGTCTTGCTCTAGCCCAGGCTGATCTGGAATTTAACATGGGATTAAAAGCAAGCGCCACCATACCTGGCCAATGGCATCCTTTTTTTTTTTAATGTGCTAAAACTTGCTAAAAAATTGATAATGAGAGTGAAAGAAAGGGAAAACAGAAAGGAATGAATAGAGGAAGGAAAGAAGCAAGAAAGGACAAGAGAAAGGAAGGAAGGAAGGAAGGAAGGAAGGAAGGAAGGAAGGAAGGAAGGAAGGAAGGAAGGAAGGAAGGAAGGAAAGAAAGAAAAAGGAAAAGAGAGGAAGACAGACAGACAGAGAAGATGGATCAATAGATACCATTTTCAGCACAAAACCTAACTTCAGATCCCTACTTAAAAGAATAAAAGAGGGGCTGGAGAGATGGCTCATCTGTCATAACACTTGCCTGCAAAATCAGAGGACTTCAGTTTGATTCCCCAGTTCCCACATAAGCCAGATACACGCCATAGCCCATGCTTCTGGAGTTCATTTTCAGTGGCTGGAAGGCCTGGCACACACTCTCTCTCTCTCCCTGTTTCTCTTTCTCTCCAAAGAATAAAAAATAAAAGTAAGAATAAAAGGCATTCTGGATTGTGAGTCAGGCTGAGCTTAGGGCTCACATGCCGAGGATAGAGCCATCCCTAGGGGGCTGATGGGAGGACAAGGCCAGCACAAGAGGCTGCAAAATTGTGAGTCGTGGCTAATCATGCGCCAAGGGTAGAGCCATCTCTGAGCAGTTGTCTGGGAAGGCAAAACAGCGGCGGAAGAGAGGGAAGCAGCCAATCACCTTGGCTCCTGCTTGTCACATTCGATCATCCAAGCCCCGTTACCCATGGAATAGAGTATCTGAAAAAGAGTTAAAGTAGAGGGCATCTGCGCACAGGCCGCAGTCCCCAGGAGAAACTTGGAGCTGATTTCATCCCCAAATGGCAGGCAGAGAACAAGGCTGGATAAAAAATGCCCAGCTCAAACAGTAAGAAAGCTGGGTCTCCTAGGGTCTTACCGAGAATTCTCCAGAGCAGCCACAACCCAAGTAGACCCTGTTCAGGATCAAGTGCACCCTGCCGTATCTAGTCTTCCATCCTGCGCCCACCTTTGTCTACTAGGGAATAGAAGAGTATCCTCTTTTACAAAATAAATTATAAAAGGCATTCTGGGTTCATATGCTGGATTCTCAGTGACCAACCTTGAAAGTATCTTCAGGTTTGTTTGGTTACTTCAAACTTTTTCCTGCTCCCTTCCTTTTTCTGAGGTAAATAGAGGAACTAGTTTAGGATTTTATACTGCCTGCATAACTCAGGAACCTACATGCCTGCCCAGGTTGTTATCTAGGAACTCTGATTGAGAGATAGGGACACTCATACTTTCTTTGATTTTCATGTTATGGAAACAGGATTAGTACTCCAGGTTGGTCAGATTGATAGACATACAGATAATTTCTAAAGTTTAAAACAGTTTTCATTCATGGCTGGGAAACAATTGCTCACCGATCAATGGTAGATTGATTGATGATTGCCTCAATTCTATCCATATTACTCAATATGGGGGTTATCTTTTCAATATAAAGATCTGGGGTCAGAATGTTTTCAGCCTAGATATTATTTTGTCAATAATTCATATTCTACACACAGGCATGACTACAAGCCTTTGAATAGAAATAAGTTTAGTTCATCTGAATGCATCAAAATGAACAAATCTAAAATTGCACAGATTTAATTCTCCTGACATTTGTCTTGTGGTCATTTGTTATAGATATGGCCTAAAGTTTCCTTAAATCTTATGCATTTTGCCAATATTATAGGTTCATCTTAGAAGAATAATTGGACTCTGAGAACTTGCAATGTTATTTCTTATCTATAATAGCTGCAATAGTATATTAAATAATAAATATTACTTTAACTATGGACTTCCCAGGACAAATTCACAGATTTAGGAGTTTTTATTATTATTATTTTATCTTTATTTATTTATTTTTATATTTTCTTATTGACAAGTTCCATAGTTGTAGATGACAATATCCTATGGTAATGCTCTCCCTCCCCACACTTTTCCCTTTGAAACTCCACTCTCCATCATATCCCCTCCCCCTCTCAGTCAGTCTCTCTTATATTTTGATATCATAATCTTTCCTCCTATTATGATGGTCTTGTGTAGGTAGTGTCAGGCACTGCAAGGTCATGGATATCCAGGCCAGTTTGTGTCTGGAGGAGCACGTTGTCAGGAGTGTTACCCTTCCTTTCTCTCTTACATTCTTTCTGCCACCTCTTCCTAAATGGATCCTGAGCCTTGGAAAGTGTGATAGAGATATTTCAGTGTTGAGCACTCCTCTGTCACTTCTCAGCACCATGGTGCCTTCTGAGTCATTCCAAAGTCACTGCCTTCTGAAAAGAGAAGCTTGTCTAACCAAAAGAGAGAGTAGCACTAATATGTGGGTATGAACATTAAGAGAAGTGCTTACTGTCAGTTTGGTGAGCATAGAATATACATTTAGCCAGACACCAGCAGACGTTACACCCCTATGGCTCATTATTACCTCTGTTGTAGGCTTTCAGTGTGAGAAATGTATTCCCTTCCATGGAGTGGGCCTCCAGTACAATTAGAGAGTGGTTGATTTCTCTCATAACAGACGTGTCACTATTGTACCTGTTGGCTCATTTGGCCTGGTTGGCCAAATTTAAGGCTTGCAGTGTCCACTGTTGAATATCTTCACTGGTGATTTTTCTCTTTCCCATGGAGCTGTATTCAACCTAGCTTTTTCCAGATTTCTGTCAGCTTCTCTACATGGAGAAGATTTTCAGCTCATTCCCAGCATGATTTCTCAGTGACCTTGCAGCCCAAGTATGTGGAATCTTTAGCAATAGAGTCTTACCATCTATTCCTAGTGAGAAACCAAAGGCCTTGGCAATGATCTGTAATATTTTGAGTGTCAGGGACCTCTTTGGCCAACAACTCACTGGATGGTATCCCATCCCTGGCCCTGAAAATTTTCTAGCAACAACCTATGGTTCCTGAGTATTCCACTGTCCAAAAACATTGGTTTACGTATGACTTAATTATATCCTCTTAGATTTTTATTAGCCCTCCTCCACCTACCTTTACTCAGTCTCTTCCCCTGACCTCACTTAGGCCTTTTCACCCCCATTAATCTGTTCTTCTACTTACATATATACAACACCATCCTACTAAAGTGCTCCCCTCCCTCCCTTCCTGTTTCCTTTATATCTCCTTTCTAGCTTACTGGCCTCTGCTACTGAGTTTTATTACTACTCACAAAGAAGTCCAATCATTTGTTGCTAGGATCCACATATAAGAGAGAACATGTGATGTTTGGCTTTCTGGGCCTGGGTTACCTCACTAAGTATAATCAGCATTTATATTACACACAAAATCATCGGACACTTAATTTTAAACATTGGTAACATGGTATAATTTCTTACTCATTTATATTTGTGCATAAAATTGTCATATCAGTATAGGAGTTTAGGTTAAAGTTATCTCTTATCTATATCTCTTAGATCATATGTGCATATCAGAAAATTTCCTGATTCTACCAATGGAAGAGAGTAAAATGCGAATATAAATGCCCTTCACACGTGGTTCAGCATTTTATCCTAGAATCTTTCCTATCAATTCCTTTTCTCGGGCTGGAGAGATGGCTTAGCGGTTAAGCACTTGCCTGTGAAGCCTAAGGACCCAGGTTCCAGGCTCGGTTCCCCAGGGGCGCATGCATCTGGAGTTCTTTTGCAGAGGCTGGAAGCCCTGGCATGCCCATTCTCTCTCTCTCCCTCTATCTTTCTTTCTCTCTGTGTCTGTCACTCTCAAATAAATAAATAAATAAATAAATAAATAAATAAATAAATAAATTCAATTCCTTTTCTCCTTGACAACTCTATTACTACTATCACTTTTTTAAAAAAATTTAAATATATTCTACTATGCTTTGTCAAAAAAGAAAATAAAATGTTTAAAATTACTTTAAGGATAAAAGATTTACTACGTGCAGAGTTCCCAGTACAGAACAGAGACAAGGTTCTTGGAAATGAAGTTGATCAGCGAAAGGGCACCAGATGGTCCCCGCCTCATATTATGACAGCAAAGTCCCCAAGTGCTGCTGACCGGCCAGTGACACCAGGGCTTGTCCACATCTGAGCACTGAGCTCTCTGGAGGTGGTTTCCTGAATACTTGGTGTGCATACCTGAGGCCATCACATTCAGGTGCCTTGCCTGTATGAGTTTAGTTAGTTCTGTGCTGGTGGGAGGAGGGAAGAGGTAATCTAAGTGGATCAATTAAGGGGCATCTCCTTTCACAGGCAGTAAATCAAATCAAACAGGCAATTCATCATATAATTTTCCTTAGTACTCTAACACTTTTAGTTTTGCATTCATTTAACTGTCATTTCATAACTATAATTGCATGGATCTGAACATTTTCTTTCAATTCAATTTGAACTCAAATGTATTATGATCCAATTTAAGTATCTGTTGGCTACTATAACAAGTTATTTTTATAGTTCAAGTCTTGGGCATGAAAAAAAAATTAGCTGCTTCTTCACTTTTTCCACTCAAATGGAATTTAATAAAATCAAATTGAGAATATTTTAAAATTAGGGCACCAAGATTTTTCAATCTCAACCCTATGCATGCACGCACATGCACTTGTGCACGCGCACACACACACACACACACACACACACACACACAGTACAAGTTTTTGTTGTGATGGCTATCCTGTGCATACTACTATACATTTTTAAGCATCCTTGAAAACTTCAACTACATTATGATAACCATACTACAAATTTAGTTGCTGAAACAATAACAAAAATGTTCTCTGGAGATTGTTAAAGTCCCTTTGAGAGCAACACTCTATATTGAAACTTCTCTGTCAGAATGATAGAACTAGCAAATTTCTTTCAATGTCTAATTTCTCTTCTTTTTCTTGTATGATTGTTAAAATGCTTGAAAACTTGGAAAGTAAGATACATGGAAAGATATGAGTGCTTAATGATGATCTCTAAGGCATTTGTATGAGATGAAGGTTTTATTACTGCCCTTGGAATGTCCTGGCAATAGAGGCAGACCTGTGTAATCACACAGCCAGTATGACTAGATCCTTTCTCCCTGTGCTTTCATAGACATTTCTCCCTGAGTTTTCCAACATATGGGTGTCTGCCTTGGAAAAGACATGGCCTCTAAATATCTAAAAATAAGATAAATGCTCAGTTTTTAAAAATAGGTTTCTCTTTATTCCAGCCCTTTAAGATCTGGTTCTTTCCTAGTGTCTGCAGAAAAGTACACTAGTGTGACCTAACAGTAGGTATACATTTACTTACAAGGGAGGGGGCTGAGCAATAAAGAACATGACTAATAGTACTCCTGCTTTAGATTGAGAGGTGGGAAACATTGGATGCACATATCTGCATACTTAGGTATGTATGCACAAATAGCAAATATTTTAAAAATATAGTACTACATATACTACATATATAATGTTTAGTATATTACATATATACATGAATGTACAACAGGAGCAGAAGTCTGCAGTGAAGCTCCATAAACCTATATAATTTGTTACCTATAAAAGCCCACGAAAGGGAAATAGATAAGGTGACATCTGGGATCTGGGGTACAGTTTCACATATGTAAAGAGTGGCTAGCAGAAATAACTATGGGCTAGCTACTTATGTTGGTTAAGGATCATCACGGTTGGGATTTTGCCCTCCTATGAAGAATTATAGATTAAGGAAACTACCAAAAATCTTTGACACTATTCTTCTGAGAGTTAAATTTCTGACCATGGCTCCCAGGTTAACGAGATAGGTTTCTGAGCTATAAACAGGTTTTCATTATAAATTTAAGACCTTATTTTTGTAAGTGTCCAGAGGACAGTTCTGGCCCATTGAACAAGGACTGTCTTTCAAGGAAACCCCAAATGACAGATTCAGAACCTCTAGAAATATTGAAAATCAGATGAAATATTGCCAGCTCCTTTTCCTGAACTGCTAACACCTAGGTTGTATATTTCTAGTCCAGTGCACTTGACTGTTCCTAACTTGTCAGAAGTGAAATGACCTGATATCCAGCATTCTGCTTAGCTTACCTCAGATAATCCCAGTATTCTTCAATACCTACCTCTACCTGAATTTGATCTATCAAATATCAATGCCTTTATGCCAGGAGCCAAGATATATGCTTATCATCTAGTTAGAAATAACTTGAGTTAAAGAAACCATGTTTTCCTTCATTACTCACATGTTTTCTTTTTCATTTTATTTTTCCAATGAGTCCTTGTTACATTTCTTTCTTCAAAAGGCTATCAAACTTTATGAGACAGAAGTTCTGAGGACTAGAGTGAGGGCCACACATGTACAATCCTGGTGATGAAAGCATGAGGTGTCCTCTGGTCACTTTTTTGAATTTTTAATTTCCACAGTTTAAAGGTTCTTTTTGATGAGGCTTTTGTCAACCTGAGCTCATTATGATTTGACCCTAACACATCTTCATTGAGTTTTTTTTAGTCTTATTCACTTGTTGTACAGATGAGGCCCCATAGTCAGAGCACATGCCACCTGGCCTGTTGCATGCCTACGCTTGCTGGATTGCTAGTGCTTTTGTCTCTCTCTCTTGCTTGTGTCTACCCTTGAGATGGAAGGTATCCTGAGGTAATTAGTGTTTCAGAATTTAATTACCTCGGCCTTAGTAATAGTTGACCAGGAAAGTTTCACATTAAATTATAACTAAATATTAATTAATCTTTATTTAAACTAATGAGTCACTTTTGCCTCAAGAGAATAAAAAGAAAATACTGCTGATTTTGTGAATGTTTAGCATTTCTAGCATTTCTTATTTATGGATCAGATATAAATTCTTCAAATGTATTCCTTTTCAATTTTAGTATACAAGCTTTCCACTTATCTGAACCAATTTGGTTTGGATGGACAGTCCTTGGGCTTGTAGCCCAGACTGCCAAATCATAGCTCCATGTTCTTCTAATCCTACTATCTAGTTCTGGAATGTTAAATAGGATAAACCAATGAAATCTAGCCATGAGATTTTGTTAGCAACCATTTCAAAATAAAGGTTCTCTTTCACTAGAGTTGCTCAGTTGAGAGATATAATAGCACACTTGCTGCTTTGATGTATCCCATGAGAAGTACTGAATCAACTCTCAGGGGAGTGTTTCCCTGAACGCACAGCTAGAAGGCTGAAAAAGACTGGCTTTCTGCAAGGTTGACTTACCATAGTGAATACAATATGATGAGGGATACTGGTTCACTCATTTAACTAGAGGAGTTTTGCAATATAATAGGCATGAGATTATACATGACACCTATGAATGAAAGGCATAGCATCCTTGGGGCAACTTGAAAGGAATTTAAGAATGGAACTACTTACAAGGAATTTGATCATAGGCTATGACAGCACTGTACTGCAGACCTAGTAGCCCCAATCAAGTCTGTATAGAGAAAATGGAAAGAGTATGTGCCAAATGCAGGAGGAGATTGCACTCCATAATACATATGCCATCTGGCTGAGACTTTATCTGGAGCCTCTAGGGATGATTCTGTTGTAGTCAGGTTCACATTGCTGTTAGAAATCACCCAAACAAGAGCAGCTTTGGAAGGGAGGGGAAGGGTTTATTTTGGCTTACAGGCTTGAGGGGGAGCTCCAAGATGGCAGAGAAAACAATGGCATGAGCAGAGAGGGTGGACATAACCCCTTGGCCAAAATCAGGTGGACAAAAGGAACAGGAGAGTGTGCCAAACACAGGCAAGGGGAAACTGGCTATAACACCCATAAAGTCTGCTGCCAACAATACACTCCCTCCAGGAGGTGTTAATTCCCAAATCTCCATCAGCTGGGAACCTAGCATTCAGAACACCTGAGTTTATGGGGGCACCTGACTCAAACCAACACAATTCACTTTTAAGCTCATTCCTGTTACCAGTAGACTTCTAGTTCTTGAGGTCAGGGGGCTGGCATTTGTTTTATGGCTCTGAACAAGGGGCTGCATCTGGCTTCAAGAGGTTGCATGTCCTCCCTGGGGTGAAGTTTCTTTCCTATTCCAGGTGGACACTTGTGCACTTTCTCAAGCCTTAAATTTCTTCTTTGCCGCACCACTACCAGCTGAGTGAAACTAGAAAAGAGCTAATAAAATGGTGTAGAGTTTACCTTTTGGCTAATAAGCCATCAGGATTCTGGGGGTGAAACTCCACCATAGTCCTGGGTGGCATTGCCACTCTAGAGGGAGGAGAGTTCACAAGACAAATGGTCGGTCATTGGATATGATGGTTTATATTGATTGCCAAATTGACAGGATCCAGAATTAGGCTAACCTAGATTAGTAGTTAGAATTAATCAAATGTAGATTAGTCTAGCCTCTGGTATGCCTATGAGGAGTTATTTTTATTTTTTAAGAGGTAATAGAAATAAAGTTTATTAAGAAAGAGAAAGGTGCTTTCCCGAGTGAGAGTAGGTTAGTGAACTACGAAAAGACATGCACTCAAAAGCATGGTAGATTATCTTGATTAGATTAATTGAGGTGGGAAGATCTTCCTTAACTGTGAGGGCACCATTCCATGAACTGGTGTCTTGGCCTGTGGGAGAAGTACGGAAGAATGCTGGCTAAGCGCCAGCCTTCAGTGCTCTCTGCTTCCTCACTGAGGGGAGAACGAGACAAGCGGCCTCAGGCTCTGTCATCATGCCTTCCTCGTCATGATAGATTGTAACCTTAAACTATCAAAGCCCAGGTAAAACTTTCCTCCCTTAAACTGATTTTAGTTTGGTATTTTGTCCCAGTATCAAGAAGGCTGACTAAGACAGATGCCATTGCTAGAATTCTGCTTACAGCATTGCTGTTGTGTGAGAGCAAACAATTCCCCGTAGCTTTGGTGAGCTGGCGCGTATCCATGGCCTTTGCGAGCCGATGCTCTTCCATGGTTCCAGCCTTCTTTCACAGCATTCTTTCTTACATTTACATTCTTACATGCTGACCATGCGTGCCTTCTTCCTAAAGGCCTTTGCTGGCTATCACCTCACAAGCACCAGTTTCACAGGAGAACATTTACTAATTTCACTCCATTTTTCAATCTTTCCGACTTCCATGCAATGATATATTATCAATACTTTGGGGGGATGGGTATGACAATATTCCTTTTAATTTTCTTTTTAGGGAGACATATTTCAAATACATAGCAGTGTGGGAGGGCTTTGATGAGATCATATGCTGTCATCCATTATTGGCAGGAGTGAGCCAGTCTTTCTTCATGCGGATAAAGATCCAGAATAACTTGTCTTCAACTGTCAGATATAATTTGCTTGCTACATTTGTGGACAATATCTCTTGGTTCTCTCAGCTCTATATGTGTGATCTGCTTTGAATATACGTTATAATCAGTTTCATGCTGATTTTATCTTGAAGTTTGTAATAAATGCTTCACATATGCCACTACAAAGATATTTCACAATAATTGTATATGGCATGAATTCAATATTATCATTTATGTTCTTCAGCTATTAGTCTGGTTAACGATATGTGATAGTAAAATTTACTAGGCTGTTACAAGCTACTTAGATGCCATTCACTCTAAATAATATCTTTGTATAATTTAATTACAACTGCTCATGTTCAATCTTAAACTTATGCTTTTTAATTTTTTTTTAAATTATTTGAGAGCAACAGACAGAGAGAGAAGAGGGAGATAGAGAGAGAGAGGATGGGTGCACCAGGGCCTCCAGCCACTGCAAACGAACTCCAGATGCGTGCGCCCCCTTGTGCATCTGGCTAACGTGGGTTCTGGGGAATCAAGCCTTGAACCGGGGTCCTTAGGCTTCACAGGCAAGTGCTTAACTGCTAAGCCATCCCTCCAGCCCAAACTTATGCTTTTTAATGTACCATAATCAATTACATGCTATCAATGAGTTCAGCTCAGTTTCTCTTAAACCTTTCTGTAAATGTAACTGGTGATATATATTGGGATTTCAGGGAAGTCTGTGCTATTGTGTTATGTAGTCATATAAATATTCTAGATGATCATATGAACGTTAGATGATTGAAAAAGTTTAAAAAATACATAAAAATATAGCTACTAAATTATGTAATGCTATAGTCAACAAGTGTTTTTGGAATTAAAAAATCGCCACCTTCCCAAATACTGTCTAGTGGGAAACCTTCTTAATGTAGAAATTATGTGATAGACATAAATGCACATAGAGCTTCCAAAACGCATGGGAAGGAACAATGGGGGGTAGGGAGAGGAAGGTAAAATTTTAGTTTTAATTTGTCAGTCTTACTAAAAATATATAATAGAAAACCACAGCACAAGCAAAAAAATATATTTCAATTGTGTCTAATGAGAAGGAGCTAATGTTGAAATTGAGGGATTCTTGACATATCTGACATATGCTTATTTATAGAGTGAAGTTTGAACAAAGTTTGAATTTAATAGAACAATAAGTTCTATGAGCTATTTTATGCTCCTATGTGGGCACTCTTGCCATCACATTTTCAATCTCATTTTTTTCTTATTTATACATGCATGTGCACATATGTGTACATACACACACACACACAGAGAGAGAGAGAGAGAGAGAGAGAGAGAGAGAGAGAGATAGGGAGAGAGGGAGGGTGAGAGAAAGCAGAAATTAGCATCACTTTACTTTTTGTTGTCACATCAAAACTTTGGCTAACTGCTGAGCTCAGTGCAGGCATGGGTTGATCAGACTCCAGAGTTATCCTTTGGTGACAGACTCTGCTTCTAGCTACTGATGATTGAGCCACATCATCCATTATATCATTCACTGCCTAAACTGAGCTTCTTACCACTTCATCTTTTTATCATGCAGCTGTCTGGCCCATACTTTCCCCCCAAATAGCCTCTAGTGGCATTCTCCTGTCCTGGGCATGTAGCAGGTTATCTCTGGGCTCCCTGACTTGTGATTGGTCCATGTTATATGGCCTCCATGTGGTTCAGTCTTAAACAGTTGAACTCTTTCAAAATGGTGCTTGGCCACAGCCCTCTGAGGAGTAGAGAATAATGACATGCATGTCCTCTGTACATTGACCACCATGCCAGAGGCATCACTGTCTCATCATAATAAACCAAGAATGTACTATTTTCTAAGAACAGAAAGAATGCAAGGACATTAGAATTCATAATGGGACGAGAGGCAGATAAACAGTGCAGAGAACAGAAAGGCAGTGAAATGAAAAGGTCCTGTCATCATAGGACTCCAATGCTGTAACACTATTAGGGGAGGGGAAATAGCCTCACCCTTCAAGGTAAGCCAAGCAGACCTAATAAACAGAGACCAGCAGACTTACCCACAGGTATAGGCCCCAATTCTCAGCAGACATGAGAATCTACTTGGGTGTTACAGTGTTCTTGGTTATACTGCCTTTCCAATACACTATGACACTCTGAAGCAGCTTATAACTTGCCATCTTAAGCCAGAACCTTTTCTTTTGGTGTATTTATTAAAATTTCCTTTCTTTCCCCCTCCTCTCCTCTTCACCTCCCTTTCATGTTTTCACTACGTCTCACTATTTTGCACAGACTGATCTCAGAAACTCTAATTCTCTATATTTAAATCCTTTTAGAGACACAAATTTTGGGGATTATGTTTTGGGTTGATTTATTTCTTACCTCCTGTATGATTAACTTGAAGAAAATCATTCTTAAAGCTATATTATTAAAAACTACAGGCCAATATAATCCATTTAAATTCTGCATTGAACCACTGCTTTTTCTTTGTTTACTTATTTTGGTTACTCTTTTGACAATGAGGTATTTAAAAGCCTTCTTTTGACAATAATATGCTAATGTCTTCTCAGGATATTTCCTCTGTTATAGTTTGTTTCAATATCAAATGATTTTTATCCCAAGTACTGGACACAAGCATTCCATATAATTATGGCCCATTAAGGCCTGTACTCACTGTATGCCTCATCTGTTTCAGACATAAAGGTACTTCGTGAAAGTAAGACCAAAGTTATATGATAAAATTTGACTGGAAATGTGCTTGAAATGATAAGCTATCCTACTCCATTTGGACCTGAGAAATTTAACCTATGAGAGGACCCAGTTATTTTGGCACTTTGAGAACAGAGAAAGTTCTGAAGAAATGGCAGTAGATAAACACAATGATTTCAAGTCTGACTTTAGACATTTTGAGATCAAAATTATGCAGTATTTTTAAATTATCACCTTTAACCACACAAATCCTCATGTTATTTACTATTATATCCCTTACTTGAATATGTCACCAATTCAGACTGCTTATACAGTCTAACATAGTGTGCTTTCAAGGAAAAATGACTGAAAATAGTTATTTAGTGACAGGATATAGTAATGTGGTGGCTTGATTCATGTGTCCCCTCAAAACTCATGTGTTCTGAATGCTACATCCCCAGCTAGTGGCAACTGGGGAACTGGAGCACCCTGGAGGTAGTGTATAGTTGGGGGCAGGCTTACAGATGGTATTGCCAGCTTCCACTTGCCATCATTTCTCCCCGCCATAATGGAGCTTCCCCATGATTCTGTAAGCGCAAGTCAATCCTTTCCTCCCACAATCTGCTCTTGGTCAGGTGTTTTCTCCAGCAACACACAGCTAAATGCAACAAGTAGTTAATTGAATATCATTCAATAAATCATAATAAATCTGTATCTGAAAATTTCCATGACCTACATAGCCTACTTGCTTATTGCTAATTTACCAAATTTCATCTTTGCCTTTCCCTTCTCAAATTCCAACACAGGTCGATATCATTTCCAAATAAATATTGTAAGCAAAGTCAAATTTGAATAGTATTATGGTTGAAACATGCCTGAGTTATTTTAATATGATACAGTTATATAAATATTTACTTGTTAAAATTTAATTGAAGATCTTATTTATTTATTTATTTATTTATTTATTTATTTATTATTTCATTTTAGAGATATTGAGAGAGAGGGACAGTGAGAGAGGAGAAAAGGAGAGAGAAAAGACTTGGACTTTCAGGGAGGGCCTCAGTCACCAAAATTGATATCCAGATATTTCTGCCACCTAGCGGGCATGTGTGACCTTGCACTTGCTTCACCATTGTGCGTCTGGTTTACACAGTATCCTTAGGCTTCAAGGGAAAGCTGCGTAAAATTTATTTATTTATTTATGTTCACGTAGAGAGAGACAGACAGATAGAGAAGGGGCGTGCCAGGGCCTCTAGCTGTTGCAAACAACCTCCTGATGCGTGCATCCCTTTATGCACCTGGCTTTAGATGAGTACTGGGGAATTGAATCAGTCTTTGCATAAAAAGTGCCTTAACTGCTCAGCCATCTCTCCAGCCCCACAAGCAAGCTTTTCATTTGAAACAGAGAAAGAGAGAGAGAGAGAGAGAGAGAGAGAGAGAGACAGAGAGACAGAGAGAGACAGAGAGAGACAGAGAGACAGAGACAGAGAGAGAGACAGAGACAGAGAGACAGAGAGAGAGACAGAGAGAGACAGAGAGAGAGACAGAGAGAGAGAGAGAGAGAGAGAGAGAGAGAGAGAGAGGGAGAGAGAGAGGAAGGGAGAGAGGAAGGGAGAGAATGGACACACCATGGGCTCTAGCCATTGAAAATAAACTCCAGACACATGTCCCACCTTGTGCAACTGGCTTATGTGGTACCTGGAGAATCAAACCTGGGTCCTTAGGCATTGCATGCAAGGATCTTAACCATTAAGCCATCTCTCCAGCCCTGAGATTTTATTTCTTTTTCTAAAAATTTATTTATTTATTTTTATATACTTTCCTTTTTTTTTTTTTTTTTTTTTTGGTTTTTCAAGGTAGGATCTCACTCTAGCCCAGGCTGACCTGGAATTCACTATGGAGTCTCAGGGTGGCCTTGGACTCACAGCGATCTTCCTACCTCTGCCTCCCGAGTGCTGGAATTAAAGGCGTGTGCCACCACACCCGGCTTCCTTTTTTTTCATTAATTAGTTTTGTACTCAGCGAATACAGTCAATTTGGTACAACTCCTACCAAATCAGAGATCCAGAGACCCAGAGGCCACCAACACCTCATCACTGAAGCAGACCAAAAATGAACCCAACATGGCTCAGGGAAATTTTGTGGAAGAGGGAATGGAAAAAATGTCAGAACCATATGTTGGGTCATGATACTCAGAGACATTTATCCTACCCATAACTGTGGGCTAACTCCAGAATGCATGACTCATATACCTCAACAAGGAGGGGCCAAGGGGAGTGGGTAGGTAATGGATGAGCCTAGTAATGAAATTTTATTTCTTAAGCAAGGCACCAACATTTGTACTTTCTACATAGATTTTGCCCTGCAGTCCTCCATTTTCAGTTATTTTTTCCAGACTAGCTTGGATTCTGGTGAAGTCATTATCTTTGTCTTCCCAAGCATGCAATTTATTTGCCTCTTCTCAGTGACATCTTCTACATAAGAAATGCATTTAGAAAAACAATATTTATTCTCATTTCTCAATCAAATTCTTCCTTGATGTTTTAAAGTTGGCATATATGTACACACACACCCACACACACACACACACACACACACACACACATATATATATATATATACATATATATATATACACATATATGCATATGTATACATATATATGCACACATAAATACATATAAATATAGATATACTTAATAACAGAATCAAGAAAAAATAAGCAAGCAAAAAAAACACTAAAATCATATATCCTTCAACCCCTTATCTTTCAGATATTTTAATAATTTTGATTGTGCCACTGGATTCTTATTTTACATATTTTTCACTGGGAGTGACAGAGAAGATATAATCTATTTATACACTGCTAATTATTCTGTGAGCTATTAATGTAGGATTCTTTTTAGAGAATTCTGCTTGAAATTTCATACAAGGTGAAATCCATGAGATGGAATCTTCTTTAAAGATAGTGGCTTTCATGCCTCAGACTTGTTCAGTGACATCCTTTTACATGATTTTTGCAATACACCAGTTTCTTTCTTATAAGATAAGTATAGCTAGGAAGATCAATATCTGTTTTAAGAAAGAATTTGGAATTTTCAAGAGAAGTTGTTCAATAAGTCTTTGCATTACATTTTAGGTGAGTATATGTGTCTGGAAAATGCTTAGGAATTGTAAAGGCTTAGCTAACTCATTTCCTGTAGATATTTTTTCTGTATACTTTTCTAACACTCCCCCTGACCCTTAAATCTCAGAGCTGTTTTGTTAAGTTTGTTTTGAGAGCTTTACAGGTTCTTCTTTCTGTTGACATAAAACCAAAAGTAGGTTTGCTAGTGTGACAGTAACTCACTTGATGGCATGTCTTCTTCAGGAATCAATGGCCTCTGAATGTGTATAGGTCATTATCCTTCCCTTGTGACTTTGTGGTGAGTAGTTCCTGATGTCAAAACATGTTTTTTTTTTTTAAGACAGTTTGATTTCTAAATGTATTAATATCATGTCAGCTGACTTTGGGTAGCCTCCTATTACTAAAGAACAGATCATCTCCCTTAATTTTCTGTATTCTGAAAGCTTAAAAGTCTATGTCTCTGAGTTTGTAAACACAAGAAAATAGAGTGATTTGTGAAAAGATTAGCATCCTGACACCGGTGACTAACTTTCTCTGTTGTTGTTGAATTTCATGTTACTCCATGTCTCTTTGATGAGAAACAATACCTGATAGACTAGGCTTAATGTAAGCAGGGTTTATTTCACTTGTAGTTCTGGGTTATAGTTCATAATGAAGGAGAAGTCATGGTGCCAGGAGCTTGAGCCAGTTCGTTCTCTTCAGCACAGAGAGGAAGCAGAGAGCAAAGAACAGGGTGCTCAGATAGCTTTCTTCTTTGAAAGTAGTTCATGACACCCAGCCCATGGAATGGCACTACTTACAGTTAAGGGTGGTCTTTCAACCTCAGTTAACTGAATTTGGAAAACCTCACATAGAAAGGTGCAGAGATTTGTCTTTGTGGTGATTCTAAGTCTTCTTAATTTGATAATAATCATCATAATTCTACTCCTTTTCAACATCACACATATCACTTTTAAGTCATGACCTCCCACTGTTTGGCCCCATATGTACAAGGCCATCACATTATGCAAAATATATTCAGTTCCAACTTTAAAAAAATCAGGCTTTAATAGTCCACATACTGTTAAAAAAAAAAAAAATCTCATCTGAGGCTCCAAGAAAGCTCTTTACTATGACCTTATAAAAACAAAGCATAATTTATAAAATTTTAACATATATTGGCACAAAATAAACATTCCTGTTACAAAATGGAGGAACATGGATATATCAAGAAAGTACTGATACAAATGCAAGAGAAAAATCCAGCAGGGAAAACACCAAATCCTGTAGCTCCACGACCTATTTCAGGGACTTGTGAGGACACCACCTGGGTTCCAAAAGGTTTGGGCATCTCACAGCCTCTAGCTGTGTTTCCATATGCTCTCTCATGAGTTGGATCTACTAGAGCCCGTAGATTCTCAGAAGATGACCCATGGTCCTGGCATCTCTATCATCATGTGGTTTCCATTTCAAATTATGATTCATCTTCATAGTTCTCTACTTTTATATAGTTTAAGATCCAATAGTTAATGTGGGCTATCCCAGTTTTTTATTATGAGTTATGTACACAGTGTGTATATAGCCATGTTGGTACCATCGTTAGCCTCCTCCTTGTCCACCCCCTCTGCGGGGATCCTCCTCGTTGGGAAATGTGGGTCGTGCATTGTGGGAGTAGCTACTTAATTATGGTAACCCCATACACAATGACAAGGTTAAAAAAATAATATGTATATATAAAATATCTCACAGGTCGTGTGAGTTTGACAATCATCAATGAAAACTGTCAGTGATGCAGAAGACAATTTTGCTGGAAAATCAGATTCAAAAGTACCATTTTATGCCTAGCTGTGAGGTACACAGTGTTTTGAGGAAAACCTAAAGAGGACCCACACTGGGTAAATGATCTTCCATTGGAATGGATTTAACGGATGTTTAAGGAAGAGGAAATTTGTGGTGATAGATTTGAGACTTTGTCATATTCACATCTAATAATCACTCAAGTCAGGGGTGATCAGAAACCATTACACAGTGCAGACTAGGAAAATAAGGAACTATGAAGCAAACTATGACAAAAAAAAATAACCTGGAAACGAGCAGAGTTGTTATTTTTTTAATGCATATAATTTTGAACACTAAAATGAAAATGTACAAGTTGACTATTCTTAGGGAATTAATAGAAGCAGCTCCAGAGAGTAAGACCATCATTTTACAATATTGTTATCCCTGGTATGTTAGACAGTAGAAGAAATCTCACCAACTTTACATTTTAATCTCAAGAAGGAAACATATCAGGTAAATTTCACATTAAGTTAAAACTAAAACAATTTTGTGAATGCTAAGTATAAGCTAACATGTTTACATAACTACAGATATGTCATAAATTCTATAAAATATGCAGATGTTATACAAAATAACTTTGCCTATTGTCTCTAGGTACCATGGCCATTAGAAGTAGAGGTTTAGTCATTTTACTTTTATAGCCTTTAATTTGGTGGTAGTCTTCTGATCAAAATTTCTGTTCATAATTCTTATTTTTCTAAGCTCTACTATTGCTTTAGGAAAATCTACCTTTTCAAAATAGTCATAAGCAGATAATAATGAAAATGTATCACTCCCAAAGGGGCACTGGCCTAGAAGTATAGCCACTTTATTTCATAAATTGTCTCACATATTGGAATCATTCCACAACTTATGTGGAGATTAGTGAAATATAATAGTTCCTATAATTTATTAAGTACTATGCTAAGTGCATTTCATCAATTGTTGAATCCAAATACACTTTCTAGGTCTACCCAATTACTCCATTTCACAGAGGAGATGTAAGTTATATAAGCATATTCCTGAGAGGGCCTAGGAGGCAGACCCAGAAGTGGAATTTGATCTCATGTCTTTTAGGCATAGCCCAATCCTGATGATATTCTACCTGCCTATTTAATTTTCTGAAGCAAGAACAGGAATGATTAATAACTCAGTGTTCTATATGAATCACTAGAAAACCTTTATAAGCTTTGTCATATTATATCAACCAGAGATAAAGATAGAGACACTGCTAGAAAATTATACTAATGAACTCATGTGACATCTTTCTTAAAAAAATATATAGAATGAATAGCAAATGGAAATCTTCTTTCTACTTCTATTTTTTATAATTGATATTTTAGGCATCTCTGTACTTATTAGCCCAAAACAATGCATAAAAGAAAGGTAATAGTCCTGATCTTAATGAAAATTTCCAAAGCTAGAATATATAAAGAAAAAATTTCAATCACTCTTGCCTTGGCTGTATAGAGACCATACTCTTTCTCCCCCACACACCCACATTCATGGAGACACAATTGTGGTCTTTTAGAGACAATATCATCTATGATGTAAGACATGATTTATAATATGACTTGATTTTTAGTAATTGATGGTAGTTAAATTTAGTAACCCATTGTAGAATCATAGGCACTTTGATACACTTTCATTTTGATGGAAGTTTTATATCAATTTCCACCATTTATGGGTCTTTTACATAAAGGTCCTCATGAAAATAAAACGATTCCAGAGTCTACTCTGACCCACAAGACATTTCTGAATAACTGAATTCAATTGTTAATAATAAGATGTAAGAAAAATTTGAGCTTAAAATGACTGAAAAATAGAGAATTTGATATAATTGACAATGGCATAAGTTCCAGCAATTAAAACAAGTTACATAAAGGTTCATGGGCCAGAATCACCTCTTTTTGAGTCACTTGGGCTGATGATATAAAGTGAAGGTACCTAAAATTCTTCAGACTTATTAAATCAGACTCTCACAATTGAATCAAGAAGTTTGCATCAAAAAAAAATAAAAGAAATAAAAATCAAGTCTTTTCAGGAAATTGTGTGTATTCAAATCTTGTGTGAGAATGATTCAATTAAAAAAGAGATAGAGAGAGAGATCTTCATCCTATCTGGCTCAAACATCTTTAATTCTCTAGTAGCAATAGTGGGAATTTTATAGGTTGCATGCTTATGCCCATAGCATTTTGCTCATATCCATGTTGAAAGGTGCTGCTACTTATCTGATTGCATATATTAGTTCCATCAAACTACCAAAAATTTCTGATCCCTGCCACCTATTCATGCTTTATTGGTTAATCTGTGGTTGTCAACATTACAAGGTTCACAATTGCCATAGAAATAAACCTTTGGCCTGACAGGTATTTTCTGAATTAAATTAACTGATTGACAGATAAATCCTAGATGTGAGTAGTACCATTTCATGGCTAGGTATCCCTGACCGTATAAAAGGAGGAAGTTTGGTAAGTACCAGCATTCATCATTTGGCTGCGCTTCTCAGTTGGTTGAATGTGATCAGCTCCTGCCCCGTGCTTTTCCTTGCCACGATGGAATGTAACCTGGAACTATAATCTGAAACAAATCCCTCATCTATTAATGAACTTTGTCAAATATTTTAAGTCATCCACAATAAAGATAACTGACACAGAAAATTGGTATCAATAACTAGGGCCATTTTTGTGCTTAATCTGACTATGTGGTTTGTAGACTGTTGGAGCTAGTTTTCAAGAGAAAAAGGAGAGTTTAAAAGTTTTGACTAGAAAAGCCCCTGACCACTGAAAACAGAGCTAATGGAACATTCCGTTGGGATGCACTGAAGACAAGGATGCTCAAAGGAGAACAGATGGTAGAGGCTGAGGTTTGAGAGAGGAGGAGCTGGGCAGTTCATACTACATGCTATCCAACAATGTGGCTGCATCCTGTCTATATCCCAAGACTGGAATGATGACTAATTTGAGGAAATGCGAAGACAGGAGATTAAACTGAAGTCAGTGCTGACAATCAGGTGTCATTATTATGAAGGAAATCTGCCTCATTGAAGAGGATCCTTCTGTCTTTCATTGGAGGGGAAAAAAAAATGAGTACAGAATCACACCCTTTGGGTACTCAATCTTGTGAAATTCTGAATTCACTTGAAGGAAGAAAGCCTAAAATTAGGAGTTCCTTACTAAGACATAATCAACAAATCACATGTTGCTCCAAGGTCAGAGACCTCCTTAGTCATGGTCCTCTGGGGACATGCTTCATCCCAAACTTGCAGAAGGACTTGGTAGTGTCATCCACATAGGAATTATTTTGGAGGCAAGAAAGTCACAAGATTGAGAGTAGTGTGGGTCATTCAACCATGGAAGCAAGAGT
The DNA here is from genome assembly GCF_020740685.1 of Jaculus jaculus. Classification (NCBI taxonomy): domain Eukaryota; kingdom Metazoa; phylum Chordata; class Mammalia; order Rodentia; family Dipodidae; genus Jaculus; species Jaculus jaculus. The sequence goes on along the minus strand of NC_059108.1, from coordinate 135,418,903 downwards.
TGCTAAGGCCAGCAATGTGACTTGGAGTCCCTACAAGGAGGCTCTAAGAGGCTATGCTACAAAGCAATGAAGGTGAACTGTGACTTACAAGGGAGATAGCTGGTGTAAAAGATGCCAGAACCATATGATATCTGCCAAGGAGAGCTGTAGCTTCAGAATGAAGCTGGCAGAACAGAGGCAGCACAGTTGGAAGGGTGAAGCTACCATGTTTTCAGAAAACCAGACAAGCCCATCACAAGTCCCAGATTCCAGACATGGAACTTCAGAGTTGGAGTTTGCCCTGATAGAATTTTGTCTTGCTTTGGTATAATCCTTCCTTGCTGTGCCTCCATGTTCTTTTCTATTGAATCGGGAATGTTTTCTTTGTGCCAGTGCACACTGCAAATATACAAGTTCCTTGTTAATGCTATAGGAGCTGACAATTAAAAGTTTGCCCCAATCTCAACAGAGACTCTCTGCATACTCTTTTGAACAGTATTATGACTGTCAAAGTCTATGGGGTTTTTCGAAGCTGGACTTACTATGTTTTGCCTCAGGATATGCTCATGACCTGTGGAATCAAGTAATATATTGTTATGGTTTTAAAGTGTTATGTTTAAGTGTCTAGGTGAGAAGCGGAAGTTTTGTGTTGGATAACCTTTGGTTGTCAGCATGGGGATATATAAAATCACCATGTAAACAAATCTTCTGGCATGTCTGATGATTTAATACATTAAATTAATCGAGGTAGGAAGATCCACCCTAACTATGGCAGCACCATTCCATGGGCAGGGGATCCTGGGCTGTAAAAACAAAACAAAACAAAACAGAGAAAACCAGCATTCATCCCTCTCTACTTTCTCCCTGCTGATCTGCTGATGGGATGATGTGACATGGTTTCCCACTCTTGCCATTCTTTCACCCACATCATGGACTTCCTTTCAAAATTTGAAGCTAAAAATTAACTTTTTTTTCTTTTTACCCCTTAAGCTACTGCTTATCAGGTTATTTTTTCCCAGCCATGATAAAATAACTGCTGCATAGGCAGATATACTCATACTGTATCCATGACCTACAGTATAAACTCAATCATCTTGAACCGAATACCGGTTTTATACCCTTACTTATCTTGATTTTCCATTATGAAAACATTACAAATAGCCAAGGCATAAAACCACTTGTCATGTAAAATTCAAGAATCATGTTTTGTAAGTAGGAGATATTAGGTAAAGATGAACTTGAAAGCAGACATGGAGAGCTATTTTAACATACTCTGGAAGAATGCCAGACATAAAGACAGAGAACTTTCTATGGAATAATAAACAGATGAAATAAAATATATTGATAAATGGACTATCCTTGCATTTGATAGGGTTAGAGTAAATGCTTCAACTTTAAAAGGGTTGTTGGAGTGACTCCACCTAAAACTATCTATTTTGCTGTTATAGTAATATTTAAAAGCTTTAGAAAGGAAAGAATTAAAATCATTTAGGAAGAATTACTCCCCCCACCCATATCCATACCTACTGGTTAGGTTGGCCTATTAAACTTTTGGATTATTTTCATCTCCATTATTATAGGATAGTAATAATAATTATTGATGATAATTATTTAAATGAGAATATATAATTCCTGAATGCAAATGTATATCCTCAGTGCTAGATAATTCTAAGCTCTATGATATGATGGCACAATATTCTCAACTTTAAGATTGTGCATGTTAAAAATACCATTAATCTAAGATCTTTTTCTCATTTTTTGCATGGGTATGCATATGTAGTGCATATTTGTTTAACTATGAATACTTAATATGTGTTAATTTGTTCATATGGGTGTAGGAGCATGTGTGTGTGGATATGCATGAACATGTGCCTGTATTTGGAGGCCAGAGGGTAATAAATACAGTCTCTTGAGGGTCAATCTCCTTATTTCATTGGGACAAGGTCTCTCACTGAACCCTGATCTTGTGATATTGTTCGTCTAGGTAGCCAGTATGCTATGGGATTCTCCTATCTCCACCACCTCTTGTGGACTGGTATTATAGGCATGTGCTTCCGTAGCCCACATTTATAGTACATGCTGAGTATCCAAATTCCAGTCATCATACGTGTTCAGCAATTGCTTTACCAAATGAGCCATATCAAAAGCCCTTAGTCTAACATATTTTGACATTTGTTTGTTATTCACTGATGTGGAAAAAAATTCTAGCAATTTAATCTTGCACTTTCCCTAAAAGTAAGCTGGATCTTGGGAAGTTGAGCTTTTTTTTTTTTTTTTTTTTTTTTTTCCTGAGGGACAAGAAATGCACTAAATCCTAAATTTCATTTAAAGCTCTGGGGTTTTAAATAAACTGTTAGACTTGAGTAGCAGGAGATTCCCAGCATAACAACATTTGCTAATCCTGAGAAGAGATGAACCACAGGTGATTCTGAAGCTAAGTGCAAGTAAATGTGCGTGTGCTTGGATGCTTACTTTGATTTCTTTATTTTGGAAATGTACCAAGAACAGCATCCCTAGGAGATTTCTAGTATTGACGAAGGCAGTCATGGTAAAAAAAATCACGAGAATCTGATGACCATGTGACCTCAAAGTTAACCCAGTTTGCCAGAATTCCAGAGTTGCGAGAGTGTTTTCAGTTCATAGTAACTCAGTTTTCCAGAGTGTTCAGGAATCTGAAAATGCTGCAAGAGTCTTCTTTGTGAAAGTACTTCCCACTAATATGAAGAGTTTAAACTATTTTATTATTATTTTTTTCTGTGCTTTCTTTCTCAGTAGAATCTGTTCTGTCAAACATTCAGCAAAGTCATTTTTTAATCATAATTGTAACAGCTTCCTGCAGCTGAGAAATAGCAGACATTGGACTCATTGACTTCAAGGTGAAGAGGAAAATCAAAGCTTTGTATGCTTTGGGGCAACAGGAATGCATTCCTTCCATAATGGCATTTTCAGATTGCTCTGCACTTGTAAATGATACTGGTTCACAACAGGGGTATAAAAATTGGTACTTTTTCTCCATGCTATAAAACACATTCTTCTCCACATGCCATTTATTTATTCAATATCTAGTGCTTTTTTTTTTTTTAAATTCTATAGGTGACCAGTAACAAACATGCCAGAGTCTGTTATAAAATAAAATAAAATAAAACAAAGGCAAAATGAAAAATTTGTTTTAAGAGTATTTATACCACTCATTTTTGACATGATTATTATTTTAGTGGAAATGATACATGACATGCTTGTATGATATGCAAATCATAGGTAGGGTTGAGAAAAGATCATGGATTTTGTAGAGCCAGTTTCTTTCTTTCTTTCTTTTTTTTTTTTTTGAGGTAGGGTATCACACTGGCCTAGGTGGAAGGGAATTCACTATGTGGTCTCAGACTGGCCTCAAACTCACAGCAGTCCTCCTACTTCTGCCTCCTGAGTACTGGGATTAAAGACATATGCCACTATGCCTGGCTCAGTTTCCTTTTATTTATTTATTTATTTATTTATTTATTTATTTATTTATTTTATTTTATTTTATTTTAAAGATACTGAGAGAGAGAAATAGAGAGAGAGAGAGACAGACAGACAGAGAGAGAGAGAATTAGCACACCAGGGCCTCAGCCACTGAAATCGAGCTCCAGATGTTTCTTCCATCTAGTGGGCATGTAGGACCTTGTGCTTGCCTTGCCTTTGTGTGTCTGGTTTATGTGGGATCTGGAGAGTGGAACATGCAACCTTAGGCTTTTCAGGCAAGCACCTTAACAGTTAAGCCAGCTCCCCAGCCCTGTAAGCTTTTTTAAATTGAACCATATACTAGAAGAATGGGAGCAAGAGGCCAGAAAACATGGGGGGAGAGGAAATAAATTTATCTGGTAAATTTTACTCTGCATTTTATCAAATGATCAACTTGAAATAAGTAGAAGAAAATTCATAAGATGTGTTAGTTTAATAATAAGCCCCTAATCTTAGTTTTCATTGAAGTTTCTCTTTCTGTTAACCTTTAAATGTGACCAATTATTTCAGAATATGGATGGCTCCATGTTCGTCATGAATTGTCAAGTGAGATCAAAGGAAAAGGACATGAGACTCTGCAAAACTGGGCTTTAGGGCAGCAGAACCCCAAATCATGTCAACTCTAGTGTCCATAGCACAGTAATGATAACTTTGCTAGCAACTATTATTTTATTTTTACTAAATTATGATTCTATTATTCTGAGTAAAATAAAACCTGATACAAGAATCATTATCTGAGGTTTATAATACAAATGAAAATAAGTGCTATCTATCTCACGTATCATCTGTTTGATACCAGAAGGGTCTTATAAATTTCAGAAAAAAGACTGTGAGATTATGCATCTTTTTACAAGTAGACTTTTAGTTGTAAAAAGGTGTTTTTAGATAAATTTAGCTGCTAGTTTCCATTTGGAAGTCAATAATGGCCTTGCAATATGTAAGATTATGTGATAATCTGTCTCAGTTTATATAACCAAACACATAGACTGGGCAGTTTAAGCAATTTCTCACAGTTCTAGAGGCCAAGAAATCTATGATCATGGTTCACAAAGATACAGGGTCTGGTGACAACATACATTCTATGCATCTTCTCCTTGTACCCTCAGATACCCAAAAGAAAAATTATTTCTGTAACATGTTGTCTCCTAAGAGCACTGATTATGCCCATGATACAATGGCATACAAATATAACGTATGACAGAGTGTCCTCCTCATGAATGCCCTTCCTCCTGATGCAGCACAGCAGAGGTTTGCATTTTCACATATGAACTTTGGGGAATACACATGCATTCAGTCTATAGTACAGTATTTTGAACATTTGTAATTTCTATATTCCCATAGTACCTTGCAGGAAGCAGAACTAATAAGAAGTTGTGCTGCTGACCCATAGACACATTATAAATTAATGACTCATTTGTGTAGACTTTACAGGAACTAATTATTTCTTATGTATTTATATAAATATTTGCAAGCTACTTGGGAATAGTAATCATGATTTATAATTGTTCATTGTAGTTGTTTCCATGACAACACATATTGGGCTAGATGGAAAGTGGGGATTTATTAAACTTATATTGTATTCTGTGTTATAAAGAACATCTAATATTATAAAAAATTGATAAAGAATAAAAAAACAACATGATTATTTTATTGAATTATTCCACACAAAAGTATGTTTCTGTACTTACAAAGTAATTAGATTTACACATTCAACCAAAATGGATTAGCAGGTATCTGATTTAACTCCTTGTTTTAAACAACAATACAAAATATGAAATTATAAAACAACATTGTTTTTTTTTTAGGTAAATGACAGTAGCCAATGCAAATGAAAGTAAGTTATCTCTATTTATCTAACATTTCTTCCCAGTAAATGATTGGAAAATTTTCAGTTTAAATATGCATGTTCTCATAAACAAAATCCAGTCCTTTGTAGTATAGGTACATTTTTCTTTGTTGCTAATGTCTTATATATACAGTCAGAGGGGCCACATGTGACAAAACAGATTTTCAATGCTTCACAAACCAGCACAAGAGAAATCGCACACACTGGATACATGCAAACTAAGGGTGCATAGTAGTCCTTGCACTCACTGGTCTGTCTTGCAGCCTTTTCCCCTCTCTCCTGGTAGCCAGTCTTCACTGGTTCTCACCACAGGTGTTTATAAGATAAGGAGTATCACAGTAGAAACACTAGTGCTTATGTTCAAGAACGAGTGCTTTTGATGGACTGAACTATGCAGAAAGAAAGGCAGACAAAGATCCAAAGTTATGAACTTCAAGCCACATCCTTAAATCATACAGGTACAAAATGCCCCTGAGACTAAAGCCATTTCAACAATGCATAGCAGTAACTCACTAAGCTGGGTTTTGCGATTAATTCAAAATCTTGAATTAACATTATATGCTATCAAAAGTGAAATGAGTGTGCATTAATCACAGAATATTTCAGTCACATGACACCTTTCTTCCCAGAAAGTTTGCAACCTCATGATCTGTTTCCCATCACACTTGACCTGAGGACACAATTGCAAGTAGATTTTGACAAGACTGAGTGGGAGAAAGTTTAGTGTTTCATGTACAAAGAGCCACACAGTAATTCTAAAAGAGCAAGTGTTTTCTTTTATTGGGTCTCCTTTTCGGTTATGCATCATCATTGTCCAGCAATAAGGACATAGATATGAATTAGTCCAAATGCATGATCACTTATTCCCTTCTCTAAGGACAAGTCTTGAGAGGAATTTGTAATGTCAACCAAGTCAAAGACTTGTTATTAGCACATGGTATTGATTTCTTACAGGAAACATGTATGAGCCCAATTACTATACTAAATAAATGGGCTTTTGATGTCCTTGGGAACATTCGTGGGAATTTTAGCATGTAGAACTCTGTCTGCTATTTGATGATTTGTACAAAAGAGTTTTGCAGAGGACCTGTTCCAGGTATGGTGGCTCCTTCCAGGCATGGTAGTAACAGTATTCAGGAAGTAGAGGCAGGAGGAGCATCATGAATTCCAGTTTATTATGGTTTGCACAGTAAGTTCCAGGACAGTTTGATATAGGTTTTCAAAAGAAATTTCTCTGGGATTTTTTTTTTTTGAATTTTAAAGTTTTGTTCTACTCTAGGCTGACCTGGAATTTACTATGTGGTCTTAGGCTGTCCTCCAACTCACAGAGATCCTCCTACCTGTGTATCTCAAGTGTTCACATTGAAGGCGTGTGCCACCAAGACCAGCCTTGAAGTGGGTTTATCACATATACATTTCTGGATTTTTTTAAATTAGTATTTCACTGTACAAAATAGAAAAGAAAAGTGACTGAGGTGCTGTAAAACCATTTCCTTTTTGCTTCTGGGTCTTCTTTTGTTTCATTTGTTGTTTCATTGCTACAATATAAGCACCAAGACAGAGAATGACTGCACTTCCCTCTTAGAAAAGTAAATGACTAAATATCTGAATGACTGAATAAAATGTTGGTTGCTTTCCTATGTATACCTAGTTTCCTGTGTATATTCTCTATTTTTTGCCAGATTAAATAACAGGGACTCCAATCATAGTCCTTGATAGCCAGTGACTTCATAAGAAGAGTGGACCTATGCTGGGTGTTGTGGTGCACACCTTTAATTACAGCAGTCAGGAGGCAGAGGCAGGAGGATCTCCTTGAGTCTGAGGCCACCCTGAGACTGCATAGTAAATTCCAGGTCAGCCTGGGTTACAGTGAGAACTCGAAAAACCAATGACACAATAACATTGAGTTTTTATATGAATTAACAGTAATGATGCTACTATACAAACAATATCTTGCTGCCATGTTTTCTAGAAAGTATATCTAACTATTGTTTACTTCAACAAAAAAAAAAAAAATAGAAAATTTGTTGTTTCAAGACAGAATGGTCCTCTTATAAAGAAAAAAAAATACTCTGTTAGTTTGGTATGACTGCAATATTTTAAGATTTAACTAATAGTAATTTCTTTTAAGTTTTCTGGAACACATGCTGAGGATATGGCTTGTAGTGAACTACAGCAAAGAATTGTGTGACGAAAACAAGTACTTAGAAGAAGAAGTGGTGATTAGACGCCGAGCCTGGTTCCTTGTAGGCAAGGGTTTGGCTCTATCACTGCGTTAATCCCCAGCACAGAACATCTTTTATATAATCTTGAATTTTCAGTGATAATTGGGTGTCTGTGACTATCATTTCCTAGAAAGGATATCTGAAAGCTTCCTGTCATTCTGCAAAAGTTAGCAGTCTTGATTTCTTCTTACTTGTTGTAACTTGAAACTATGAACCTCTCATGGTCACATGTCTATCACATCACTGCAAGACTCAAAAACCCAGAAGAATTTACTCCACAATTTCATTTTCTTGCTTCTGATATTGAAATGTCAAGAGATTATTTCTGAGTTTATATTTTAAGGTTTTTTTTTTTGTTTTTTGTTTTGCTAAACAGCAAGATCATTATATTCACAAAGACATAAATATTTATGTAAGGTAGTTCATTCTCAGTATAGTTAAAACAAGTCTGCAATCTTATTGTGGTTACAACTTTCTGAAGACATCTCTAAGAGAAAATAAAAATCATCTTGTGTATGCCTTTTCTTTCCAAAATATTTCAAAAATAAACTAATTTAAATGTTTATTTAATTGAATTAAGTACAGTTTAGGTTAACATTGACAATTTTTAAGATATATAAGACATTGCATTTTAAAAATATAACATCAACTTGAAGAGTTTGCACTGGAAATTTTCAGGTCATATTCTAAGTGATACAAAGCAAAAGGAATCCTGCTGGGTGTGGTGATACATGCTTGCAATCCCAGCACATGGGAAGTATGGTTGTTTGCATGCAAAGTGTCCCCCACAGCCTCAGGTGTTTTTTGATTATGCTTCCCACTTTGTCCGCACCTGATGGAGGTTTTAGGAGGAGGAGCCATGTTGAAGGAGGTGTGTCACTGTCTGTGGACCTTGAGGTTGGTGAGTAGCTCACTGAACATTCTAGCTCACTTACTCTTGCTCTAGATTTGTGACTTGTTAGCCAGCCACCATGCTTTTTCTTCCTTCTTGCCATTGAAACTATAAGCTTGAAAGAGCCCCTTTCCACTCACAAGTGGCTTGTTCTGGTGGGTGACTTCTTCCAGCAATGAGAATATGACTGCTATGGGAAGTAAAGGCATATCCCAAGTTCAAGACTAGCCAAATCCACATAGCAAGGTCCAGCTTAGACCATGGATACAAAGTGAGAACTTATCTCATGCCCCACCCCACCCCTCAAAATAATAAACAACCCAAGGGATTCCTAACATCTATCTGTGTAGACCTTTGGGGCAATTCAGGTTGAAAACTTAAAGTATGTTATAGAATCTTCTCTTCATAGCATCTGTCTTTGATCAGGTGTGAGTGATGAATTATATGTTTATATTTAGTTTTAAACAATTCCAGGTTTGCAAAAAGGGAAATGTTTATGTTAACTTTAATGTGCAATTAACAAGGTATTAAAATGTAAGGCATTTTCATTTCCATTTAATGAAGAATTCATGGCTGAGTGAACTGGCCTTCTTTATTTGCGGAAGTTCATGAAGTAATTGCTGCTGTATGTGTAATACAGCTTGCTTTGCACAACCCGCAGTGTCCCCTGACTGATGACACTTCCTTTTCCCCAGCCACCCTTGGAAGTCTTGGATAGTGTAAGTATGGGATTGTATGATGCCACGGGGAAAACTTTTGTAAATCCGTGATGTAAAATGCTCTGTTTTGGCTCAAGAGGAGCCCCCAGAAGAGCAGTCTGCATGCCTCTTAGATGCTTTCCCATACCTGTTAGCTCCTGGTCTATCATTTTGCCCACGGGCAGACTACAAGTGATACCCTACAGCAGCACTCTCTGGGGAAGTATAGCACGTGTACCTTGTACATTACCATGCCTTCCTGCTGCTAAGGTCTGCCTTTGCAACCATTGGTCGAGTGTGGTGTTAGCTTGATTTGTGGTGGTTCATTTAAATTTCTTGTACCAGCTGACTCTCTTTAATCTGCATGTGCTGATTCTTCCTTCGTGTGGTGCATCATTTGTGTTGCAGAGTATATGGCAGATAGCAAAAATATCTAACTGAATATTTTTATGCCAACTGTGAATAAGGCAAGCGCTTTTTGTGTGCTTTTACAAAGAGATCCACTTTTGTGTTATTATATTTGTTTGCATCTAATTATTCCTAATCTAATATGAGTCTTCAGCTCCTTTGTATTGTATATATGTGTACTTAGTATCCTTTAAGTTAAGATTATATGTAATGTCTTTCTCACTTTCTTTCTCTCACTTTCTCTCTTTTCCATGCCTTTAAATTGGTCTTTGTAAACATTTACTGATTTTGTTTATTTTTCTTAAATAAACACTTAAAAAATCTTTTCTCTTTATCCTCATTTGTATTTAATTTGTTTTGCACTGATATTTTCCTGTTTCTGCTAACATTGCTGTTTTTGTTTGTTTGCTTATGCCTTTGTTTGTTTTTGTTCTGGAGAGCTAGGAATCACACTGAGTCTCACACATGCTAGAAATGTGCTCAAGTACTTATTAATAGCCCCCTGCAAACTTTGCACTTAGTTTGCCTTTTGCTTATAGTTCATTGCTGCATAAAGTAAAGGTTCTAATATATTTGTTAAAAATTGGTCATAACTGAGCTTTGCTTAAATTAAGTAAACTTTACTCTATAGCCAAAGAATAAAGAATCTATTAGCTATGCAGTGATAAACATTGGTTTGAGACCATTTTGCACTGTGATTTTATACCATTATAAAAACACTTGAGATATCTGGGAAGACTTTGTGTCTACTTGGTTTAGATCGAATTAATGGAACTTTAAAAACAGATAAAATTAATTCAACTTTGTCTGATTTAGCTTGTTTTTGAATTTGCTTATTATACTTCAATTTTCTAGAACGCAACTGTGGTTTCTTTAGGCAAACAAGTGAGTATTGGAGGCTTTATATATTTTTATTTGTTAAGTAAATTATGCATTATAAGTGCATATTTCAGAGGGACCACACAGTGTTTAAAGGTGCTTGCTTGCAAATTCTGATGGTCTGGATTTGATTCTCCAGTGACGCAGGACATGTGGGTTACCCAACTTTATGAACCCCAAAGCAAAGCCAAAGGACCTTGGTTTGATTCCCCAGGACCCACATAAGCCAGATGCACAAGGGGAGTTTGTTTGTAGTGACTGAAGTCCATGGCTTACCCATTCTTTCTCAAATCAATCAATTAATAAATAATATTTTTAAAAATAATTGATAAAAAACATATTTAAAAATTAAATTATGAATTACTGAGTTTATTTAGGGAAAAATCACAAATGGTTGGGATTAAGGTAAATTATGATCTAGGAAGGAGGCTGGAGCAGAGTCATAAGCACTTGGAAAGTATGAAAAATGGCAGTCATGTGGAAGGCACAGCATAGTTCACAGTGCTCATTTAAGAGAAATGGAGGGTTTGGGGGAAACACAGGAGTAGAGCCATAAGTATGTGGAAGATAAAACCTAGCTGCTCAAGTAGGGAGATTTAGAAGAAACACAGATAGCAACCACCCTGGGCTTCCCCATGGGAGAAAGATGGGAAAAGGTGGTAGCTTAAGGAAGAATAGGAGAGTAAAAATATCAAAGCAAGGACAAAGAAATTCAGATAAGAAATAAGTAGTAAAGAGAGTTATACCCATGTTTACTCCAAGTTTAGAGAAATTACACAAGTAGCAGGCCCACAGTTTAGAGAAAGCACCCACATGGTAGCTCCAGTATAAGGGAAATACACATGTGTTAGATTTAGAAGCCAGAGGAAAATCATACATGCACTCAAAGTGAGAAGTTATCCCAAAGTACAAAGCAGATATAAGCAGAAAATTACATTACCCAAGGCAGAAAACAGTGCTCTGCTCTCCCTCCCAACACAAGGAAGGAGAGAAGGGGGTGAGCACGGGAGGGGAGGCAGACACATATATCCACAGATCAAAGGGCAGAGGGAGGAGACACAGAGAGAGCAAAGAGAGGGCTGGAAACAACATGGTGAAGCCTTTCTAGTGTTTTGAAATTTTTATTTTTCTATAAGATTCAATTATGTAAGGGGAAGGAAGACCTGATTGGTTTGTAGATTTGAAAAGACTCCAGAGTCAAGCCAACCTAGGTAGTATGTTAGACTATGGGCAGAAGGGGCCATTGTACCTGTTGAAGATGACTTTGGATCCGAGACATCCATTCTTGGGCCCCATTCCTTCCAAGGCAGGTTGGCGTGTGGACTGGCATCTCCTGGTTTCCTCCTTGGGCTTCTGTCCCTTATTGAACCTGTGTAAAAGAAGATAGCTTTCTCCTGAGTCTCCTACACCAGTATTCAGATGAAGCCAAATGTACAAAGTGGTGTATGCAGTTGGAATTTATCTGTAGTGGTAGGAGGTCCTGGCATACCCATCTTCTTTCTCCCCCTAGATAAATATTTAAAAGGTGTCTGTTTATTCAAGCTATCAAAAACTTCAATTCCTGAAAAAAGTATGTTGATTTTAAGAATTGTGAACATAGTTTTCCATCTCTTGAAAAATGATTGATGACATGTGTGTGTTTAAAGTATTTAGTGTGAAGATTTGTCATCAATACACTTTATTGAAAGAGACCACAATGATGATAATTGGCAAAATGAATATGTAGTCATATGCTGTCTTCTCTTTCCTGTGTATGGTAGATGGCAAGTAGAAGACAAATACACAGTCAGCAACTTTTAAAACAAAATATATGATCATTGATTATAACACTTGCAACATTTGAGATCTCCAGAAATTGTTTTAAAACTGAAAGTTCATACTCTAATGAACTTTTTATTCTTATTCTGCAGTTCCTGATACCAACTATGCTCATTTGTCACTATGAGTTCTATTATTTTAGATCTCAAGTATGAGGGAATCAAGCAGTTTTACTTTCTGTGTCTGGTTTACTTAATATTAATACCATCTCCTTCAAGTACATATAGACAGTCATAAGTGGAAGGATTGCTTCTTTTTGAACACTAAATATAAATGTTACTCAATTGTGACTGTATCTATATTTCACAGTGGAATACACATCTTATGAATCTGTATATACATGTTCACTTACTGGTGGACACTGGTTATGCTCATGTCTTGGCTACCACAAATAATACTGAAATAAAAATGGATGTGAAAATATCTCTTTAAGATAATGAAAATATCATGGGTATGAAAAAAATATATATGATGTTTTATTAACTACCATAACTATAGACAATTAACCATGATATTTCTCTTCCACCACTCCTGTTTACTCATCTTCTCCAAAACTCACCCTCCACTGAATCCTTTATTTCTAATTAATCTTTCTTCTATTTTGACATCATAATTTATAAAATGTTTGTACTGTCTGAGAGTCTTATTCTTGCCAGACAAGCAGTTTGCCCTAGGCAACATATGATTTAAAAATAAATTCTTTTAGGTTAACTTCTGATTTTATTTATACATTCTTTTCTTAAATTCACTGAGCAATGTATCTGTGTTCAGATACATGTTGATAAAAGTACTTAATATAACTTTTTTTTTTAATTTGGAAGTTTATAGATATCCATTTATTTTTTTCTTATTTTATATTTATTTACTTATTTTTGTTTTTTATTGACAACTTCCCTTCCATGATTGTAAACAATATCCCATGGTAATTCCCTCCCTCCCCCTACTCTCCCTTTTGAAACTCCATTCTTCCCTTCTCAACCAGTCTCTCTTTTATTTTGATAGCATGATCTTTTCCTCCTGTTATAATGGTCTTGTGTAGGTAGTGTCATACACTGTGAGATCATGGATATCCAGGCTATTTTGTGTCTGGAGGAGCACGTTGTAAGGAGTCCTACCTCCTACCCTTCCTTTGGCTCTTACATTCTTTCTGCCACATCTTTTGCAATGGGCCCTGAGCTTTGGAAGATGTGATAGAGTTATTTCAGTGCTGAGTACTCCTCTGTCATTTCTTCTCAGCACCATAGTGCCTTCTGAGTCATCCCAAGTCATCCCATCACTGTCATCTGAAAAGAGAAGCTTCTCTCAGCAAAAGAGAAAGTGGCATTAATATATGGGTATGGACATTAAAAGAGGTGCTTATTGGGCTGTTTGTTGAGCATAGCAAATACATTTAGCCAGATACCAGCAGACATTAGAGTTTCCCACCAGGAATAGATGGTAAGTTCCTATTGCTGAAGATTCCACATACTTGGGCTTCAAGATCACCAAGAAATCCTGCTAGAGCTGTGCTGAGAACCTCCTCCATTTCTTCATTGTAAGTAACTAGACTATATATTATTTCTTTGTACATGTGCTTCTTTATTTTATATTTTTTGAAATATTTTATGTATTTATTTGTACAGAGAGAGAGAAAGTATGAGTGTTCCAGGGCTTCTAGTCACTGCAAATAAACTCCAGATACATGGGCAATTTTGTGCATCTTGCTTTACATGGGTACTGGAAAAATCAAACTCAGATCATTAGGCTTTGTAAGCAAGTATCTGAACTGGTGGGACATCTCACCAGCCTCATTTTTTTTTTTCCTGATTTCTTTTTTCCTGTCTCTGACCTGTAACTCCCAGTACCAGAGACAGGTTGCTACTCATATTGAGCTTTTGATCAGAGAGACCTATGAGGTCCCCAAATCAAGACCGCTTTCTGTCAAAGCACTTGATTGCCTCCCTGAGACAAAAGCTAAGACCCTATTGCTGAAGACACAATAAGCTGATGATGCAGAGCACAGAAAGACCTGACTTGAATGCAGAAGAAAGCCAGTCCTCACAGAGTTAGCCTGTCTAGTACTGGAAAGTGCTACCTGAGCTACTGGGGAAAAGTAGCTAACAACAATGTGAACAACCAGAGTCTAAACTACTCAAAAGAAAACACCCTGACAGGATGGGCATGTCAGTGCAATAGTGGCACACAGCCTCAGTGGGTAAGCAATAGTTTTCTGACTGGCTAAGGGATCCATCCGCTCAGTGTAAAAGAACCTGTATCTGGAATTGGGAACCAGATTAGAATTCTATGGAGATAAAGATTATGTTCTCCAGTGTCAAGCTCTCACTAGTAAATGCCTAAAAGAGGGGTTACATGCATCAAATTCTCTCTAAATTAGTAATGCTTAACCCACTTAAACAATGCTGACTTCCCTCTCCATTGGAGAATCTGTTCTTTTTCAGAAGGTAGTGAGACTGGAAGAGATAAACTACCCTTTGCACTTCAGCCAAACCACAGCTGGATCCACAGAGGAATGGGGAAACAAGCAAGAGTGCTGCTTCCACGTTGTTCCTGATAATCAGTGCCAGGACACAGGAGACAGACACTGAGGTCACTCGACAACTGCCAAAATAGAGATGCAGAGGCTCACAAGAGCTCATCACTAAAGCAGACCACCAAGGCTCAGGGAATTTTGTGGAAAGGGTGGAAAGTTTTTAAGAGCCACAGGTTGAGACAGCATGCTCAGAGGCATTCCCTCCCCTCCAATTTTTTTTTTATTAATTAGTTTTGTATTCAGCAAATACAGTCAGTTTGGTACCATTATTAGGCTCATACATGACCTACCCCCTCCCATTGGCTCCTCCTTGTTGAGCTATAGGGGTCATGCATTCTGGACTCAGCCCACAGTTATGGGTAGAATAAATGTCTCTGCATATCATGACCCAACATGTGGCTCTGACATTCTTTCTGCCCCCTCTTCCGCAAAATTTCCCTGAGCCAAGTTGGGTTCATTTTTGGTCTGCTTCAGTGAAGAGGTGGTGGGGGCCTCTGGGTCTCTGACTCTCTCATTTGGTAGGAATTGATTTTTCTCTGTGTTGATCTCCTTCACCCTTGTGCTAGTACCTGGTTCACCAAGAAAACAGCACCCTTGTTTTTTTCACCATTTTTTTCTTAGTTTCAGCCAGGGCCCTTTTGAGGTATGATGGGGTGGCTCTCTCCTTAGGATCTACATCTATCTGAAAAAGAGAAGCAGATTCTCCAATGGAGAATAAGTTAGCACCAGGACAAATGAGATAACCCTTACTTTTTTTTTTTTAAAGATTTTTATTTATTTATTTGATTATTTGAGAGTGACAGAGAGAGAAAGAGGCAGATTGAGAGTGAGAGAGAGAATGGGCGTGCCAGGGCTTCCAGCCACTGCAAACGAACTCCAGATGCGAGCGCCCCCTTGTGCATCTGGCTAACGTGGGACCTGGGGAACCGAGCCTCAAACCAGGGTACTTAGGCTTCACAGGCAAGCGCTTAACCGCTAAGCCATCTCTCCAGCCCCCCTTACTTTTTTTAATAGAGAATTTAACAGGTGTAGGTCCTCTTGTAGCCCATGATTGATGGTAGCTTGATAATGGACAGTGGTCTTATGTTTATATATAGTCCTGACTTGTTTCCCAGCTCCAGCTATGGGTCCCGTACCACTGAGGGGATCAGTTAGCCAAATCAAGAGCAGTTGGTTACCCACCATGGTTGTGTGCCACTATTGCACTTGCATGGGCATCACAATAGGTTATTTGCTGCTAAGTAGGTTAGACCATGAGTTGCTTGGACAGATATTGGTCATTTTCCCCCAGTCGCCCATGTAGCACCTTCTGGCACTAGACGTGCTGACTAGGGACTGACTCTCTTCCAGCTTCCAGCTATACCATTCCATTTTACGTGTCAACCAAATAAGGTGTCTTCAGCAGTAGGGTCTTACCACAACCTTTGGTGGGTCATCAAGTACTCTGACAGAAATCTGTCTTTCTTTTAGGAAACCTTGTAGGTCTCTCTGATCAAAAGCTCATTGTGGATGATAGCCACATGCTGGTACTGGGATGAACTTCACACCCCAGAATTTTCCCTTTTTTATGCCTGTTATAAGTATGAGTAGTGACTGTGCACTTTGTGCCTGTGGTGACTTCTGTAACTAATAACTCCTTATTCTTTCTTATCAGGGATTAATTTCCCATCCATTTTATAAGTGCACTTTTAACCTTAAACTAAAATAATTGTTGCAACAAATATAAAAATGTGTATTTTAAAAATGAGAACCACTCCTTCTAACAATAAAGATGGTTTGAAATAAGAAATAAGTAAATTTCATATGTAAGTGATTTTTCACTAGCAGAATTTAAATATTATGCAAATATATTTATACTAGATGTTATTTGTAGCTGTGATGTTAGCAAGAACATTGATTACTATAATTAAATATGGTATTAAATTTTGCAAGGAGATGTTCAATACATGTAAATATTGTGTAATTTATGTAATATATATTGCCATCACCCCCATACCTTAGACTTTACAGAATAAAATACAGTAGAATTTGGTAAATAGAAGTTGTTTTTTATTTTTAATTTAGAGAGATTTTACTAGGTTAAAAGAAGGAGAAAGGCAGAAGTATGAACAACTCCTGCCCATGAGAAGGCAAGAGGGCATAAGCCCACTTAGAGCCACAAATGGAAATCATTTATAGGTCCAAGCATAAATTTACATTATAAATATATTATTATAGATATTTATTTTTAGCAAAGTATATTTGAAGTTTGGGATGACATTTTAAGAAATGATGTGAGATATTACTAGCTGTTTGATACATGATCAGTCACTAGATTTTAATAATCCTCAGTTTTATTGATAATTGGGGATCATTAGTTTGTCTGTGGTACATTGCTAGAATAAAATACCTGAGGTGGGCTAACTATAAAAAGAAGAGGTTAATTTAACTCACAGATTTGAAGTCTGAGGAGGACCTGATGGGAATAATGGATGGAATCCCAGCAACAGACAAGAAGCCAGACAGAAGTTCAGGTATCAGTGTCAGGCTTGTGTACAAGTCTCACAAGATCTAAGGGAAGAGCTCTTAAAAAAAAAAAAAATACTGCTCAAGCAGTATTCCCTTATGAATGTATAGCACCTGGTAACCTCAGGGGCTCACAATTAGCTAGACTTAAAGTTCCCACATTGCAACATCAATCTTCCTAAACTAGATAACTTAAAGCATAGAAATATATTTTTTCCCTTTTCTGGAGGCTCAAAGTTTAAGACCAAGGTATCGTGCTTTGCTTTCTGCAGCTGCCTGCTGTCTCAGTATGTCTTCAAATGGTCTAAGCAGCCTGTCCGCAGCCCTACCACCTCTGTGAGGATGTCAGTCAGATTAGGCCGGGGGCCACTATATTGACTACACGTTACTTAAACCCCACTTCCAAAACCCAAGGCCTTTACATGAAGACACACTCTGGAATACTGAAAGATAGGACTGAACATATCCACTGTTGAGGGTGATATAATTATTGCATAAAAATGGTTTCTTTATTGCATGTTCAATATGCTTTTTATTTGTTTAAAACATACTAGGCAAACTTCTTTAGTATTTTTTATTTGGGCATTTGAGTACTGACGATATATCCAGAACTATGACAAAATGAATTTGAACTTTTAAGTTATGTAGTCCATGATATGCTTATTCTGGAATCCTCAAGAAAGTAATTGTGTTAGAAAATGAGTGAGAACATTGAAAACAGACTTTTAATATGAAAACTGTTCACTTGAAATGAGAAAATCAAATAACAGTTGTATTGGCAAAGCCAATCTTGAAGAGAAAGAATAAGAGTAAAACTTTGCAGCATATTGTAATGAGAATCACTTGAACATGTGTGATAAAGATAGGAAGTCTCAGCATCACAGACAAAAAGGAATGTACCTATTCAGGATATGGGAAGATGATAAGCATATAAAAACGGATGAGACTAACCATTTATCCATTGAGTGTCAATTGTTACTAAGTTACATCAATTTTCATAACTGTTATTGTGGATTATAAATCTGCCCTAGACCTTATAGGAAAGAGTATACTACTAATAAATGTGGCAAAAATGATTATCCTTAAGTTGAAAAATAACAAATTAGACACTTATTCATGTCAAACATCAATAACAATCAGTTACAACTATTTAAATTGATTTTCTCACAAGAGGTCTGTATTCTAACAGTTCTGTTAAGTAGAGGAAATCTCTTCACCACTCAACCTTTTTTTTTTTTTTTTTTGACAAGAACACATTTTTCCCTTTTTCTGAGTTATCACAAGGTATTTGGTGTTAGATTTTTCATCACTATGACAAAACCTGAGAGAAACAACTAAGAGAAAGCATGACTGAGTTCCTATCCTTGGGCATGCAACAAGTCAAGCAATTCCAGAAAAGAATTGTAATGTAAAGTTCCCTTAGTTGGCTCATGGTTTCAGAAATTTAAGTCCATGCTCAGCTGGCTGCCTTACTTGTTGAATAAGATGTGGCAGACTCACATTGCATAAATCCATAGCAGAGGATAAGAGATGTATGAAAAGAGCTTCAGAACGGGATATAGTCATATCCACCAGTTATCCTCTTCCTCCAGCTAGACCCCACACCCAAATGTTTCAATCACTTATTAATACAACCACCAAGATGCGAATCTATCAATGGATTGACATATTCATTAAGTCAGTATCTTTATGATGCAGCCACTTCTCAATGGGCAGATGCCACAACTGGGACTAATTCTTTACTACCTAAGCCTTTTGGCAGAACCATTCTATGCCCAGACCATAATAGATTTTAAGTTGCAGACAATGCTCCAAGTGGACTTGAGGTCTATGCCATTACAATCTAAGATCACTTTAATTTATTTTGTGTGGGTATGCATATGGTATATGTTTCTGTGTATATGTATGTTTTGTGTGGCTGTGCATACACTTGTGGGCAGGCATTGATGTTGGGTATCTAACTTAAGTGGTCTGATACTAGGTTCTCAAATGCTTTTATAACTTATTTCTTCCTTTCTTTCTTTTTATTTTGTGACAATACCAGCAGACTAGCGCTTTTTTTTTTTTTTTTCTGTTTATGATAGAGAGTGAGAGCAAGAGAGAGAGAATTGGCATGCCATGGGCTCCATCCACTGTAACTTAACTCCAGATACATGTATCACCTTGTGCCCTTGTGCAACCTTGTGGCATCTTGTGCATCTGGCTTAAATGGGATCTGGAGAGTCGAATGTGGGTCCTTGTGCCTCACAGGCAAGTGCCTTAACCACTAAGCCATCTCTCCAGCCTCCTTATTTTTTTTATGCCAGGATATTTTGCCTGAAAGCAAAGCTCACTTATTCAACCAGCCTAGCCACTGTGTCTGGCTTCCCAGATGGGTTCTAGAGATCTGAGATCAGTTCCTCATACTTGCATGGCAAGCCCTCTACTGACTGATCCATCTCTCCAGCCACATCACTTTAATATATTTTTGTTTCTTTTTCTTTTCAATATAAAGTCTCACTCTAGCTCAGGCTGACCTGGAATTCACTATGTAGTCTCAGGATGGCCTTCTACCTTCCAAGTGCTGGGATTAAAGACATGGGCCACCACACCCAGCCTCACTTTAATTTTTGGTACTATAATTCATTTTTATATATTTTATTTTTTTTATTTTTTTAGGTAGGGTCTCACTCTAGCCCAGGCTGACCTGGAATTCACTATGGAGTCTCAGGGTGGCCTTGAACTCATGGCAATCCTCCTACCTCTGCCTCTCAAATGCTGGGATTAAAGGTGTGCGCCACCACGCCTGGCTTGATACTATAATTCTAATGATTGACTCGGGTTTAATTCACTACTCTCTGAACTCTTAGACCTTTTTCATGTGCATTATTACCTGTTATCTATCATTTTATCATTATTATCTGGCTAGTTGATTCAGCCAAAACATGTTTTCAGGCCATACAGTAAAAGAATAATTATATAGTTTAATGTCATATTGTCTTTAAAGCACATACTTGTAATTTTGAAGGTATTTCACTCTTTGTAACTTTGATCTCAAAAATATGTAAAAGATATTCTTATTCCATAGGGTGGTGGTTGGAAATGAATTGAGTCACCCATGAGAAAAAACTCAATAAAATATCTTAACCATTCTTAATGGTGCTTAATGAATGCTGTCTCTTTTCTATGAAATCTTTATATTCACTAAATTAATTATAGTTATATCTCCATATCCAACAGCAAATACAATTTTGATATCTATAATAATCCCAATTGAATAACTTAGATATTCAATATTAAAGTAGTTTATTTACAATCATTGCAAACATTGCCTTTAGTTCCAGTACTTGGGAAGCAGAGGTAGGAGGATCACTTTGATTTTAAGGCCACATATGAGACTACATAGTTAATTCTATGTCAGTCTGGACTAGAGCAAAACACTACCTCAAACAATAAAATAAAATAGAATCATTGCAAGAGATTATTGAATACTATGAGATGAAAAAAACCAGAACTTCAGATGTATTTCAGTGCTTGTTCTGGGTTCATTACCTAGGACCCTATAAACTAGGTTTGGTGGTAAATGTCGTAATCCCTGCACCTGAGAAGTGGAAAAGGGGTAAAGGAGAAGTTCAAGGTCATCCATGGCAATTTAATGGGCTAAATGAGACTATTTGAAGAGATAGATAGATAGATGATAGCTCATTGTGCCTTGAAACTCAACTGACCTTTGATGAATTCTATCAAGTCCCATATAAGATTATTCAGCAAACAATATATTCACATTATCCAGATTCAGTATTTATTGTTATTATATTAAAAGATTATTAGCTGTTCATATCACTCTCTAAAAATAACATAAGTCTGAGAGAGTGAAGAAAGATTATAAATACTTTTTGTAACTTCTAATACATTATGTGCAGACAAGCAGTTTTGTGAAAAGTGTCTGTTCCATACGTGCCAAAGTAAATTGTCCCATGATGGGCACACTAGCATATGCTCATAACACAAGCAAAGTTGTAATTTGTAATTATGTATAGCCATTTATTGAGTAAATCATCTCTCAAATAATGAGGATAAGCTTCTTAGATTTATTTAAAACTCAAATAGAACTTACAATTTTTTTTTTGCTTCACATCAACTATTATAATTTTAAATATATTTACTTATTACATACTTATTGTTTGGGAAGTATTTAATTATATATCTGAACTCACTTATAGTAACACGGTTTCTGCAGGGACATGTGGCTGTGAATAATTTACTTCCTCAAAGATCTCCTAAGACTTGTGTGATATACAAAATCCCCATGAGCTTTCCCTGAATGTTATAATTATGTCAAACTTTCTCTGAAGTAACAAATACATAGGGATAAAAAGTTCCATCACATGAAGAATGTGTTCCTTTCTTAACTTTAAAGACTGGCTTTGTGTTCTGCCAATTCTTTCAGAATGAAAGAAATATAGAAGCAATGATGTCAAACTGCAATATTTTATAGAAACATATTAACATTCTTTAAGAAAATTGAAGCTCTTTCAAACAAAACTTCAAAGTTGTTAAGGCTGTTTGGTCAACAAATCTTCAAGTGAAATAACTTAGCAAAAATTACAAGCTTTGGGAACCAGCTTCATATTTTAAGTAAAGAAGGTTAATGGGAAGCATCTAATTGGCCAGTTTCTATACTGTTGCAGCCACTATAGAAATTAGTGAGATGTTTCACTAAAAACTGAAAGTAGAACTGCCATTTGATACTGTAGCAGACAGTTTCAGTTTACTGAGCTGAACTTCCAGACCAGGCACAGTTATGAAGAAAGGGATAATTATTGAAGCCTACAGATCCAGGGGAAGTTCCATAAATGGCAGAAGAAGCTGGCCTGCCGTCACAGGACCAAGCAGAGAGAGAGAAGCACAAGCCCAAAGCCAAAAAGCCACACAGCACAACACACTTCAGGAACTTCAGCTAGGTATACTTTGCATATCTTTAGAGTGAAATCTGAAACCCATCACCACACCTTAAGATCCACCCAGTGACATTGCCTCCAGCCAGGTGGCTGCAGAATGCAAACTACAAACAAATAAACAATTGAATATATTGGGGCCATCTATTCTGTTCAAACAAGCACAGATACCAATATACCACTGCTAAGCATATAGCTAACAGACTCCATATTCTAGCACAGATATACTTGCACATTTATATCTTTCTTTTCTGCTCTATTCTCGATAGCTATGCAATGGAATTTGTTTACATATCCAGTAACAGATATTTGGACAATGGGAATATCACAAATACACACAATCAAAGTTCCTTATCAATCAAGGTGAATGAAAATATGAAATTTATAAGAGAATGAATGGAATTAGAAAATATTATCTTAAGTGATATTTAAGTAATTATATTCCTATAATATTATATTAAGTGATACTTTATTACTCTAGTTCAGAGAGACATATTTCATAATCTTAAATGCACATGCCGGTTTCTAAATTTTATTCTTCCACAAATATTTATGCATATTGACTTTTAAAAGTTATTTTATTCATTTGTGAGAAAAGACATTATGAGATAGAGACAGAAGGGAGAGAGGGAGAGAGAGGGAGAGAGAAAGAGAGAAAGGGAGAGAAAAAATGGGAACACTAGGGCCCTTTGCTGCAGAAACACTCCACAAGCATTCACCACTTTACATATCTGGTTTTATGTGGGTATTGTGGGTATTGGGGATTTGGACCTGGACAGAACCCAGATCAAAAGGCTCTGCAAGAAGAACCTTTAATGGGCTGAGTCAGTTTTATCCCTCCACATGTATGTATTTGAGACTGAATGAGAGTAGATATAATGAAACTTGAAAGGGATATTGAGAGGGACAAATGGATTTTAAGGAAGGGGCTTATCCTAGTCAACTTGACATTGAAGTGATGAACTTCCAAACCAGGCACATATTATAAGAGGAAAGGATTTATTTAAAGCTTGGAGATTCAGGGAATTTCAAGAATGGTGGATGAACCTGGCATCTTTTTACAGGTCCATGCAAAGAGTAATACCAACACAAGCATCACAAAGCAAGCACACTCCAGAAACCCAAGCAAAACTCCAGGTAGACTCTGTATTTCTTAGGTTGGAAATCAGATCCACCTCCAAACATGCCTTACACCTGGACCCTAACATCTTCACACAGTGATACCTCCTCAACAAGAAACTGGATATTTAATTATAAGCTTAAGTAAAACTCCTGAGCCTACCTGGAGATATTCAATCAAACTACCACATTATGCCCCTGACCTCCAATATATTTATAAGAATCTCACATTGTAAATTGTATTCAGTCTTCAAAAGTTCAAAACTGCAAAAGTGTCTTAGTCGTTACCAACATTAAGATTGCTTAAAGTCCCAAGTTTCATCTGAGAATTTTGAGACTATCTTTTAATTGTGAGTCTTGTAAAATCAAAACAACTAAACATTTTCAGTTGTTATAAATCATAGCAAGGAGGGACTAGACCAATGAAAATGTGTTAACCATCAAGCAAATAGCAAACATCTGCAGTTTAAGTGTGATGTCATAACCAGTGACTGGAAGTCTCTGGATTTTCCAATTCGGCCCCTCCAGCTTGGCTCAGCAGCCATGGGAAACTTCCTTTCCAAGCCAGCAGTACTCCATGTTAGGCCTTGTAAAGTTCTGGTATATCCAGAAAATCTTTGTGCTTCTGTGCAAACCACAGTTCAGCTTCCAATGGCTCCGCTGGCCTGTCAGGATCATCATGCCCTGCCTATATGCTGCCTCTCAGCAGTGACTCCTGGAACTTCGTGCATTCCATGACCCATTTCATGCATTTTCCATGTTTCCAAAATCAATTGCATGTATGCAGGAAACATCTGTGTTCTTAATTCAGGGAAAAATAAATCATGACCTTGAACAGCAGGTTCCTGCATTTCAGTTAACTCCGTTTAAAAGAGTTTGCATTTCTACCATTCAAGCATTTTCTCAGGCATCATTTCCATTGTTTCAATGTAAAGTGGTTAAGTAAATATGATGTTATGATGGTAACATCTCTTGCTATTGTTAATGGCAGCTTTACCAACCAGTTTCAGTGCCAATAATTTTAAACATGGTTCAGTTTTACCAATTTTAAGTCTTAAATTTCTTAGTTATGAATCTTTAGCTGATCATATCAGTCCATTACAAATTTAACCTTGATCAAACTTCCTGGGCATGGAGAGCAGAACACAGCCAGCCCTTATGCCAGTAGTCCAGTTCTAATGAAGTTTCCTACCATCTGCTATCTTTCCTTTCCCTTTAAATGTTCATAAGCAAAACAACCAATCAGAATTCTATCTGCACTAAGCGTTTTTAAACTCCCATGAGAATAGTCCATACAATTTTTCTTACTGCTCTGGAAGGCATTTTAAGTTGCAAGTACCAAGTCCATGTCCATTCTTCCGATAAGCAAAAGTTCCAAAACACCAAAATCCACGCGAACAGATTCATTCATCACCATCGCACCACTTCTGGTACCAATTATGTCCTAGTCAGCTTTATGTTGCTGGGATGAACTTCCAAATCCGGCATAAGTTTCATAATGTTGGAAGTAGCTGGTTCCACTTTCAAAGGTCCATGCAGAGAAATTCCACCTCTAGCAACATGAGGAGAACACTCGTGGAACCCAGAAAATTCTCCAGCATTTTGTGTTCCTTAGGCTAGAAATCAGATCAACCCCAAACACAACTTAGGGCTAAACCCTAGGGTCTGCCCAAAGCATCATCTTCTCTAGAAAGGCAGTTGGATATTTAATTACAAGCTAGAATAAAACTTGTGAATCTATTGGGGGACATCTATTCACACTACCCCAGGGATGGGGAGCTAATAAGACATGTATGATATGGAAGTGAAATGGGGACATAGGAGGAAAAGCCTTGGAAGCACATAACTTTTAAGAGAGAAAAGGAGGAGTAGAGCTCAAGAGCAACCAAAACTAAGTATGCATGAAAATGTCATGAGGAAACCTTACTTTGTCTCCTCATAGTTTCTCAAGGTCCTCAGACCTTGAATCACTCCCAACATGAATTCAGTAATGGAGGCCACATTATTGTTCTGGAATCATTGTTTATATGTTTGACTCTTCAATATTTGTTATTGATTATACTGGGTCATGAGAGAGAAATACAAGTACTAAGGTCATGTAAATAATGTATATTCTGTGTACCTTTAGTTGACGTTGCCTACTAAGTTCAGTTTATTCTTGAACTGTATTTAATTTAGATGAGAATTTGTTAATATAAAGATTCTTTCTTGGTGATAAATAGACCTGCTTTTTGGTACTTTTATTATTATTATTTGATATTTTTCTCATATGCCTGTACTCTAATCTATTTCCTTGAACTTTAAATTGCTTGTCGATGTTGAAGAGATGTCTCTTTTACAGCTCTAATTATATTTATATGAAAACATGAGCCATAAAAGAAAGTTTGTGGATCTTTTTGTTGTTGATGTTCCTTTGGAGGAAAAGTTAGGAATATTTAAAGTTACATTATCTCATGGGAAGAGCACTGATCAGGCTAATGGGAACTTTGAGTTAAAGAAGAAAAAATATGTTGTTAGAATTTAAAATAGGCCAGATTGTCAAAATGCATCAGGACCAAAGATTGAAATGACTCATTCCCAAATAATATGTCATCTTCCCAACAGTTTCCTTTCATTTAGGAAGATGGTCTTCTTTTCGAATGTGTGATGTTGCTTTATCTTTCCCCTACTTTTCTCAGAAGGCATAATAATTCAGCACTTATGTTTCTGTTCAAATCACTTTTTTAGATTTTAATGGAATGCTTTGATTTTCCAAATAAATCTCATTATATCACAGATCAAAGAGAACAATGTCTTTCACAAAAGAAGTATAACATACCAATTAGCATTTCATCTACTGGGAGTTTTATATATATATGTGTCTTCAGTAAGTCCTACCAGTGCCTACATGTGCCGTGAATATGTGACAGGATTAAGTGGGTGTGTTTCTAGTGATAAATGAATAGACCAAAGAAATGTAAAATGATCTGAGAACAAAGGGTGCTAAAGTTCTATCATTATCCTAAAATTGCTTTGTATTTTTAATAATACTAACAACTATTATTAAACAGCTATTTTATTCTATGATTTCTTCATCTCTAAACTATATCATACACTAAGATAGAAATGTTAAATGAGGTTATTGAAATACCCAGATAACTATTCACATTTTCCATAAATTGGACTGGAAATGTAAGTCTAAAAGACACTATTTAACAGAGGAAGTTATGTGACTGGCCTGAGTTTGCTCAAAACAGTGCTGGATATTTTCTGAAAATCTTCAGCAAGTGTATCTCAATGACATGATGCTGTATTTGTAAGAACACAGTCTATTCAGTAAATTTCACTCCCAAGCATGGAGGGATATGCTTAAATATCCTCACGTTTGTTGAGTTTATATAGATGTTTCTTTTATTTTTTTTTAAAAAAATTGTTCATTTTTATTTATTTATATGAAAGTGACAGAGAGAGAAAGAGAAAAGAGAGAGAGAGAGAGAGAGAGAGAGAGAGAAGGGGGGGAGAGGGAGAGAGAGAGAGAGAATGGGCACACCTGGGCTTCCAGCCACTGCAAAAAAATTCCAGATGTGTGTGCCCCCTTGTGCATCTAGATAACATGGGTCCTGGGGAACTGAGCCTTGAACCGGGGTCCTTAGGCTTCACAGGCAAGTGCTTAACCACTAAGCCATCTCTCCAGCCCTAGATCTTTCTTTTCTTTCTGTGATATGTCCCAAAGTTTAAACTATGATTTTGTAATTTATTTCAATTTTACTGCTATCTGTGGAACATAGTTGTCTTGGAGCATTAAAAAATTGTTAAACATTTAGCAGTACTTAAAGATGGAACAGTGGGGGCTGGAGGGATTGCTTAGTGGTTTCGGCATTTGCCTGCAAAGCCAAAGGACCCATGTTCTATTCCCCAGGCCCCATGTTAGCCAGATGCACAAGGTGGTGCATGCATCTGGAGTTCATTTACAGTGGCTGGAGGCCCTGGAGCTCTCATTCTCTTTCTTTCTTCTTCTTTCTCTGTCACATAAACAAATAAAAATAATTTAAAAATGATACAGTAGACCATGTGTGGTGGCGCACTCCTTTAATTCCAACTCTCAGGAGGCAGAGGTAAGAGGATTGCATGTTGGGACTACATCATGAAGTCCAGGTCAGCATGAGCTTGAGTAAAACCCTACCTCAAAAAAAAAAAAAAAAAAAAAAAAAGACACAGTGGGACTCCTGGTTAAGATAGTGACCACCTTAACTAGGCCTCATCTCACAGGGAAGGAAAGGCAAGATCTGTGGAGTTCTTTGGAGTTTTTAGGGGTTTGCAGATCCTATTAGACATCCAGGAGAAAGTTGAAGAGAAGCAAAGTAGGGAATCTGCTGATCTCCATGCTCATGGGAAGCCCATCAGTCCTACAATCCCCTCAAGCAGCAGTCCCAGCTGCAGTCCAAGCAGCTTTCCCAGCCGTGGGGGTTCCTCCCGTGCCAGCCACAGCCTAAGTGGACCATGTCAGCAGGCTGGCACACCCCCATCCTTGGGCATTCCCGCCACCATGGATCTCCATGTGAAAATGCCGTCCCACTCGCTGACCTGCCCTGAGCAGACCCAGAGCAGCAGGCTAGTGTTGCCCTTCCCTCCGTGCTTCAGCTTTCCCACCACCAGGGACTTGTGCTTGCTACCCGAGTCCCACCCATTGCCTCGCCATGGGGACCCCAGACCAGCAGGCTATAGTTTCCCTTCCCTCCACCCTT
Organism: Jaculus jaculus; assembly: GCF_020740685.1. Taxonomy (NCBI): domain Eukaryota; kingdom Metazoa; phylum Chordata; class Mammalia; order Rodentia; family Dipodidae; genus Jaculus; species Jaculus jaculus. Next base: position 135,390,842 of record NC_059108.1, on the reverse strand, counting down.
CGATTTTCCTGCCACCACCCTCCACATGCGACTGCCATCCCTTCCGCCACCTGACCATGCACAAATGAGGTCCTCCTGTACTTCCTGTGAGTTACTGGTACCTAAATCAGCAGGATAGCATCCCCTTCCTTCCCTCCTTCAGTTTGTCCACCACCAGAGACCGCCACATGTGATCCCCCCCCCCCCACATACCATGCATGGACCAGGTCCTACTGCCCTTTCTGCAGGCTACTCAGACCCAAGCCAGCAGGCTATTGTTCACCCTACGGTCCCACTTCCCGCCACCCCACCCAGACCACCACCAAACCCCTCTCCCCAGCATCACCTGGCCTGAAGTAGCACCATATCCCCACCTCGCCATGTAACAGGACCTAGGATTCCCCTCCTCCCCACTACATGGTTGCAACCTTCCCACTGTTCCAACCCCTCAACCTCAGCATCACAGAACCACCAGGCAATCCCATCCTCCCATCCTCCACAGCCCGGCCACAACACCATTCTGTTGTCCCATTGTCCCCTACCCCTGGTCCCCTCAGGTCACCTCACCATGCAGTCCCATACCCTGAACCACCAAACAGAAAAAGCCTTCACCAGGTTCTCAGGCCCCCACCAGAACCTCCTGAGCTTCTTTCCTCTGAGCAGACAGGCACCATTGCTATCAGAAGCCTAATCAAGGCAAACATAAAAGGGAAAAATCACTGAAGACTCTTTGAGGGTAAACTAGAGCTTCTCCCTAAATTAAATAAGATCTCTACCTTGTGATGGGCAGAACACAGCAGAAAAGGAATAACATGAAAAATCAAATGCAAATAAATCCAGCAAGGTTGCCCAGTCCCACAATGGATGCCTCAGAACATAGAAGAGACAACAGGATAAGAATCCCAAAATGAAGATACAAGCTATGCAACCCTGACTATGTAATTAGCAGAACTTGCAGAAAATCAACAAAGGTCCAATAATTGTATGAGTGGTGTCCTTGCTAGGTTAGAACTAATAGAAAAGAAAAGAAAAAAAAAAAGAGCCCAGTAGCAAATGGCTTCTCAGGTGAATTCTCTCAAACCTTCATGGAAGAACTGAAACCAACTTTTCTCAAACTGTGTCCCATAAGCAGAGAACAGGGAAAGCTCCCCAATTCCTTTTATGAAGTTAGTATCACCCTTATGTCAAAACCAAGCAAAGATGCCCCAAGAAAAGAAGACTATAGGCCTATTTCCCTGATGAACTTCAATGCAAAGATCCTGAACAAAATCTTTCCAAATCGAATTAAATAACACATCAAAAGCATTATACACCTTGATCAAGTAGGCTTCATCCCAGGAATGCAGGGGTGGTTTAACGTATGGAAATCTGTCAATGTAATATACCACATAATTAAGCTTAAATACAAAATCCACATGATCATTGCAATAGATGCAGAAAAGTCCTTTGAGAAAATACATCACTTCATGATCAAAACATTGGAGAGAATGGGCATGGACTGTTTATATCTCAACATAATAGAGGCTGTATATAAACCTCCTAAGGCCCAAATAATATTTAATGGGGAGAGACTGAAGGAATTTCCACTGTGATCAGGAACAAGACAGGGATGTCCACTCTCACCTCTGCTCTTCAACATAGAGCTGGAAGTCCTAGCTCAAGCAATAAGACAGGAGAAAGAAAAAAAAAAAAAAAGGAAACAAATTAGAAAGGAAGAAGTTAAGTTAGCCCTATTCACAGAAAACATGATTCTATACATAAGAGACCCGAGAACCTCCATCTTAAAACTCTTAAAGGTGATGAGCTCCCTCGGCAAAGTAGCCAGATAAAAAATCAATGCCCCAAACCAGTCAGCTTTCTATATGCACAATGTACAGAAAAGAAATTAGCAACATTGTCCCATTTTTAATAACAATAAACAACAAATAATAAAATACCTTAGAATAACACTAACCAAGGATGTGAAAGATCTATGCAATGGAAACAATGAAAGAACAATGAAATAAATTGAGGAGGACTAGAGAAAATGGAAAGATTCCTAGATTAATGGAGGCTCCTGGATAGGCAGAATTAACATTAGGAACATGACAATCTTACAAAAAGCAATATAAAGATTTAATGCATTGACAGTAAAGATCCCAACATTTTTCTTCATAGACATAGAAATAGTGATCTCAAAATTCATGTGGCATGGCAGAAGGTCACAGATATCCAAGCATATCTTCAGCAAAAGAAACACCTCTGGAGGCATCACCATACCTGATCTAAAGCTATATTACAAAGCCATGGTAACAAAAACAACATGGAACTGGCGCAAAAATACAATTATAGTCCAGTGGAACAGAATTGAGGACCTGGACTTGGGTCAAGTAACTACAGCTACTTGATATTTGACAAAGGCCCTAACAATGTAGACTGGAAAAGAGACAGCATCTTCAACAAATGGTGCTGGACAAACTGGATAACAATTGGCAGGAAAATGAAAATTGGTCCACACATATTGCCATGCACAACAATCAAGTCCAAATGGATCATAGACCTCAATATAAGAAAAGAAACTTTGTGACTATTCTAAGAAAAAATAGGAACTTAATTGGGCATGGTGGCACATGCCTTCAATCCCTGCACTCAGGAGGCAGAGGTAGGAGGATTGCCATGAGTTCGAGGCAACCCTGAGACTCCACAGTAAATTCCAGGTCCTCCTGGGCTAGAGAGAGACCCTACCTAAAAAAAAAAAAAAAAAAAAAGGAAGAAAGAAAGAAAGAAAGAAAGGAAAGAAACTTTCCTCAATATAGGAGTGGGAAAAGACTTCCTGAACAAATCCCAGCAGCCCAAGGAATTAAACAATCACTCAACCATTGGGATCTCATGAAGCTGAAAAGTTTTTCACAGACAAACATACAATAGAGCCAATAGGTTACCCACTGACAGAAGCCTAATTTTTAGAATCTACAAAGAACTCAAAAACCTAAACACTAAAAAGTCAAACAATCCACTCTCAAAATGTGGCAGAGAACTGAACAGCAAGTTCTCAGAGGAAGAAATACAAAGGGCAAACACACACTTAAGAAAATGTTCAAACTCCCCAGTCATCAAAGGAATGCAAATTAAAACAAATATGTGATTCCACCTTAGGATAGCAAACATTAAAAAGTCAAATGAAAGCAGCCGGGTGTGGTGGATAAAAGAAACAAATTTAAACTACACAACATTATTTTTAGGAGGAAGAGGTTAGGAGGGTTACTTAATCTCTACACCAGTCATTCTCTGTTTACTTGAATTACCACCATAACTGTGAGGTGTATAGTATTATGCACAGTTTATAAGATGAAATTGAAATAAATCTATTGGAAAAAAGTGCCAGAGCCAATATTACAATCCAAGTGTGGCTTAAAAAATGTTTTCCTTTTGTGTCTTCTGGTATGGAAAAATATGGATTATTGTTCAGCGATATATCATATATGCAAGTGAGTAATATGTTGTTATTTTATGAATGTCTGAGTAACTATGAAAGGAGCCATTTAAATCTTGAAACTTGATGGATAAATGCTTCAAAATCATTGATCCTTAAGCACAAGTTTATGTGAATATTTAGATATATTTATGAGATATATTTATTTTTATGAGGCTAATCTTCATAAATGCTTACTCTTGCATGTTGAAAATCTCAACTGTGGGATCACACAGTGTAAGGAGAACATGCATCTGTTATTATCAGTGCTGTGGCAGGAGTGCCAGAGACAAATAAACGGGGAAGTATTTATTTTACCTCATAGTTTGAGGGCTCATCATAGCATAGAGACTATCAATGAGCACAGTAGTTCAAGCAGAGTAGTTCATAGAGACTATCAAGAGCAGAGTAGTTCATGGTCCAGAAAGCAAAAACAAAACACACACACACACACACACACACACACACACACACACACACACACGCTAGCCTTCTGCTTTTCTACACTTTGTTCACTGCTGTTCCCTGCCCCACAAGATGCGATGAACAACCTTTAGTGTGGAAAATTTCTCCTTAAGGAAATTCTCTCTGAAATACTCTTGCAAGTACACTCATTGGTGTGTATATTTCATTATCTCTTAGGTGATTATAAATCACTTCAAGGTGATGGTGCAGACTAACCATCCCATATGCACATAAGAAGAATTGTAAGAGGAATGACAGCCTTTTATTGCTGGTCTGTTGCTTATAGGCATGGGCTATTTTATGTTGGACTTTTCAAGTTACAGAGCTATTGAGTTTTTAATCTTACCATAATTTATTACATGTCAACATATTAAGTCTAAAAAAGTGATCAATTTCAAAATTTCCCCATAATATGTAGGAAGTAGGTTGTACACTGGGAAATATGAATCATAAGGCAATAAATGTCCTAGAAGATTTTAACAAATATAAATTGCTACATAAATATCTAATAAATTACACAGTATTTTCAGGCTCTGAAACATCAAATCACTTTTTGGAGGATTAAATGTCAAACTAAATAATGCATGTTTATACACATTTCTTCCATGGGCCATTACTACAACTTTAGCAACACAGTTTTAAATTTTTATAACCAGTGGATATTTACTTGTGACATTTGTTCCATCTGGCCTGTTTTTTAGTTGTTTTTGTTTTAAACACCAACATGCATTTCCCTTGAAAAATGTAAAACTTGGTCTTCTCTAGCAACTGGTCACTTGTGCTTGGAGACAATGTGATTGAAGAAAGCAGGGATTGCCCCTAAAGGGAACAGGGACTTAGAAAAATTTTTTTCCCTTCCTGATATCACAATATTTTTTTTGTTGTTGTTTGAAAGGCATTTAATTTGGCTGAAGCTAAATGCTGGCATTCAAGATTGAAAAATCATAAATTTCCAATTTGTCTCCTAAGGAGTGAATGGAGAAAGCAATTAGAGAGATTGTTTTGGTAAGGAAGGTTGTTGCTAAAGGCAACGACTATATCAGTGTTAAGAGAAGGCACTTGAGTATATATTGAGTGCATCTGTTTTGAATATGCTTCATGCTCTCTCTCATACCAGAGACAGGCAAGGTCTCTCAACACAGTCCATACTTCGACATCTCCCACTTGCTTATTGTTATCAATAAAGGCATTTGCTTTACGCATGCATCTCTAGTTAAACAGTGCCATATGATACAGCCTGACACGACTTTGCTGACTTCTACCACTGTGTTCCAAAGCCTCAGATGGACTCTATAGATAAGTCACAGAGATTACTTCTTAGTCACAGAATGACCTACCTATACAAGTACTTACTTGCTTTAATTTTATGAATATAAACACGACTTTATCTGTCTGGACCCCAATGAAATTGTTAATCCATGTGTGGAAACCGCATGTCTATATGCTTCCTGACCTCTCTTTATATGTCATCCACGCATATTGTTTTCCTTATAAGCTATAAGCAATAATATCTTTCTTACCATCATTTAAATGTCCTAATCATTGAAGTGGTGGTCTCTACATCTTAAAGATCCTTAGTTAAAGGTGGAAGTTAGTATCATGTTCTTTATTATGTTGCCTACTTACATATTTTCTTATCTTTTATATTAATTATTTCAATTTAAAAATCTAACCAGTAATCATAGGATTTGACTGCCATTTACAGATGAGTTATATCATTTAAAGCACTTGCATAGAAATATTTATTGGGTAAGTGAAGACGAGTTTTCAGAAACAAAGATAGTTCTAGTCTAAAACTGGCAGATGCAGGGGCCCATCTCTTGACTGCTTCTGAAACATGCCATTAAGGACAGGCTGCCCAATGAATTACTTGGAGTGTCATAGACCACATGTGTCTTCTGTTGTACCTCCTGAAATACACAATGGTATCATGCATGGAAAGTCAAAGGTTGGCCTAGTGAAGCTTTTGTTCTCAGTATGTGTTGAGATTTACTTTCATTTGGGAAATTTTTGATAACTGCTTGGATCTGCATGCTTGTTATAGGTCTATTTAAGTGATTAGTCTTATCTTGATTTAATTTAGGTAGGTCATATAAATCAAGGAAATCATCCATTTCTTTCAGATTTTCATACTTAGTGGAGTATATGTTTTCTTAGTATGTCCCTATGATTTTTTGAATTTCTCTGGTATTTGTTGTGATGTTGCCTTTTTCATTTCTAATTTTATCAATTTGTGTCTTTTCTCTCTTCCTTGTGGCCAGATCTGCTAAGGGTTTATTAATCTTTTTTATACTTTCAAAGAACCAACTTTTTGTTTCATTGATTCTTTTTTTTTTTGTTTGTTTGTTTCTATTTCATTAATTTATGCCCTAATCTTTATTATTTCTTCCCATCTACTGATTTTTGGTTTGCCTTGTTCTTCTTTTTCCAAGGCTTTAAGGTGAAGCATTAGGTCATTTACTTGCAACCTTTCTAATTTCTTTTTTCCTTGATGTACACAAATACGTGATGCTGAGCTTGCTCGATTTTTATTGACAGCTTCCATACTTACAGAAAATAAACCATAATTCCTCCCCTACATCACTTTCCCCTTCACAAATCCACACTCCATTGTATCCCCTGGGTCTCTCCATTAATCTCTCTTTTATTTTGATGTCATCATTTTTACCTCCTATTATGAATGCCTTGTGAAGGAATTTCTTTATGTATAATTGCATTGTAAGCAGTCCTACCCTTTCTTTGGCTCTTACATTCTTTTCACCACCTCTTCTGCAATGAACCCTGAACCTTAGAAGGTGTGATGGCGATGTTTCAGTGCTGAACCCTCTTCTATCACATCTTCTCAACACTATGGTCCCTTTTGGGTCATCCCAGTGATCACCACCATCTGAAACAAGAAGCTTCTCTAACTAAAAGTGAGAGCAACAATATATGGGTACAAATGCTCAGTAAAGTGCTTTAAGAGCAGTTTGGTGGGCATAATATATGCATTTATCCAGAGAAGAGCAGGTGTTATACTCTTAAGGTTCATGACCTCCCCCACCATAGGCTTTTGATTAGGTTGTCAGTACCAGGCATGTATTCTCCCTAGGCCTTGAGTCTGATTAGAGTGCAGCTGGTTTCCCCCATAACAGACATGCAGCTATTGCACCCATTGGCTCATTTGGCTTGGCTAGCCAAACTTGAGGCTTTCAGGGGCCACTGTTTTCACCACTGATGGCTTCTGTCTACCATAAGCCTGCATATAGTACAGCTTTTTCCAGCTTTCTGTTAGTTGGTCTACAAGGAAAAGGTCTTCAGCTCAGCCCCAGTTTGATTTCTCAGATGCCTTGCAGTCCAGGAATGTGGAATCTTCAGCAATAGGGTCTTATAATCTATTCTTGGTGGAAGACTTCTAATTTCTTAATATAGGAACTTAAAGCTATAACTTTACCTCTTAGAACTGCCTTCATTGTGTCCCAGAAATTTTGGTATGTTGTGTTCTCATTATTGTTTGACTCTACAAATTTTTTGATTTCCTTCTTGATTTCTTCATTCACCCATTCATCATTTAGTAGTGTATTGTTTAGTTTCCATGATTTTGTGTATGCTCTATAGCCTTTCTTGCTATTAATTTTAGTTTGATTCCATTGTGGTCAGGTAGAATGCAAGGAATTATTTCAATTTTCCTGAATTTGTTAAGATTTGCTTTGTGGCCTAATATATGGTCTATTTTAGAGAATGTTCTAAGTACTGCTGAAAAGAATATATACTCTGCAGCATTTGGATGAATTGTCCTGTATATATCTGTTAGGTACATTCCTTCTATGATCTCATTTAGTCCAGATGCCTCTCTGTTTATTTTTTTTCCGGGATGACCTGTCAATTGAGAAGAGTGGGGTGCTGAAGTCATCCATTATCACTGTGTTTGGTGTTATCTGTGACCTTAGTTCTAATAGCATTTATTTGATGAATTTGGGAGCCCCTGTGTTAGGTACATATATGTTTAGGATTGTAATGTCCTCCTGTTGGAGTATGCCTTTAATCAATATAAAGTGACGTTTCTTATCTTTCTTGACTAATGTTGGACTGAAGTCTGCCTTGGAAGATATTAGGATAGCAACCTCTGCTTGTTTTCTTGGTCCATTTGCTTGAAACACCGTTTTCCAACCTTTCACCCTAAGATAATATCCATTTTAACCCAGTGTGCAAACCTATGTCTTTTGGTTGTGGCATTGAGGCCATTTATATTAAGAGATATTACTGAAAGGTGTGTATTCATGTTTGCAATTTTTTTTTTTTTTTTGTAGTTCTGGTTCTACCTTTGCTCTGTTGTGTTAGCTAGTATTTGAGTATTGTTTGGTTTTTTCCAGGTTCCTTATATGTGTGCTTTTCCTTCTCTTTGGCATGGAGGATTCTTTCAAGTATTTTCTGTAGAGCTGGTCTTGTCTTCAAATACTCCTTTAGCTTGCTTTTGTCATGAAATGTCCTTATTTCTCCATCTATTTGAATGTATAGCTTTGCAGGATAAAGTAACCTTGGTTGACAGTTGGTATTGTTCAGATCTTAGAATATATCACTACAATCCCTTATGGCTTTCAAAGTTTGAGTTGTGTAATCTGCTGTAATCCTGATGGGTTTGCATTTGTAGGTAACTTGATTTTTCTCTGGAACTATTTTCAATATTTTTTCTTTGAATTGTGTGTTTGTTAGTTTGATTATAATATGGTAAGGAGAGATTCTTTCCAGGTTTTGTCTGGCTGGTGTTCTAAAGACTTCCTGTATCTGCATTGGCATCTCTTTCCCAATTTGGGGGAAGTTTTCTTCTATGATTTTGTTGAGGATGCCTACTATGCCTTTGAATTGAATTTCTTCTCCTCTACTACACCCTGAATTCTTATGTTTGATCTTTTCATAGTGTCCCGAATATCTTGAAATTCCCATTCACACTTTTTTATTAGTTTGTCTTTGTCTTTGTTGGACTGTATTAGATCTGCCACCTGGTCTTCTAGCTTAGATATTCTTTCCTCTCCTTCATCAATTCTACTGGTGAGATTTTCTACAGTTTTTTTTTATTTCATTAACTGTGTTCTTCATTGCTAGTAATTCTGACTATTAGTTTTTTATTATTTCTATTTCCTTATTTATGTCTTGTATTGACTTCTTTATTTCATTAAATTGATGTCCTGTGTCTTCTTTGATTCGTTTTATTTCTTCTTTGAGTTCTTGGAACATAGTTATAATCATTCTTTTGAAAACTTTCTCAGGCATTTCCTCTAACTCATTCTCACTGGAGGCCATTTCTGATGCATTAATACTTTTTGGTGGATTTATACTGTCTTGATTTTTGGTGTTTCTTGTGTTTTCATGTATATATTTTTTTGCATCTTGGGTTATTTAATGATTGGATTTTCCAGTTAGCTGGGTATTATGAGATGCATCAATCAATCTGATGTTATATGTCTTCAGGATAGGAGCGTAAGGTGTTAGGTGTGGCTCTAAAGACTCTTAGAGTATTTACAAAAGTGACTCTAGGTGTTGGGTGTGCCTGCTATGAGAGTATTCAAGTAGGCTAAGTGAAACAAAATACAGATAGATTCTAAAATTTAACTAAACAATGTACACATTCAACCAAAACAGCACTGAGTATTTATGCAACTGTAGGTATTATAACAACCAGATCCACAATCAACAAAGAGGTTAAAATTTCTGGTGTATTGAGGGTTCCAAGTCAGGTTGTGACTAAGTAAGACCCTTCTCTGGTACAATCCCAGTTACCTTTTTGGATGATTTTTGTCTCAGTTATGTTGCACTCTACTTACATCCCTCTTTGGTGCCCTGTGGGTCAAGTAGGCTGGCTGGGTCGCTGGACCACTGTTCTGTTTTCTGGAGCTGGGCACTGGCTTTCCCTGCGGGGCAAACTGAGCCTGACAGCTGTGGCCCTGCAGACTGGCACTGCTGCTGCTGGAGTCACCACTGCCTCTGCTGGGTGCACTGCTGCTGCTGCTGCCACTCAAGATTTATTTTCATTATACCTAACTAGTAGAGGAAAGAATGCATACATACTTTCAAGATGCTGAACCTTCACCAGGTCCTTGCAGGAAACACCTGAACCACAAGACACTGGAGAGGGTAGGATCAAGACTAACCTAAATCTCCTACATCTTCCCTCCCTCCCTCTCCCCCTCTCCCCTCTATCTCTCTCCTCTCTAACTCTTGTATATTAGTTATGTTCTTCCTCAATTTCTTAGTGGACACTGACCTGTAACCCCCACTTCCAGCTTGGGCCTACCATCCACAATGAGCTTTTGATCAGAGAAACCTACAAGGTTTCCCAAAACAATGACAGACTTCTGTCAGAGTACTTGATGACCCACCAAAGGCCAGTGGTAAGACCCTATTGCTGAAGACTCCATACGCAGCTGACACGTAAAATGTAATGACATGGCTGGAAGCCAGAAGAGAGTCAGTCCCCAGGCAGTCAGCGTGTCTAGAGCCAGAAGGCGCTACATAGGCAACTGGGGGAAACGACCAAGATCTGTCCAAGCAACTCATTGTCTAACCTAATTAGCAACAAATAACCTGATGCGATGCCCACACAGGTGCAATAGTGGCACACAGCCATGGTGAGGAACCAACTGCTCTTGATTTGGCTAACTGATCCACTCAGTGGTACTAGATCCATAGCTGGAGCTAGGAAACAAGTTAGAACCATTCCCAAACACAAGCCCACTCTACAATATCAAGCTACCATCAATCATGGGGTATTAGAGGGCGTACACCTATCAAACTGTCTATCAAAAAAAGTGTTATCTCAATTTTCTGGGTGCTAACTTGAATCTGCTTCTCTTTTCCAGATAGATGCAGACCCTAAGAAGAGAGCTGCCCCAACATACCTCAAAAGGGGCCCAACTGAAACTAAGGACAACTGGAGAAACAAGCAAGGGTGATGTTTTCGAACTGGATACCAGTACAAAGGGGAAGGAGGCCAAAGCAGAGGAAAATCAACTCCTACCAAATCAGAGAGCAAGAGCCTCAGAGGCCCCCAACACCTCAGCACTGAAGCAGATCAAAAATGAACCCAACATGGCTCAGGGAAATTTTGCGGAAGAGGGGGCGGAAAGAATGTCAGAGCCACATGTTGGATCATGATTTGCAGAGACATTTATCACACCAATAACTGGGGGCTAACTCCACAATGCATGACCCATTTACATCAACAAGGAGGGTCCAATGGGAGGGGGTAGATCACAGAGGAGCCTAAACAATGGTACCAAACTGCCTGTATTTATTGAAAAGAAAACTAATAAATTAAATTTTTAAAAAAAGATGCAATAGAGTAGAGTAGAATGCTTCAAAGATATCTGTCTAAAGCACAGGGTAAAAAAAATCAAATCTGTGGTTGGAAATGAAAGACCTCTGAGAACAGAGACTTCAGATTGAGATACATATCTCAAATATAGTGCATTATCAAAAACACATTTTTTTAAATTTTTATTTATTTGAGAGCAACAGACACAGAGAGAAAGACAGATAGAGGGAGAGAGAGAGAATGGGCACGCTAGGGCTTCCAGCCTTTGCAAACGAACTCCAGAGGCATGCACCCCCTTGTGCATCTGGCTAACGTGGGACCTGGGGAACTGAGCCTCGAACCGGGGTCCTTAGGCTTCACAGGCAAGCGCTTAACCACTAAGCCATCTCTCCAGCCCAAAAAACACATTTTTTTAAAGTAAGGTTTCACCCTAGTTCAGGCTGACCTGGAATTCACTATGTAGTCTCAGGGTGGCCTTAAACTCAAGATGGTCATCCTACTTCTGTCTCTCAAGTGCTGGGATTAAAGGTGTATGCTACCATTCCTGGCTTCTGAAACATAATTTTCAAGAGAAATAAAGGAACCAATTTGGGTATGAAAGTAAAATGTATACCATAAAGGGACTTTCTAAAAATTTTTGAAATGCTGATAGGTAATTCAAGTAAGCATCCTCCACTACTGCAGAACAATTTCCAAGCATTCCAAAGGTATTGTTGCACAAAGAGAATATAAGCAGGCAGATATGTCCAGGATGCTTCATGAAATCCTCAGATACAGACAAGTTCCATTGATGAGAAATAATGAAAGCCATCAGATCCCAGAGTCAGATAACGAAATCAGAGAGAGTGGATAGATGCTCAGTTATCAGTTTCCCTGGGTATGGCTGACTTTATAATAGTGAGGAGGCAGGCTTTTATTCACATATGAAGCTTAGAGTGAGATTAGGTAGTTTAGCAAAGCTGAAAAAAATCAATGAAAATCTATTAAGAGGGCTGGGGATGTAACTTAGTTGGTAGAGTGCTCACATAGCATACAGAGAGCTGAGTTTGATTTTAAGGACCACATAAAATTGGGCATGGTTGAATGATGCCCCAGGACTACAGAGTCCAGAACTAGAGGCAGGAGAATCAGAAATAGAGGATCATCCTTGGCTACATAGCAAGTCTGAGACCACCCTGAATGTCATGAGATGGTATTTCAAACAAAAATAACAAAATAAATAAAACTGCTATGAAGTTAATTATTTTAATGATGAACACATTTTTCTTATTCTTGACAATCAGTAATCTGCAGTTACCAAGCTCTTTGTAAACAGTATATCTAAAATTTGTAACATTGTTTATAATTTTTATATATATAAAGTAAATGCTTGTATATAAAAAATATGTAAATTTTTAAAATTTTAATTTAAAACTTATTTATTTATTTGAGAGAAAGAAGCAGATATATCAAGAGAATGGACATGCCTGGGCCTCCCGGTGCTGCAAACAAACTCCAAGTTCATATACCACCTTGCACACCTGGCTTACATGGGTACTAGGGTACTGGTGTAGCAAATCTGGGTTCTTAGGCTTCACAAGCAAGCACCTTAACCACTAAGCCATTTCTCCATCTCTATCTGTGAATTTCCTGTGAGAAAAATATAATTAAATTATTCCAGTGCTTTTTCATTTTCTGGATGACCGTTCTTGCCAGTTCTTGGACAAGAGCACAGCATTCCTTCCTGCTCTGAGGTTCTGGTCCCTACCCAGGAACCCTGCTTCTCTCTTTACTTGGGCAGGAGCTTTCTGTAGTATTTAATCTTTCTCTTTTTTTTGTGGAAGTAAAGTGTTTATTTTTGACTACAGACCTGAAGCTCCATGATGGCAGGGGAAAAATCATGGTATGAACAGAGATTGGACATCACCTCCTGACCAATATCAGGTGGACAACAGAATCAGAAGAGTGTGCCAAACACTAGCAATAAGAAGCTGGCTATAACACCCATAAACCAGTACCCAACAATACACTACCTCCAGGAGGATTCAGTTCCCACATTGTCCATCAGCTGGGTACTTAAGCATGCATGGCACATAAGTTTATAAGGGAAAACGGAATACAACCACCACAATATGCCCCTGACTCCCATAAACAGATAGCCATCCATGATGCAATAGGCAATGCATTCAGTCCAACTTAAAAAGTCCCCAAATGTTTTTTTTTTCTTTTTATTTCTTTCTTTTTTTTTTTTTTTTTTTTTTTTTTAGTTATGTACACAGTGTGTATACAGCCATGTTGGTACCAACCTTAGCCCTTCGCCTCCTCCCTGTCCTCTCCCCTCTGAAGGGATGCTCCTCTTTGGGAAATGTGGGTGGTGCATTGTGGAGTTAACCATCAGTTATGAGGAAGAGACAATGTCTCTGTGCTTACCGTCCCAAATTGCTCTAACAGTCTTTTCACCTGCTCTTCAATGAATTTCCCTGAGCCATATTGGGTTCATTTTAGGTATAATTCAATGATGAGGTCTTGAGAGCCTCTGCATGTCTGGATACCTGGTTTGGCAGGAGTTGAGTGTTCTCTGTGTCCGTCTTCATCTTTGTGCTAGTGCAAGGTTCACCAAGAAAGAAGCACTCTTGCTCATTTCCCCAGTTACTCCATGGTTTCATCTGAAGCCCTGCTGAGGTGCTATGAGCTGATTCTCGCCGCAGGTTCTGTGCCCATCTGAAAAAGAGAAGCAAATTCTCCAATGGACATTGAAGTCAGCACCAAATAAATGGGATAACTGTTATTATTTTAAAGAGAATTTAACAGATGTAGGCCCTCTTGTAGCCCAAAATTGATATTGGAGAGTGGGCTTGTTTTTGGATATGGTTCTGACTTGTTCCTCAGTTCCAGCTATGGGTTCCATTCCATTGACCAGATCTGTTAGCCAAATCAAGAGCAGTTGGCTACCAACCATGGCTGTGTGCCACTATCGCACATGGGTGAGCATCATGCCAGGTTGTTTGCTGCTGGGAGTAGCTTAGGCCACGAGTTGCTTGGACAGATGTTGGTCATTTCCCCCCAGTTGCTCATGTAGCACTTTTTGGCACTAGACAAACTATCTGGGGACTGACTGTCTTCCACATTCCAGTCAAGTCACTCCATGTTCCATACCAATGGCATATAGTGTCTTCAGCAGTACGGTTTTACCACTAAACTTTGGTTGGTCATCAAGTACTCTGACAGAAATCTGTATTCTTTTGGGAAACGTTGTAGGTCTTTCTGATCAACAGGTCATTGTGGATGTTAACCACATGCTGGTACTGGGAGTTATAGGCCAGTGCCAAGGGGAAAAAAGGAAGAAAAATATAGGTAATATACGAGAGAAAGAGATGAGAGAGGAGAGGAGAGGAGAGAGAGAAAGAGAAAGAGAAAGAGAAAGAGAAAGAGAGAGAAAGAAACCGGAGAAGATTAAGGTTAGTCTTCATAACACCCTCTCCAGGGCCCAGTGATTCCATTGTTCCCTATAAGGGCCTGATGAAAGTTCATCCCTTTAGTCTGTTTTTCAGGATTTAGAATTTTATGGTACAATTGCCATCTGGGTCCAGTTTGTGTCCTCCAACCCTAACCCACCTCTCCTTCCCCACCCTCCCTATTGTCCAGTCCTTGACATGCTTGTTAGGTATGTTAGCATCCTGGGCAGATTCAGGTTAGGAGCCACAAATGAGTGTAACATGTGATGACTATTTTTTCTATTGTCTTAAGAGATTTAAGCTCTATAATCCCTATTATAAAAAATGTCAAAAGATATAAAATATGCCCATCATAAATAATGCATTGCTAGCCTTTTACCTTTGGCTTTTGTCTTCCTTATATCTTCGCTTGCTGTATCTGTATATCTAAGGACTTAACATGACTTAGTAAAACTGGCATATTATGCTGCTAATAAAATGACTATTGCTAGTATTTTAGGCCTTAATGAGTTCAGTGTGATGAATAATGTACCATAAAAGTACCTAGAAAAAGCTTCATAACAGCCAATCAAGAGGCTGATTTTTTTTTTTTCTCTATAGGAGGCTCAATAAATTTCCATAGTGACAGGTAATAATAAGGTATATTGAGACTCAGACCTAGGTGTCTAGCCCAACAGACAAACTTTTAAAGACTAGCAATATTGCAAAACTGATTATATTGCATGCCAATATATGGTCCCAAATTTTCTTCTATTTTATCATGCTATATTATGGAAAAAAAATTTCACTGGCGTGGGGGGAGAATAACAATTATTATTTCTAAGATGTATTATTATGTACCCTCCTATACCCAGTGTAGGGCTAGCTAACTCAGTGCTTAATGGAATTTACTTGTAAAGCTTGCTGGACTGGGTTCTATTCCCCAGACATCCATGTAAAGCCATAATGGCATTTGATTGCAGAAACCATGGTAAACCCATATAGGCACACACACACACACACACACACACACACACACACTTTTAAAAAATCTAAACCTCATAATACGTAGGTTTCTAATTAATTATTTCTTTCTTTATATTTTCAAAAAGTTATTTTTTTGAAAGATAGAGAAAGAAGCAGAGAGACAAAGACAGAGAGAGAGAGAGAGAGAGAGAGAGAGAGAGCGCATATGGGTACACCAGGGCCTTCAGCCATTGCAGAAAAACTCCAAATGCATGTGTGACCTTGTGCATCTGGCTTTACATGGGTTCTGAGGAGTCAAACCTGGATCCTTTGGCTTTGAAGGCCAGTTCCTTAACCACTAAACCATCTCTCCTACCCTCTACTTTTTATTGACAATTTTCATACCTGTACATGATGTATTTTGATCATATTGCTTTCTTTTGGCCCATCCTCCATAACTCTTCCACTGAATGTCTTCTTTCCAACTGTTTTAATGTCTTGTGCCCATTTCCTCTATCTTCATTAACAACACGTGTGAGTGCTATGCTATACTGTGCAGAAAATGACAACCACTATGAGTGAGGTAGGCAGCCACTGTGTGTCCAGAATACAACACCAAATTACTCCTCTCCATCCTTGACTCCCTTATTCTTACAATGAATTGTCTTTAGTATTCCCTGAGCCTTGGAAGGAGGGATAGATACCTCGTTTGGTGTTGAACACTTTAATGTCACTTATTTTCAGCACACTGATGAGGCTTCAGTCTCCTCATTAGTTACTGGGGTCTACATGAAGAAGTTCTCTAACCAAAAGTAAGAGCAGCACTGATCTATGAGTATAAATATGATTATTTTAGAGATCATTTTGATGAGTGTAATGTTTCTATTTAGCCAAGCAATAGGTCCTACTCAGGACCTATGAACACCCCAGCCATGGGCTGCTGAGATTTGCAGAAAGAAGCATAAATTTCCACCTGTCGATCAGGCCTCAAATTCACCCAGAAAACAACTGATTTCCCCCATTACAGTCATAAAATGATTTCACTAGTGGGCATATCATGCCCCGATGGCTGGGTCTCTAGCCAGCAATATGCATTGCTGGTTAAACCTGTAGAGGTATATATATTTTTTTCCAATAGCTAGGATAGTACTTCTTTCCAGCACTGTGACCTCTAACCAGAAGAGAGGAAGCTTCCTCTGATTTCAGATTGCCTTTTGGTATTCTAACACCTGCGAATGTGATGTCTCCAGGAATGGGGTACCACCATCTACTTCTGGTGGGCAGCAAGAAGCATTGACAATAGCCTTCATTGCTTTGGGTGTCTTAAGGACCTCCCTGACCAGCAAGTTTCTGGGATACATCCCAACCTTAGCACTGGAGTTTCCCTGTAACAACCTATGCCTTCTGGGAGCAAGATTCAAAACTCCTGCAGGTTAGTTCTGTACACATGCTCTATTAAAAAAATATATTTATTTATTTATTTATTTATTTATTTATTTATTTGACAGAGAAAGGAAGAGAGAGAGTGAGAGGGGGGGGGAAGAGGGAGAGAGAATGGGCATGCCAAGGTCTCCAGACACTGCAAACAAACTCCAGACATGTGCGCCCCTTGTGCATCTGGCTAATGTGGGTCTTGGGGAATCAAACCTGGATCCTTTGGCTTTGCAGACCAATACATTAACCACTAAGCAATCCTGCAGCCCCACATGTTCTATTTTAATAATATTATTAATTAGCTAACATAGAAGTAGGTATTCATAAAGCTTATTTGCATAATTTTCAGCTTTAGTTAACTTTATAGCCATGCCCTCCTCTCCTCCATTCCCCTCACCTGGCCCCATTTTGACCTTCACAACCTTAATTATCTATCTCTCTGCCAACATATCTACCATCCCCTCCCCTTAAGCCCTGCTGCTACTCACCCATAATGACCGCTCTTATTAGCTTTTTGGCCTTTACTACTAACTCTTACCCCAAATTACATAGAAATATAAAAACTCAGTGCTAGGATCCACATTTGAGAGAGAGGTGTGCCAGGTATTTTTATGAACATAGAAAATATAAATGGTCTAATAACTCTTTAGGAAAGGATTCTTACAAAATCTATCATGTGCATCTACATTTTCAGTATTTTTGTCTTTTTAGTTTAAACAAACATAATTGAAACATTGTCATACTTAGAAATGTACTATAAAGTAGATATCTCAGAAGATAAATTTTTATATAAGTATTCTGTTTTATAAGCCACCCTGCAAATACTATTTTCTTGGAATGGTTTTAATGGACAAAGACAAAGTGAAACTCACATTTCCTAATTTCTAAATTCTGTTTTCTGTCTTTATTTTTAACTTAGATTTTCAAAATGCAATGATGGCTTAAGATTATGAATTTTACTATTGGTATTCTTCATATTGAATAGCACTGAATGTTTATGATAATTCTTTCAAATAGCAATAAGAAAACATGTCAAAAGCCTTCAGACTTCTGAAATACAAATGGATTGCTTTGATTGATCTTTGAGAGTTAAATTGAAATGGACAGGGTATTTTTTTGGAAAATATGAAATATATGAACGACATGATTTTTCAACACAATATAAATGTTAAACTTTTGTTTGTAAGTAATTTTCATGATCTTTCTCCATTTGCTTTGGAAAGTGAATCAAAGGGGATTGAGGTATAACTAGTAGTAGACTTCTTGCCTAGCAAGGACAAGGCCCTAGATTAACCCAGTACCATCAAAAGAACACTAAACAGAAGAAACCTCCATCCCAAAAAGAAGTAGGAAAGACAAGAAGAAAACAGAAAAAAAAAAGAAAAAGAAAAAGAAAAAGAGAAAGATAGAAGGAAAGAAAGAAGAAAGGGAGGAAGGAAAGGAAAAGATGGAGAGATGGGGAAAGAAGGAAGGAAGGAAGTCAAAAAGGTAGGCAAGAAATGAATACTTCACCCAGAACAGTTGAAGTTATTTTGGCTTCTCTGCTTTTTTTTCAACATGGACTTACATCTATGAATTAATTTCTCACTTCTCTTGTAACAATTTGCCACAAAATTGGTGGGTTTTGAGTATAAGTACTAAAATATCCTGTGTTTCTGGATTTCATAAGTCCAGTCAGCTACTAGTCACCTTGATAAGATAATTCCTTTAAGACATTTTAGGGAAAATACTTATGTTCCCCCATAGGCAGAGACATCCATACTTCCATACTATTTTGTTTGTTTGTTTTCTTTTTCTTTTTTTAAACACATATTTATTTATTTATTTGAGAGATAGAGTGAAAGATAGAGGTAGAGAAAAAGAATTGGTGTACCAGAACCTCCAGCCACTGCCAACAAACTCCAGACACATGCGCCTCTTTGTGCATTTGGCTTACGTGGGTTCTGGGATATTGAACCTGGGTCCTTTGGCTTTGCAGGCAAATTCCTTAACTGCTGAGCTATCTCTCCAGCCCTCACACTTCTTATCTTCTTGTTCCCTTCTCTATGTCACTTCAACCTCTTGCTTCTTCCCTATCTCACAGCTTTTGTGCTATTCAGATCAACCTTTCTCTCTGATATTAGAGGACTTATATGGGTTTATGCTGATAATCACACCATCTCAATTATATATATTTATGTTTATGAGACTGAGAGAATCGCCACACCAGGGTCTCCTACCACTCACTACAAGGGCCTCAAACCACTCCAGACGCATGTGCCAACTTATGTGTCTGGCTTACATCAGTTCTAGAGAATTGAATCTGGGTTCTTAGGTTTTGCAATAAAGTGCCATAGTTGCTAAGCCATCTTTCCATCCCATCCATCTAAAAAATTTTAGTTTGGTTACATATGCCAAGTCCCTTTTGATTTATTGGTAACATACATAACAGTTTCCAGAAATTACAGTGTATTCTTTTGTGGAGGGAGATGACTTTCTTCAGGCAATATGATCTGATATGAGCTTGATAATTATTAATTAATTAATTTTAGTTTATGAGACAGGGTCTTGGTTTGCAGCCCTGGCTGGCCTGAAGCTCTTCACCTCAGTGCATCAAATTCCACAGAAAAAGAATTACAGACATGCACAATAATGCCCAGATAATATTTAATCTTACTTTAGTGTGACTCATAAATTTCACAACTATGGACATTTCAAGTTTGTTTGCTTTCCTTCTCCAATCTGCTTGGCCCTTGTAAATACTACTTTTCAGAGTCCTTTGGGGGAAAAAAAAAAAAAAAGCATTACTTCTGGAAGGTAGTTTATTATCTCAATTAATTGTAAGCACTCAAATTATGACCAGGCACTGAGACAAAGGACTCTGTTTGCAAGGATTTTCTCATTAGAAATTGATTGTTTCAGTAACTTAAGTTCTCTATATTGTTAAAATTTGTACAACATTTTATGCTATGTCAGTCATACTAACCAGGTTAAAAAGTGTATTAAATGTAATAATTTATTGAAAACCTTTAAAAAACATTGAATTTTATAAAAATATATCTTCCAGCATGTATATATCTGAGCATTTAATTTCTGAAGAAATTTAATTATTTTATTTCTATTATGAATGCCTTCCATTCACTGTCTTCAAACTGGTGCAAGTCTGTCAAAGATTAGGCCTCATATATCATCACTGTCTCACAATAGCCACATCTTGAATACACAGACCATTTGTTGTTATGAAAGCAACTGTGTTTTCTTAAAGCAACAGAAGAGCTCACATATAAATGTATATTTTTTTGCAAATTTATGGTAGATGGACTATATGCATAAAGCTTTCACAAATGGAATCTTCTAAAGCAAATTGAATATTTTTCTCATACAACCTCTTGCCAACAAGAGTAGTGCCTTGTTGTGTACCATGGTGCGTAAACATGTGAGAACATTGATCATCACTAAAAACTGGAGGATGGAGAAGTGAGAGGGTGCACATAATGAGAGAACACAGTGAGCCTGCTAGTAGGAAGGCTGTGGTCTCTCCAGGGTCAATCCAGTGGTATTTAGAATATTTACAGTTCACACACAAGCCCATGTGAATGCTCTCTACCTGGGGAAATAGCTGTAGAATGGCAGGAGGCCACCACTTTCACTCTTTACTTGATGGAGCATGATTGACATATTCATTCTTTTTGAATTATTATTTCTTTTATTTTCCTTTTGATTTTTCAAGGTAGGGTCTCACACTAGCCCAGACTGACCTAGAATTCACTATGTAGTCTCAGGATGGCCTCGAACTTATAGCAATCCTCCTACCTCTGCCTCCTGAGTGTTGGGATTAAAGGTGTATGCCAGCATGCCAGACTCTATGAATTATTTTTAAGGCCCAAATATCAAAGAAAAAAAAATAGAGTGCCAGTTGATAAGCCAGGTTTTTGATGTTGTTTTAAAGTACCACCGTTAGGAATGATGACCAGTAACATAAATCATAATTGATAACAACTGATAAAAATAAAGATAGGCAATGTTAATACTGAAGATTGCCTTAAAATAATTTTCTTCCCTAAGAAGGGTGACATGATTGTCAACCCAATATTTGAAAATAAGGGGATGTAGAGAAAGGGATGGGATGGTGGGTGGTTCTGAAAGAACTAGGCTTCCTGGATTTCCCTCTGTCTGGGTTGTTGCAGCCTCATCAAGCAGACCCTGCCGCATATCAATCTTTAGCTTACACGGGAGCATTGTGTGTGAGCTACTTAGCTGTGATGCCGTCCATTATCATGCTACATTTGGACATGAGCTCTGAGAAATGGGTAATTGCAACAACTCTTCACACAACAAGCTCCTCCCAGGGAAAACAAAACAAAACAAAACAAAACAACAACAACAAAAAGAAACATGACACAACAAAAACAAAGAAGGGGTATTTTTAACTTGACTCTGCGACTTACATGTAAACTAACCAGACATTTTGTGTTTTCAAAGAAAACCCTAGTTTCTTAAAATGTTTAACTCGATAATTCAAAAGGCAAAAGGTGTGAAATCTTTGTGCCATACACCATGATTATGGGATGTGAAGGCGAACACTGGACTGTTCTGACACATTCAGCCTTATGCTCTGTCCGAGAAAAATTGAGTCTTAATAATGGGGGCTTTATAATTATAAAATTAAAATTATTATGTTTATAACATTGCAGAAACGTTCTTGTAAAATATTTCACATGGAATAAGCTGCCAATCTATGTGCCCTGATTTTTTTTTCTTATAAACAATGTGCATGCCCTGATTTTTAAAAAGTATAATTCCACACCAATCTTAAAATCAGATATAATTTTTAAGAAATAAAATTAGGGCAAATAGATGCTAGTTTTTTTACTAATTTATTTTACTTTTCTTGTGATATTTTAAAAAATTGCTTATTTTTATTTATTTATTTGAGAGTGACAGACAGAGAGAGAAAGAGGCAGATATATAGAGAGAATGAGCACACCAGGGTCTCCAGCCACTGCAAATGAACTCCAGTCGCATGCGCCCCTTGTGCATCTGGCTAACGTGGGTCCTGGGGAATCGAACCTCAAGGTGGGGTCCTTAGGTTTCACAGGGCAAGCGCTTAACTGCTAAGCCATCTCTCCATACCCATTCTTGTGATGTTTTTGATAATTTCGTATGACTATCTAACATTTTGATCATATTTACCTCCATATCCCTCTTTTGTCTTTCTCCTAGTAAATCCCTTCTTACCAAATAGTCCCCTTCCTACTTTCCTGACTTTTTTTGATCTACTGAATAAAATTATGTTTATTAATTTCTCAACATATTTTTTCCTGGTTTTAAATTCTTTGATTGACTTTTGAATAGCCCCATGGGTTTGAAATATACAAACTATACAAAAAGGAAAAAGGAAAACCCAGATTATACAGTGGATTTTGAAAAGCGATCTGTAAAAATTCACAGTACAGATACTTATCCAAAAATTGAAAAAATAATCCACTCTTTATTCTGTCTGTTTTGACTCAACTTCAAAGCCTGGGAAGGAATTACATTCTGGTCCAGTTTAAATAATCTTTTGCCAAACTTACTAGTTTAGAAAGCCAAAGTCCAAGATTTGTTTATCTTGGGTCGTGTATAAATGTTTTAAAATTATGTTATTAGTCATTGCTAATGAGCTATTTTTTCCTTTAGCAAAACTCCCTTTTCTCAATGTAACACTTAGTGAGATATTATTGTGCTCATCTATGCATCCACGGCAATGTAGTAACAAGCCATATAATTAAGTAGATCCTAGTTTGTTATTTTTAATGGGTTCAGGTGGACAGCTTTTTAACTGCTGGATTCTTGACTCCTTGTAGATAATTTAGCAGAGTGTAGAATGTGTCTGTAATGGGCATTTTTATGTCTTGAATATTGACTGTTTAGGAAATAGCTTGAGACTTTGGTGACTTCAGTTGTTCCTATCCAAATTGGAAGAATGTGTTTTGTTTCTTTATAATCTCCTAAATTAAATTCAGCTCAAGTATGGATTTCACATTGATATTTACTGCTACTTCAGTGTCTGTTTCTGTGTATGTCTGTCTTTCTATATGTTTCTCTGTCTGTCTCTGTCTTTCTCTGTAACACAATGAGTAGAAATTTGTGGATTTAGTCATACAATATGTAAATAACTGTTTGAAAGTCGTTTCTTACTGAGGTTGAAAACAGGTACTTGTATGAAATTGTCCAAATATACTCAACTTTAACTTGAGTCACTGTGGCATGACAGTGTAACTGAACTGATTGAGCTTCACAGCAAATAATGTGGAAAAATAACTTAATATCTTAAAGATATCACAACACTTAGGTCCAATATGAATAAAATTAAAGTTGTAATTTATTATAAAAATCAATTGTCTAATTATAGTATCTACTGTAAAGCATATCCAATAAATAATTACTGTATGAATCACTGTTAGTTTTTTTTTAAATTTTTATTTATTTATTTGAGAGCGACAGACACAGGGAGAAAGACAGAGGGAGAGAGAGAGACAGAATGGGAGCGCCAGGGCTTCCAGCCTCTGCAAACGAACTCCAGACGCATGCGCCCCCTTGTGCATCTGGCTAACGTGGGACCTGGGGAACCGAGCCTCGAACCGGCGTCCTTAGGCTTCACAAGCAAGCGCTTAACCGTTAAGCCATCTCTCAAGCCCTCATTGTTAGTTTTTAGTATGTGACATCACTAATAAAAATTATAAATGCTTTGGGTGTGGTTGTGCATTCCTTTAATCCCAGTACTCAGGAGGCAGAGGTAGGATTTTCATGAGTTTGAAGTCACTCTGAGACTATACAGTGAATTCCAAATCAGCCTGGGTTAGAGCCAGTTATAAGGAAAGATAAGTGAAAAGATGACCTTTTAAAGTTGGCTTATATGGGACGAGGTGCCTGAGTGGTTAAGGCGATGGACTGCTAAAGTTGGCTTATTCGGGGCTATTATTTATAATGTATACTTTCAGTTGTCATATTGTATATAATAAATGTGTATTATTTTTGCTTGTTCACCATACCTGAATAAAGCTGGATAAAGAAAGAAAACAGAATATTCACTTTAGTAAGAGGGTGTATTAAGTATCTAATGTCCACTTACTTTCCAAGAACAAAACCTTTCATTAACACAAGAAGCTAAGAAAACCAGGCCCTCCTTTATAGTGCCACATCATCATATTACTGAGTCTAGAGAGCCTCTCCTTTGTCATCCTTACTTCTCCTCTTGTGGTAAACCTGTACCCAGTCAACACACCTTCTTCTCTTCAGGCAAAGTGGGTGAGTGTTTGGTTTTCAAAGTAACTAAAAGCAGCAGCTGCTCTGCAATAATGAAATGTTTGTGGTCTTGTTTAGTCCGATCATCACTGCACCCAATTCCTAGTTTTTATTCCTTGCAAAACTTAGCAGACTCATACCTCAGAAGGCGGAATGCTGCAAACGCTTACTTACAATACACAACAGATTGAGCATTCTTCTTTCTTGCAAGGTAATAATCCTTCTTCAAAAATACTTTTACTTATTTGTCTGTGTGTGTGTGTGTGTGTGTGTGTGTGTGTGTGTGTGTGTGTGTGTGTTGGGGGTGGTGTTTCAAGGTCTCTTGCAACTGTAAACAAACACGAGGTTCTGCCCCCACAGGTTTGCACTGGCTTTACATTAGTTCTGGGGAATTGAACCCTAACCAGCAGGCATTGCAAGGAAGCACTTTTTTGAAGCTGAGTCATCTCCCCAGCCACTTATAGTCCTTTCTTAAGAAGCCTCCAAGCCAGAGCTAAAGATAATAGTAGGGAAGAAGTGATATCCATCAAATAAAATATAAGGAGTTACAAAGAGAAAGTGAGTTCTAAGAGATTTGAAATAATTCAAGAAGTAATGAGATCATTATTCAAGCTATTAATAAAAGAAGACTCTAGAAATTAATATGCAGTATAACCAGGAAAAAGTGTAAGGACAATGACATGTGTTTCTGGTACTAAAAATGTTGTTCCCTGGAGACCAAATAGGTTGCTTAGCTAGTATGCTTAATTATGACTGAAGGCCAGAATTTTCCTCTTACTGTTTTAGAAAACCTGATTTGGTGGAAATTGTCCATCACAAATTACAGTTAACTAGTACAGTGATAGACTCAAGTTAATTTTTTAACTTTTCATTTCGTTAAGGGAATGTCCTTTTGTACTGAAATATTTATCCTATCCTAAATTCATGTAGGTGGCTTTCACACCATCATTTATTTAGATACTAGTTACTATTGGGTACAGATGGTGCCATTAATATTTTAATTCTAATTTTCTGATTAGGTAGGAATATAGTCATGTATGTATGTATATATGTATAAGTATATATATATATATATATATATATATATATATATCCATTATATAATATATTATATATGTATAATATATAATTATATGTATATAATGGATATACACAGTGGTAATATATTATTTTTTGGCTTATATGTGTAAGAATTTCTCTAGAAGATTCATATAGGAGTGTAGGATTTCTGTCATGGACATTTTCAGGTGTGGTATGCAATTCACATCTTTCCCCAAATGTTTGTAAAATATTTATCTACCTAATACAGCACAGGAATGAGTCTTCTCCACATGTGCACTCCAATACTTGATAAGGATTAGCCTCATGACTCTTTCCAGTGTCAAAATGCAGCATCAAACTTCTTATATTTTCAATAGTATGATAAAACCATGGTGAGGATTATAATTACTGTCCACTTCTTCTGAATCTGTACTTTCCAATTTGTATAGCTATCATCTATCTATCTATCTATCTATCTATCTATCTATCTATCTATCATCTATCTTCTATCTATCTATCTATCATTTATCTAGCCATCAAAATTTTAGTGATGTTAATCTTGCTATTCTTTCATATGTTTTATTTGAATACTATTCCTAACATAACTAATCTAATTAAAGTAATGAATTACATAAAAATATTTTCACAGATTCATTTACTAATTTTCAGTCACTTGTATGTGCTATACATCAGATATGCCCTGCCTTGTGTCTTTACTGAAGTACATTTATTAAGTCAGGAGTCAAAGGTTCTCAAATTTTAATTTAACAATGTATCAACTTTCTGAGTTTGTGCCTAGTAGTTTGTTTCTTAATGATTTCAAAAAAATGAATATATTTCCTGTCTTCTCCAAATCCAGTTCAAAGTTACCTATATCACTGACTTATTTATTTTCCCTAGAATTGATTATTTTGTACTGTAAGGTGATAATGTAATTTCATATCTTTCTTATGTGAATAACAAATTGCCTCCTATTATCTGTCCCTTGTGTCATGACAACTACAAATCTACAGATGCTCTAGGACAACAACCACGTACACCATACTGCATCTGGCTGTACGTGAGGCTGGTTGTCAGACTTTGTTTCCAAGAACCTTTAACCACTGAGCTATTGTCCCAGCCCTTTCTTATTTATTCCTTAATTGCTATAACATTTTCTAACTATCTATTTGGTTATTTTATATTTTGTGAAATGAATTTCTAAATGTGATCTTTTAGTGTTATTTTTTTTTATACACTAAAGAGAAGATTTATTGTACACATGTTATACTTGGCCACAACTGAAAATAAAAGTCATCTAGGATCCAGGGCAAAGAACCAATACCAAATATTTTAGATATAAATAAAGCAGGTCTCAGATGGAGTGGTTTTGGCTCCCAGATGGGCATTATGACTACAGATTTATTGAGACAAATGATTAACATTAGCATGTAATCCAACAGCTTGTACCAGAGTCCTCAGTCTCTGGCTTTCCTTATTTGTTCTCATGCAGCTTCCACGGGTTCTCCAGTTTGCCTTAGTCTCTTCTTGCTCCCCCCCCTTTTTTTCTTTATTCTAATTTAGCCTATACATTTGCTCCTTCCTCTGCATCTCCCTCATGACACAGACGCTTCCATGAGGAAGATGCTGATAATAGATGACATTTTAAAAATTTATTTATATACCTGATAAATTTACAGATAGCACTTAAAATGCTAGGCTGCATTCTAAGTGATACATCAATATATACATTGTGTGAATGTACACAGTCTTCTTGACTTTTCACTTATGGCTTTTAGTTAGGATCAGCTTAACCTTATTTGATGATATTGGATTAGCCTTTTGAACTACAGATAAAGTTTTCTGAGTTCTAGAGCAAGTATAGGCATAAGAATACAGGTATAATAGCATGAGGAGTGGTCGGGTTATATGTTAATCCAAGTAAACAAAATTTAGTTTCTAAAAAGAAGTAGTACACATGTCACATATACTATATGATGTGTTTATTTACCACATCTGCTATCTAATTGATATACTAAGAGAATAGAGGTTAAAACTAGACTTATTTAGCAAGGCATTGTACAGGGCACTAACAGTGGCACTTTGGAATTGGAGACAGTATAATCACAACTGCAATGCCAGCCCAATCTATATAAGTAGATGATGTACTTCTATTTTTTTAAAAAAGGAATTAGTTTTCCTTACTCATTTGTATGCTAATAAAAACTAAACAAATTAGTAGATATCTTTCATAACAATAATGTTGGCTTCAATGCAGACAAGATGGCTGTCTTCAAACTTATATCTAATAATTGCTGTGGATTTAGTTATTTATTACCAGTTAATCTTTTGTCATTACTCTGCCATTGTCTCTGAGTAAAACATGGGCTAATGTCCTCAGTAAGAATGATCATAAAAATAACATAAATTGAGGGCTTTACTATGTGCTAAGTGCTGTACTGTCCCCTTGTCTAATCCTTACAAAAACTTTGAAATTGATGCTGAGATTCCTGTAGCTCAAAATAAAGTGCTTTGTCAATGCAGATAAATGCAGGTGATGGTACTTGGGCTCAGATCAATCTGACTGAACAGCATAATTTTGCTATGACATTTTAAAGTAGTCATATCTATTCTTCCTGGCATTAGAGACTGTTATTCTATGATAATATAAAGAGACTCATATACTTTAAGTAATATAATATTTTGATAATTAAGAATATTTTGTTAGGGACACAAAAGGTTTTAACTGTTTACTTAAAGTTCTTTGACTCACACTTAACGACTACTAAAGGTGTTGTTTATACTGCGATGATAGATAGAATATATAGGCAGAAGATTAGAAAGGATGGAATAGAAAGTTACAGAGGGTATTCCATATCACAGGTTTAGAGAGTTGTAGATTTGACTCATTTTTAAAAATGTCCTTATCTAGAAAAATAAATGTATAGGCAAATAAATCATACGAGGTAGAAGAGAGAGGCTGAGGTGATGGCTTTGTGAACATGAGCACAC
The DNA here is from genome assembly GCF_020740685.1 of Jaculus jaculus. Lineage (NCBI taxonomy): Eukaryota > Metazoa > Chordata > Mammalia > Rodentia > Dipodidae > Jaculus > Jaculus jaculus. Next base: position 135,362,545 of record NC_059108.1, on the reverse strand, counting down.
AAGCACGTGAACTTGAGCTCCACTCCCAACCTTCATGTAGCACACACTGTCGTCCTTCTCTGGAGCATTGTAAAGCAGTGATGCTCACGGCCACACGTGCATTCTCTTGCTTCCTTTTCCACATTGCCATCTACTTTCTGTCTGAGACCTTCTGTTTTTCTCTTTTATGGATATGTGAATTGGGATTTAGATTTTTCTATAGCAATCTTCTCACCATAGAATTCTTGATTTAACTGTACCTGTAGATTCTTACTAAATGAGGTGATATGTAAAAATCCCAGAGACAGGAGCTTCCTATTGGGCGGCCGTTATTCAATGAGTCACAGCTTTCAAGCACACAAGGCCTCTTCTTTTAGTGAGATTTAAAGATTAGGTAGTCATGCATTTAGAAAAGTACAATTATTGGAACTAATTACTGATGTGGAGTTAGTTTTGAATGATATTTCCCCCTGATAATTTGTGAAAGAATCTTCTACATTTTCTGTGCATGTTTTGCTAGTATGTGTGTGATTTCCCCCAAAGCCAGTGAAGCGGTGGTAAATGAATGAATAATACTTTTTATGTTTCCTCATGACATATATTCCAGATGGTTACATAGATAAATCTAAGTGCAGATTCAAGGCTTATTCTGACACTGACTTACTATGTGGCTTTGGGTAAGTCATTTTCTGGGCCACATTTTTCTAATTTATAAAATTTTTCAGGCTGGTTACGTGCTCTTTGATGTTCTTGGTCAATTCTGAAATGTTATGATACATAGTCTGTAAAGCACCCTCTTTTATGATGATGTTTTTGATGACAGAGTGGCTGTTCCTGCTGTATCTTATTATCCTTTGTACCTACAACCCATGTTGTCTCAGTAAATTATGAGAATGTACAAAAAGTGGCTCCAAACTTTGACATTTTAAAGCAGCTCAAATAATTTTGAAATGTAACCAACATATGTTAAACAACATTGACCCATTTAACATACCATTTATTTTCCATCGGTATCACAGATCACAGATAGTGATTTTTTTATACTGGGTATATGCTACATTATATATAAAGTAAGCAAATTGTTTACTATAAAATTGCCAAAACTTGTTTTTATTTTCATATCAGTTCATATACACAAATATTATGCTTTAAACTTTCTCATAAATGTCATGGATATTTTCAAAATTTCTATAGAAAATCATGCCTATTGTTTAATTTACTGTTGTACATACAGAGGTTAAAGACATACTCTCCTTTATACAGCTGGCAAATGTAAACAGTTGCTTATTGGAAAATTTTATGAAAATACTACAATACTTAAAAACCTTGGAAGTTAACATTAATTTACAATGATATCTATTACTCAGGATTTAATAGTTGAAATTACAGCAGAGACCTGACAGAATATAATCCCATGTAGCTTGAAAAGAAACAAATAATAAAAATAAAAATAAATTAGTATTTACTTTTTGAGAAGTCATTATTAACTTGACAGACTTAATATATGAAACTTAAATGATCGTATATTTTAGTAGATATTTTCAGCACAACTCAAATCAGATTAAGATGTACCTTTATGTCATTTAACTCTTCTTTGACAGCCTCCTTAAGATAATTTTTCCTTTTAGTTTAGTTGGTGGTCAACTTATGTAGAAAAGTTTAAGTTAGTTACAATCTGTAAATTGATTTTATTAGATAACACTTTCAATTTACCAAGTACTCTTCCTCTGTAACTTATACTTTTATTTGCTCCTATTTTTTATTTAATGACCTCTTATTCTGATGCTTCCTAAAGAATAATAACAGTCTTGGGGGCTGGAGAAATGGCTTAACAGTTTAGGTGTTTGCTTGCAAAGCCGAAGGATCCCGGTTCGATTCTCCACAACATATATGAGCCAGATTCACAAGGGGGCACATGAATCTGGAGTTCATTTCTAGTGGCTGGAGGCCCTGCCATGCTGATTCCCTCCCCCCCCATCTTTATTTCTCTCAAATAAATAAATAAAATATATTAAAAAAAGAAACAGTGTCTTTGCCAAACGTGCATGAGATCCAGTTGCTTAGTGGAACTTTTGGGGGTATGGTTTAATGGGTGCATGACCGCTGTAACCACAGGATCTTATTATATGCAGAACATATGAGTGGAAGGAATATGTATGTCAGGAAAGAAGTTCTCACCATAGAGTTATCTGCAGGCAGCTGAATAGTTCCAGGGAAAATACTGGTGAGCAGGTTGCCTAGGACATCATGATAAAGGTTAATTTCTGTGTTTATGCCTCTCTGTCAATTTTTCCTTGTTACTTTTTAAACTTGTTTGTTGTGTGTGCATATGTTTATGAATGCTCCTGTGTGTGTGCACGTGTGAGTGTGTGTGGGGGGGGGTTGTAGCTCTGAGAAATCTATATAAGATGTCTCCCTCAAATACTCCCCACCTATTTATTGAGACAGGATCTTTCCTTGGACCCAGAGCTCATTAGTTGACTAATCTATGTAGTCACCTTGCTCTAGGAAATCCATCTGTCTCTGATCCATAGTACTGGAATGACAGCTGAAGCAACCATATCTGGCACTTATGTGTGGGTTGAAGGACCCGAACTCAGGCCATCAGAGTTTCACAACAGCATTTTACCCATTGAACCATTTCCAAGCTGCTTGCCTTTATCATTTCAGTGATTATTTTGGTGACTCTACTGCATTCCATACCTTTACTGCATTCTTTCCCCCTTTTTCCATTCTGTTGCATCCTCAATAGCAATGCTTCCTTCAGAAAGCAAATTTGATCATGTGATTTAAATCAGTGGTCAATAACTTATAGCTGATTTGTCCAAGGTTTTGACATTGAGTCACAATGTTGTCATCTGCAAAGTTCATTGGGGAACTGCATAATCAACTTTCATAAGAAAATTGCAAAATAATAAGTGTTTTACCTAAGTTTATGCTTTTGAGGGGATCCCTTCAACCATGGTGGGGAAGGAAGGATAGCAGGATCTGGAGAGTACTGGTTGCTGGCATTGCTTTCAGTCAGGGAGCAGTGTGCAAACAGGAAATAAGGCTGGACTATAAAATCTCAAGGACTTCTACCTTGCAAGGGTTCCACAACCTTCCCAAAGAGTGCCAGCATCTGAGAACCAAGTGTTCAAAGACATGAGCCTATGGGCATGTTTAATATTCAGACCTCAACAGTTTCACATGTTGTTTCGAATATTACAATCTCTACACAAAAGTATGCAACTCAATCTCCCCTTGATCCCTGACTGACACATTCTAACCTGCAGAGATTCTAACACTAGGCAATGCAAGGCAAATAGGTTCTTCCTTGCTTTCTTGCTCTTTTCTTCCCTTGGCTTATCTTTCATCTCTCTGTATATCTGAACATTTTCCTTGGAATCCATCCCCCACGCTGACAGGAAGCACAGGCCACATGGGAACTCTGAGTTGTTCCAAATGATAATCCCAGCCAAGAACTCGCTGTGGCCTGACACGAGAGTCAGCAAAGCCAGATAATCCCAGCCTTTGAGCCATCTCCACTGATGCCAAGTGGAGCTGAGAGCTTCTGTCCTTGCCAAAATCTACCCAAATTGAAGATTAATGAACAAAATAAATGTTATCATTGGTTAACTATGTGTTTGTTGATAATTTGTTACCCAGCCAAAGTAATTGTAATGGTAGGGAGTGCAGATAAATTGTACCGTAGCAAGTGCCTACAAAAATATAAAGAAGCCATATATAACCCTAGTAAATATGTGGTAATGCTATAGTAAAAAATTTCCTGCCTCAGAAAATTCATGAATATTATTTTTTCCATTCTTTGCCCAAGATTCCTAGGGATAAAGTACAAAATCCTTTTTCATATTGGATAGGCTAATACCGATAATAGATAAAACAGAAAAACATAAAAATGTCAAGTATTGTTTTAATTTATTCAAAACTAACTGTATTTAACCAGTACCTGCTAGGCTGCAGGCAGTCTAACAGCTCGTGGGAAGACGTTGATGAACAGAGGACATTCCTTTTCCATGGGTCCTAAGATATCAACATAATTACCCACTGCTTTGTTTGACCATGCCAGACTTTGCTTGTTAATTTTACTACTCTGACTACTTTGTGTGTATTACCTCTACTCCCTAACTCTGTTTTCATTTTCCTCCCTATGCCCCTTTTCCCACTGTGTACCTCCTCAACAGCAGTTATTTGTTCAGAAAGCAAATCTGAGCATGTGTTTTAAATAGTCAGTCCTTGCTCCCCGTCATCCCCAGCAAGCTTCTACATACAGCTTTGTGAACTAGTCCCTACAGGATCTTTTCATTCTGCATCCTGTTAGCATATTAAATTAAGATTATCAAGGCTAGGGAGATGGCCCAGCAGTTAAACCCAGGTTTGATTCCCTAGTGCTCACTGAATGCCCGATGTGCAAAATACAGCATGTGTCTGGAGTTAGTTTGTAGTGGTTAGCAGTGCTGGTACATCCATTCTCAATCTCTCTTTCTTTTTCTATCTCTCTCTCTCTTAGCAAATAAATAAGTAAAAAAAAAAAATTTAAAGATTAATGTATGTTATAGACACACTGGGATAGCCTTGCACCATCTGTACTAACCCAGTCTACAGAGAAGATGAGCAATGAATGAAACTGTTCTCTCATAACTAACGTGATACCAGAGGGCCACTAGAGGCAGCACTTAGATAATGAGTCTATGTTTTCAGGGGGAAGACACTATTTTGAGAAATGAAAGAGTAGTAAAAGTTCATTGGCTTCCTAAGACTTAACCATTATGTAAATGGATCTTAGCCGCATAAAAGATGCTTCCTGTTCAGAAATATCTTTAACTCTCCATGTGTGACTTCCTGACTTGCTTCTCTCCTCTATCCCTTTCCCAGAATCCCTGTTTTACTTTGAAGTTTAAATTTCTGTTTCACCCATGGAAGTTAATGTCAGGTGCCTTCTACTTGCACCTGATGTGTAACAAACCATATCATCTATCAGTATGTGCACTTAGGTGAGTCACATTTATCTATCTATCTTTCTCCCCCTTGGGGAAAACATAGTAAAAAACCTCTATTTTTTTTTTTAATTTATTTATTTGAGAGTGACAGACACAGAGAGAAAGACAGATAGAGGGAGAGAGAGAGAACGGGCGCGCCAGGGCTTCCAGCCTCTGCAAATGAACTCCAGATGCCTGCGCCCCCTTGTGCATCTGGCTAACGTAGGACCTGGGGAACCGAGCCTCGAACCGGGGTCCTTAGGCTTCACAGGCAAGCGCTTAACTGCTAAGCCATCTCTCCAGCCCAAAACCTCTATTTTTTATTAATTCTCTTATTAGTTATATACATAGCGTGTAAACAGCCCTGGTGTTACCATCATTAGCTTCCTCCCTGTCCTCCCACCTCCAAAGGGACTCTCCTCATTGGGGATTGTGGGCCATGCATTGTGGGGGTAACCATCAGTTATGGGGAAGATGTAATGTCTCTGTGCTTATTGTCCCAATGATCTATCTTTTGTCACTGGTGACTTGCTAAGGCTCAGATCTTTGCTTCATGTAATTTTGTGTACTTGGTCCTGTCCCTGGAGTAAAGCGACTACAAATTAGATTAAAAAAATAATAAAAGCTAGACTCTACAAAATTAATTTCATTATTGAATAGACAAATTGAGTTTGTCTATTAAGGCAAAGTTTCTTAAAGAATGGAACATTTATTAGGAAGAAGACATAATGACACCCTTTTAAACACTGTACTACATTACCTTGTGGACTCAGAGGTAGTAGTTTATAGCATATTTTCTTTATACAGCAACTGTGCTTAGACATAAAAAAAACAGTGAAAGTAAACTTAAGCCAAATGATGGCAAATAGTTGTGTTTGGAATGAAATATTAAATTAAGGACTTTATTTGCAATAAAACTGGGACTCCATTCATTAAAATTAGTAGCTTTTTTGAGGTGACTAGGAGGTGATAGAAATCTCTTTGCTATCACATGGTATTGTCAGGTTTTACTATAATTACTACACATGTTTTCACAGCTTAAAGTGGCAGGGTAGTGAGGAAAGAAAGGTCAAATTCACAAAATCTATTGGAATTTGATTTTCAACCATCTTTTTATTTAAAGTTTCCAACTGCTAACATCTTCTGTGAATTTTTTTTTCTAAAAGATAAACGTAAGTTGTTTTTTTTTTTTTCAAAACTGTCATTGGATACACTGATTTATGAATGCCACCCTGTAGGAAACAAGTAGATTCACAGTGAGCATTCTGTTACAGTCAATGTCTCAGTGAAATGCCCTCCACCTGGGTCCAGGCTCCCTCTGATGCTCATACATATGTCTCAAGGCTGTATGAGGAGGTTCTGTTTTCTCTTTGTAATGTTTTAGAAAAATGGTTTTGCTTCCTTTTAAGTTTTCCAACTTCAGTTGAGAAATAAGTGGGCAACCTTAGGCATCAGAATTACCAGCATCCTCCTCATGTTCTCTAGCCACACGCAGATATACAGTTCTAGTAAGGCTTGTCCAGCACCAGGCCAGTGTGCCAATGCTTAGTGTGACAGATGGCTCACCATCCTTCTGTATCTTCTGTCAACACTTTTGCTGATGTACATGCATATATGCAAATACATGCCCTCAGACACACATAGCTTTAGGAGCCAGGTCACAATGGCTTTATGTTCTCTTGAAAAATTTCTGTGTATACTTGTTTAATTAGTCACATATTTCTGTGCAAAAAGATACTTTCAATTGTTATTTTAAAGTACACCTATAAATAGATGTTTAACATCATGTCTTCAGAAAATGATCAATGAACAATACAAACAATAAATAGTGACCACCATGAAACTGTTAGAATCGCCATGACTCAGAGCCCAGAGAATGCCATGTGCTGAGGAGCATATGGAACAACATCAATGGTGTGAATTCCAAGTACTTTGGTCATTTTGGAAGATGTTACTTATGTGAAGTACAGATTTGAAGTTATCTATCATCGATCAGAGTTTTCCAGCACTTGACCATAGATGGTGAGAGTTATTTATACCATATCAACAAACTCATGTCAAATTAATGTGTATAAACAATTTGCTTTGAGTTCCTCACATAAACTTGCTGCATCCATTGTACTATTTCATAAGTGCTATCTTTACCCAAGTCTGAAGTTATGAATAATTCTTTTTTAATATATTATGTATTTATTTACTTGTTTATGAGAGAGATAGAAAGAGAGATAGAGAGAGAAAGGGAGAGAATGGGTGAACCAGGGACTCTAGCCACTGCAAATGAACCCCAGACACATGTGCCACCTTGTGCATCTGGCTTATATGGGTCCTGGAGAATTGAAGTTGGGTGCTTAGGCTTTGCAAACAAGCACCTTAAGCACTAAGCCTTCTCTCCAACCCAATGGACAAGTCTTAATTGTCCCTCTTGGGCAGTTTCTCACATGGACACCTCCACCATCTCCCTTATGCATTTATAACTCTAAGCCATAGTGTACACACACACACACACACACACATGCATGCACGCACACACACACCTTCCAATAGTCCAAAGATGTCAAAGATTTAGTGATAGTTCATTAAAATTATTTTGTATTTAATTATTTGAGAGAGTGAAAGAAGGAGGAAAGGAGTGAGGGAGAGAGAGAGAGAGAAAAAAAAAAGAAAGAATGAGCTTCTCAGGGTCTCTAGCCCTGCAAAGGAACGCCTGGCACATGTGCTACCTTATACATCTGGCTCACATGGGTCATGGTTAATTGAACTTGTGTCCTTTGGCTTTGCAGGCAAGTGCCTTAACCACTAAGCCATCTCTCCAGAACAATGTTTCCTTTTTTCACCTAAACATGATAGCCCTGCTTTATATGGACTATGGGTTCTTCTTGATGTTATCTTTACTCTCACATGAAATTCTCTACATGTGTCTGGCTTTTCTTCACAGATCAAAAGAACAAATACTCTTATCTTTTATTTCTCTCAAGGCACTGTGGTGTGTTGCATAATCATTACACTGTGGCACTGGGTAGGATGGCAACATAAAATCATTAATACTTGTCGATATATGAGCAGATATAAACTAAACATATACAGTGAACTGTTTAGAAATGTGGGCCTTTACTAAGCCTTGTTTAGAATTATATGGTAATATATATATTCAACAGTGAACTCAAAGTGCAGTGGCTTTATGAGGTGTTTCATGTTTGGATTCTCTGACAAGCATTCATTCATCCATTATTGGTCTACCCCCTTGCAAATCTGCAAGTGAAGACATACAACACACATTGGTGCAACTCAAAAAGATCTCTCTCCCTCTCTCTCTCTCTCTCTCTCTCTCTCTCTCTCTCCCTTTCCTCGTTTTTCAGGGTAGGATCTCGCTCTTTGTCCAGCAGCAAGTGGAGGAAGAGGAGGAAGCCTAAGTCCTCATGTCCTTCTTTACTTCTCCTTTTGTCTACTTCTTCCCCCTGTCTCATTTTCTTATCCTTTCCCTTCCTCTTCTTCTTTTCTCCTCCTGCTTCTTTGCTTCTTTCATCCTCTAGATGAGTAGATAAGGAAGGAAACACGAGCAACCCTTAAAATACTTTGTGTCATTTTTTTCTCTTTCTGCAAATTTTCTTGGGAAGAATGTATGATTATCAATTAAAAGACTGATCTACTCTGGATCATTTTGATGTAATATTTCAATATTTTATGTTGTTCTCATTCCTCACCTATTCCCCTATATGTAATTTGTTTCCATTATTCACAGAAAATCAGGAAGATTAGATTTATTATTAAAAGTTGGATAGGGATTCAGAAGAAATACCCAATGGTTCATTATTAATTCTGATCAATGGCATTTTGCTTTTATACTTACAAAGTTATTGCAATTAAATAGTTTGAAAAATACTCTCACATTAGCTCAAATACAACACTATTATTTACTTTTAAGTTTGCCAAATGTTACAAATCATTTTATATCCTTTATGAATTAGTATTTCAATGACTACCTTTTTGGGAGACAGGTTTTCACAGTGTAACACACACTGGTCCAGAAATTGTGAGTAATCCCCTTGCATCCACCTGCCAAGTGCAGGGATTAGAAGCATGCTCCGGCATTGTCAGACTTCAGTTGTACCATAAGGGATGCTTTTAAAAGAAAAATAATATAATACACTTACAACAATAGCTATCAAATATATCTTCCTTCATTTACAATATCAGGTGCTGAGATGAGGAAGAAGGGATGGAGGAGTTAATAGATTATAATGACAAAGATTGCCATACCACAAGCATATAAGAGATTGGAAGATGACTAGTGTGCCAGGTGTTTATGCAACAAAGTTCTGAATAAAAGCGTATGAAGTGCTTAAAAGTAAACATTCTAAGAGAGAAGCAAGACAAATGAGACATCACAACATTAATAAGTTTCTAAATTAATGTGCAATAAAAAGTCTTCAGACTGCAAAGGATACTTCTGATGGAAATAAATGTGACACATACAATGTGCAGTGCTCTATAATTTATCATGGAATGATTATAACAAAAACAAAACCACACATACTTCATAAACAATTGAATTAATGTTAGTCAATCTGTTTTTGTTGTTTTGATGTGAGGTCTGGTCATGTCACTTAGGTTGGCCTAGAACTCCTGGGATCAAGTTATCCTCCTGCCTCAGCCTCCCCAGTAAGTAGAAAAACATGCATAACCCACAATGCCTGGATAACATTAACCAACTTTCAATTATTAAGTACTTTGACACACACACACACACACACATACACACATATATATGTGTATGTGGGTATGTGCATGTTTTCATGTATTCATGAGTCCTGTGTTTTACTTTGAACCACAAGAAAGAGGGACTGAAAGTCATTATTCAAATTGCACTAAGATGCTAGCCATTAAAGTGATAAAATGACGTTGACAAACTGCTTCTGACCCCAGATCTAAGCACTAAATTTTAGCTTTGGTGAGTATGGATCTATGGGATCTTAGCATATGACATATTTTAACCACTGTTATTTTGTATATTCAGCATCTAACATGTATATTTCATAGACAGAAAAATATCAGTTAATTCACTTAATTTTTTGTTAATCTCTTCCACATTAGCAGAACATATGTTACTTATGTTTGTGGAAACTCTTAAGACTTCTAACACCCAAATTTAAGTTGTTAATCTACAGACAGAAAGAGAGAACATTTGTGCCTAATCTTTATATTTATAGACCTGATTTCTACAACTAGTCTTACTACATTTTTTGCTTCTGCACAATTTAAAAGTGTATGAGTTTCTGAAAACTCCTTACTTGTGAATTACTCTTAAGGCAAGACATCTATTTCATTTAGTTTGATATTTCCCATTTGTTTTTCTTGGATATCTTTTATTGGTAGATAGCAGCCAACTTTAATAAACGTTTTATAAGAATTTCATTTACTTCACAAGTGAGTGTCAAATTTCAAAAAAAAAAATCTCTGGGGCTATTAAGAAGATATATTGTTTTCTTTTAGTGTGTTAATACTGTGAATTGCACTGATACACAGGTATTACCTAACCACTCACCAAGTGGTAAAATCCTTCATGAAATAGGACCAAATCCTGCTTTTTGTTTGCTGTTAAAATCATAGGGAACTAACCTCTAACTTGCCTCACTCTCACATTTTATTGATTTCTATCACCTGAAAGACCTTTATGGGACATGCAAATTTGCTCCATGGGACCCACCCAGAGCATCTGCTTATTGCATCATGGCAATTGTCCTCTGTGTCTGCAGAGGCTCTACCACTGAAATGTTTCCTGGGACTTCTGGCCTGGTCAGCACCACTGTGGCTTTCTGTTCTTCTTTGACTTACAAGCTTCACCTTTCTCCGCCTCTAATACTTGATCCCAGACCCATAATGCACCTTGGAAACTTTACATGAGCTGTTTTCCCTTCATTGCGCCACTGGGCCACAGTTTTTACCCACCCAATGCTCCTTTGGGCCAGTGAGAAGCCTCCCAGCCACCAAAACCTGCAGCTGGATCATCGGAGACCTGCAAACTGGTGGTAATGCATCAGCTCATCAATTGTGCTGGGTCTTATGATGGGATTCCAATAAAAAAATAGTTGATCAAGAATGAAATTTATTTTAGTGTTCATACACATCGCTGCTTAGGCTTTGTAAAATTCTGCAGGGTTTCTGTATCACAGGGTGGTTAGTACTTTCCTCAGAGCATCTCACACATTACTTAGTTTGATTTGCTTTTGTCACTCAATGTCACCTATGTAGGTTGATCAAACACTTGTATATATGTCAAGCACATATAGTGTGCATGTCCCTTCTAAGAGAAGCACTATGAATAGGGCTAGGGAGTAAAACAATCATGCAATCTTACATGATATTTGCAGGTAACTCCATTTTCTACCCAGCAGTGTATATTGATAAAGCAAAGATTAATTTTAGTGATGGGAGAGAGAGAGAGAGAAGTTTAAGTTGGAGAGGGTTTAATAGCAGCAAGAGACACTAGTAATACATATAATCCAATTGTACACATTAAAGACAGTGTTATTTTATAAGTTTGATGGTTTCAATAGGCATGATTTTTTTTTTTTTTCTGCAGGGAAAATTCAGGCTGCTTAGGGACACCTTTGAATTTTCTCACTGAAGAATAGGGTGTTATTTACATCTGTTTGATTCAGGTAGAGGTTCTGGTAAACCGCATGTGAAGCATATCACAGCCCCCTATGCCAAGACTGGGAAATACATCGCCTAAGAGAGTCATGGCATTTGCAAATGCCTCTTGAGTTTGAGGTTCCTCAAATATACATTGAGCATAAACTATACTTGACATTCAAAGATGTATACATGTTATGTACTCACACAGTGCTTGTTATCTTATCATCTGGAGCGAGTCAGACTTTCTCAATGTCCAAGAATGATAGGAATGACCATAAAAGAAGGTATAGGTATTTGTTGGAAAAACGAAGGAAGAAATATTCAAAAGTCCTAAATATGAGTTAATATGTTTTTAATTTGTTAGCTATATTAATGCTTCATAGAAAAATCTCATTAAAATGTTTTATTTAAAATGGCATAACTCAAAGAAATTGTAATCTTTAGTCAATTAAATATAACAATTTAGTGAATAAATTGATGCATTAAACTGACTATCTCCTCCCATACATTTCCTCTCTGCTCTCTCACATGGTCTCATGCCTCTGTCTTCAGAGTTTTCAATGGGTTTATTAGACCCAATGCTCAGAAAATAAGTCAGTTTAAGGATTATCTAGAAAAATATGTGTTTTTTTTTTTTAAGTGTAAGGTATAGGACTTTTTCTCTCTCTGGTCCTCACCTACCAAAAGCTATTATTACATCATTAACATCTGTTTACATTGACAATAATTAAAGGCCTTTGCAGGGACTGAGATATACTTAAATGTATACAAACTTTGTGACTTTCCCCCTAGCATTTGATTTCCATAATGTGCACTTTTTGCTACATTCCAATTAATCTTAAGTACCATTCCAAGCATGGAGGCTGTTTGGTTTTAATTTACTGGGTTATAACCAGTGGTGTTTTCTCCTTAGGTATTGCTCAGCACCTATAAATTATTTGGTAGCAATTATCTCCTAAAATGCATCCAAATGCTTTTATTTGCTTCTTGAATTCCAAGTAAACCCTCAGTAAAGACATTCCTAAGAACTTATTCTAATGTATTTTTCTTTTTCTAGGAGACAGATATATTGATGACAGTTTTGGCTTGCAATATGTGTAATTTGAGGAGTTATGTGAGTTACTCTAACCAAGAATAATTCCATGTTTGTAAAATTCCATAATATTTCATGTGTGTGCAAATAAGAAATAAGTTAAACTCTAAAATCCATGATAACATCAAATTTATCATGTATGCTGTTAAAATAAGAATATATATACTTCAAATTTAAAGAATATTGGAAACTTATTGATGTATGGGTCATAGATATTAACACTTCCACAACAGTCGTTGGGCTTAAATAGAAAGAATAAACACATAACTTCTTCCACAGAGAATCTTATAAGTGACTCCTCAATGGTACTCCCAAAAGCTATGTCTTTATTGTTGCCTTAGTTCTCAAATAATAAGGTTCTTCTTACTGAAAGAACACAAAACAGATGAAAGGCAGTGGTAATTCTTAAGCCCCCTTTTTCCCAGATACTTTAACCTGTATAATCTCAATTAATCTTTACAACCAATTAACATGAGTGATCAATGGCATTGTAAAGAGGACAAACTATTGACCTCTATTCTTATAGACAATAAGCGGTAGGAAAGCAAGTGCACTTTACTGCTGAACCATCTCCCCAGCCCAAGTGGTACTATTGCAAGCAATTCCAAGGAGGACAAGTCATAGTCAGTATGTGCATTTCCTCAATGGATAGTAATCATTAACTAAGTAAAAGTTATAATCATGGATAGAAGTCACTGTGCATGTGTCAGTCATAATGAGAAGTTATTTAATGTCAAAGGGATATTCTCCACACACATGTTTATTCAGTGCTATTCATAATACCAATGTGAAATCATCTTTAGTGACTGTAAATAGATAAATCTATATAGAATATGTTGTATTATAATTTTAAACATAATATCATATGCTCCTTCCATAAAATTGAAACCCTGTCATTTTCAGTGGCATGAATAAGCCAGGCATACATTATTTAACTTGTCATAAACTAGGCACAGAGAAGACAAATATGGTATTTTCTCGCTTATATACACAAGTTAAAGAGTTTATTTCACAGAAGAAGGAAGTAAAAGAATTGCTGCCATATATTAGAAAAAGTAAGGGGAAGGCAAAAGAGGGAGGCGTTTATTAATGGCATTAATGGGTTCAGACATAGATTATGTAGCTAGTGTTAGCTCTATAGTACAGAAAAGTGAAGGAGAGTGATGCTAGGTAAAAAGTTATCATATATATATGTGTGATCCATGACTAAATTTAAATAAAGAGAGAGAGAAAGCAAGCTGAGCACCAGCATTCTTCACTCTGCTTCCTGACTGAAGCTGCAAGATGACCAGCTGTCTCACATATCTGTGCCATGATTTTCTTCCCAAGGCAGGTTGCTTATTCAACCTGTGAAATAAAATAAATACTTCCTTCTTAAGTTTTTTTTAAATTTGGTCACAATAATACAAGATTAAACTAACTCACTATGTATGTATCAAAATATCACCTTATCTCAAAATATGTACACTCATTCTCTATACATTAAATTTTTTACTTAATTTTTTTTCCAAAATGAGTAAATGCCAATTAAAATTCATATTCAAAATTCAAAGTGACATTCTGAATCTTTGTAATGAACATAATCTTATCTTTATCTTATATATTAATTTTCATATATACTAGAAAATTCTAGCTGAAGTGTCCCCAACACTACCTGAAATACTAATGATCAAAGAGTATGTTGACAAAATCAAATATATTGGCAGATAGACCTGTGTTAGAATGATGATTCAAGCGAGTACTGTTTAAACATTTTTTTTTTCTGTGCACTGGGTCTAAGTTCCTAAGCTAAATTTGATTTCCTTAATTATCAAAATCAATTGTTTGAATGGTGCTATATCTACCCAATAATAGCACAACTTAACAATTATTTTTAATTAGCTAAACATAAAGTAGCTGGGTAACAACCAAGCAGATGGAGACTTTATGTTATTGAACTCACAATGCCCTAAATGGAAAGACCAGCAAAAAGGAAGTCTGAGCCAGGTATGGTGGCACACACCTTTAGTTACAGCACTTGGGAGGCTGAGGTAGGAAGATGCTATGAGTTCAAGGCCACCCTGAACAGTGAATTCTAGGTCATCTTGGGCTACAGTGAGACCAAAGCTCAAACAAACAACAAAAGGACAACAAAAAACATATTTCTGGATTTTTTTCTTCTATTCTACATCTGAAAATGAAAATATTGCTCTTTGAAAGCGTTTTGCAGCCCTTGTGATCCCCTCCTATTTTAAATGAATAATGAGTCTAAAGAACAATTGTGATAGCATATCCAACATCTGCTAACAAGCCTTACAGCATAACATGCTGCTAGTGCTACATAATTTCAGAGTTACAAACTTTTAACTAAGAAATGACCGTTGGAATAAATCTGCAATATCCTTGATAATGGCAGTTTAAAAGAAATCATTTTTTCTATCATATAAAATCTCAAAATCTTACTAGATTATACTCATTTTGGTAACAAAGAAGAACCCTATAGTGTAATGTTAATTTTGAATCTCAATAATTGTATTGTTTAGCATCCAGCTTTATCGTGTGTGTGTGTGTGTGTGTGTGTGTGTGTGTGTGTGTGTGTGTGTGTGTTTTCCTTGGGTGCTACTGGTCATTGACACCATTGCCCCATGAGTGTTATATATCTAAATATCGACTTAATGAAGAGAATGTAATTATTTAATTTTAAAGAGACTATATTGTTATTATATTTTTGTTCATTAATAGCAAAGATTATTAAATAATATAAGTGTTCACAGATATTTTTTCTAAAGCAATTGCAAAAGGTCTCTACATTTATAATAAGAGAACATCCTTAAGCACTTCATAAAATAATGCTACTTTGTTTCTCCTCATTGTGACCTAATACCTGACATAAACAACTTAAAATGATGGCATGCTTATTTTACCCTGTAGTTTTAGAGGGCTCAGTCCATGTTTACATGGTCCCATTCATGATGACATCATGATACAAGAATAAGGCCAGATCAAGGTAAAACCAGGGAGGACACAATTCCTCTGTCTCACTTCCTCCATTCATTAGGTTAGGCCACTCATAGTCTAATTATCTCTTGAAATGTTCTCACAGATACACTGAGGGGTACTTTCCTATTCTGGGACTTTCTAAATCCAATCAAGTTTACAATCAAACATCCATCACAGCTATGTTCCAATTAACTTTATTTATGGACATCGAATTTTAATTTTAAATGATTTTTATGTCTTATAAAATATCAGACCTCTCTTGCTTCTTTTCTCCAAATATTTAAGAAAGTAACAATGATTATATTCATTGACTACATAAAAAATGAAGTACACATTAACCCTCTGACCCCTACACTACTAAATGGATTTAAAAAATCACTGAATAATACTAAATCAATGACCACAGAAATTACCATTCAAATCCGGATGCTCTGAAGTTATTAAAATTATATGCACTAGTCCTTAAAACTTCAGAAACAAAATCATATCAATAATGTACTACCCAGGTTTTCTTCACTGTGAACAAGATGTTTAAGTAAAACAACTTAAAAAAGGAAAGATTTACTTTGTCTTATGCTCCCCTCCCACCAGAGTTCATAGTTTCTTGACCATTTCACTGGGGTCCTGAGTTAAGACAGAACATAATGGTGTGAAGGGCATTTTGGAACCAAGCTACATACTTCATGGCAGCAGAAAAAGAGAGAGACAGATAGCACTAAAGGCTAACAAAGGCAAAAATGAAGATATATCTTCTAATGGCCTCTTCCCCTATTAACTCATCAAGGAATCAATGTATCATAGGCATTGATGCAACCACAGGTCACTTACATGCAATAACTGCTCTAACGGGGGATAGATGTGTAAACCACATCTGAGCTGGACAGATGGCTTAGCAGATAAGGTATTTGCCTGCAAAGCCAAAGGACCTAGGTTCAATTCCCCTGGACCCACATAAGCCAGTTGCACAAGGTGGCACAAGATTCTGGAGTTCATTAGCAGTGGCTGAATGGCCCTGGATGCGACCATTGTCTCCCTCTCCACCCTTCCCCCCCTCTCTCTCACACACACACACACACACGCACACACAATAAAAATTAAAAAAAAAAAATCTGAGTCTTGAGGTGGGCTTCTCAAACCCCCTCTCGCCTCCATGAGCAAGAGCTCTGCCTTGCTTCCTTCTCTTTCACTGCAGCCTTATGCCCCTTTCTTTACATATGCCTAAAACAGTAAGCTATAATAAAATCTTTCTGAACTTTATCCTCTGGCCTATGGATTTCATTCTTTGAATTCATATGACAAGGATTCAGGAACACAGCAAATTGTCAGAGCACTGGCAAACAAGGGATCCAGAATTCCTGTGTCACTATGAGAAAGAGGTTCCTAGTAGGCGACTGGAAAATCCTTTCTGTTGGACAGTAGAGGATCTCATTTTGCTTAGCCAGCTAGTCCCTCATTCTTTTTTGCTGTACCATCATGATTCACCAATTATCTCATAGAGGTCCTATTATTTACATTTTAAACAAGCACTCTATATATCTATATACTCTTAAAATATATATAAAAATAATATAGTACCTACTTAGAAGAAAAACAAAATTTCAAACTATGAATTAATTAACAGCTTAAACTCACTTTATCTGTAGAAGCAAGAACTGATACTTTCAACCAAGTCATCATTATGATTTAACAGGACTTGGAAAGGATTTATATTGAGTGTTAATTAAATGTTAAGAGTTTTTGTCTACAAAGTATAGACAACTCAGCTGCCAACTTTCAGGTCTTTTCTCTGGTTCACACATTTTTGCTCATATTTTGATTGGCTGAAAATAATTAAAGCTAATGTATCAACAGGAGATGGGGCCATTCACCTAAACTACTCACTGAATACGTGTAGTCTGTGCATTACCCAAATGGGGATTTTATGCATGGAATACAGATTGATTGCTTCCAGCATTTTTATGTTTTATGTTTTATAAATTCAGCCTTTACCTGGAACCCCCTCAGAACATGGGATTTAAAAAATAGAAGGGAGCTCTTTAGCAGGAATTATTATGCTAATAATTGTTCTTCAAGCCAGTTCACAGTCAATGAAATAAAAGAAGATAAAAAAGGAATTTAACGCTGGAGGGATGACTTAGCAGTTAAGGCACTTGCCTGAAAAGCCAAAGGACCCAGGTTCGATTGCTCAGGACCCATGTTAGCCAGATGCACAAGGGACCTACACATCTGGAATTTGTTTGCAGCAGCTGGAGACCCTGGCACATCCATTCTTTCTCTCTCTCTCCCTGTTAAATAAATAAATAAATGTAATGTAAGAGAAAATAAAGAAACACTGAGAGAAAAGGAAAAAAAAAATGGGCAGTTAGCTGTAGGGAACATGGGCAACAGGGAAGGGGAAAAAATCTTTGATATAAGAAAAATCTTGTTTTGTTTATAGTTTTAGTGAATATATTTTTCAAACAGGATTTTATTTCTCTTATTTGGTTATGAAACCATATATAAAATGTTTAGCATAAAGGGTACACAGCATTTGAGTTTTTGTCAAATATAAGCAAGCTAAAACTGCATAGATATCATACCACAGCACAATAGTTGGGATGGCAGCCACAATGAGAATGGTATCTGTTGAGCAGAAACTTGCCATTTACTCAGACAAATAACCCATGCCTGGGAAACAGATTGCTTTTCAAATGAATTTACCAGAATTGAAGGTAATTGACAGCCTCAGAGATAGAATTTCTCCATTAGTTTTCAGAACAGGTATCACATATGTGTTATCTGAATATAATATTGTCTCAAGCAGAGAATGCAACAGTGAGCTTAGCAATTTACATTAAGTGACAGAAAATACTCATTCTTATTCTGTTTGTAATTCAGGGTGACTTTGAAATCTACACACACATACACACAAACATTCTTACAGATAACTTGCTAGAAAAAGTAAAAACTAAAAATATTGTGTTTGTGTGTGAGAGAGAGAGAAAAAGAAAGAAAGAAAGAAAAAAGAAAGAAAGAAAGATAAAGGAAAGAAAAAGAAAGAGAGGTATATGTATAAGTATGTGTGAGAAAAGCAGAGAGAGTATGTGTGGTGCTTATCAATTTGATAATTACAGTTATTTGGTAATTTCCATCATTATTTATGGAGTATGGAAATTTTACTTCAAAGTGGTATCTATTATGTGTCCTGAAAAAGGCAGAGTATCTGAGAATACATGACTCCCGTACACCAATGGAGCAGCCACTTCATGGTGGATGTTCTTCAGTGGAAAACTTTCTTCCCCGTTGCATGATCCACTCTCCACGAATGACCACTGCAGTGGATGAAGACCTTCAGTATTCAATGAGCTCAGCACAAGACAAAGGCAAACAGGACTTTGGGAGGAGAACAAAAACAAAGCAAACGGGGATAAAATGAAGAACAAGCAGGCTATGGAGAGGCAAAAAGGGAGCTTTCAGTGAAGAGAATATTATAGAAGGAGTGAGACATGTTGAAAATGATGGATCAGAAGTTTCTTCAAGGTACATGTTGAGGTTTGTCAACATTACTACTGGATTAGTAAGGACTCTGCTCAAGGTCTGCGCTACTTTCGTGGTGGGTGTTAATGCAGACAGAAGCCAGGCTGAAGTTGGTGAGATCTTATCATGGTATTCAGGCAAGTCTTTACTTTGTGACAGTTCACGTTTCATGCCCATGATTCATTTATCAATTAAGACACCACACAACAGAGTTCATCAAGGTGGAGACAAGGAAAGGAGGGAAGGAAGGTGGGGGTTCTGGTTTTTAAGTTGTCTATGTGAAGTGGTTTTCCAATTGAATGCCAATGTCCACTGGGTGAATATTGCTAACAAATTCTTGAAGCAACAGAATGAATAAACCCTGGATAAAAATTGTCCTGAATGAATAAGGTGTAGTCGATTCCTCAGTACCCATGTAAAGCCAGGTGCACAAAGTAGCACACCCATTTCTCTCTCTCTCTCTCTCTCTCTCTCTCTCTCTCTCTCTCTCTCTCCCCTTGAAAATGAATTAACATTTACTAAAGGAAAGAGACAAGAATTATGAGATATTTTGAAATAAAAATAGTTCCAAAGACTACAATGCTCAATTTTGGGTGTTATTTATATTCTATGTGAAATAACATGTTATGTTGTTTTAACTTATGAAGATTCAAAATTTAAAAATAACAACACTGAATGTCAATACTTCACAAAGTGAGGTGTCATGCAGTCATTTGGAAATAGGGTCTCAGTGTAAATCACTTTTTAAAAATCACTTTCTAAGATATTTCGTGTAGGCTTGATAATTTATTCATATTTTTCTGGTCTCCCAAATTTAGCTTGAAAACATGCCACATGGGATATAATTTTCCCCCCGCAAAAAAACCTTTCTACTCCCATTTGAAATGCAAGTGATCTCAGAGTGACTTCTTACATGCTGTCATAACCCTTCACTTCTGTGTGCTGTGTGTACTACGAGGAGCAGGCTCCTGTGTCACAACTACTTGTTAGACTTTCCAGTAGTTGAGCTGAAGTAGATTTTCACAGGACAGGTAGAAAAGAGTATTGCCATAAGGTTGCGTGAGTCTGCATGCTGAGCTTTATCACTAATCTTTCTTTCTGATGTCTGGCTGACTGACAGGCCCACATCACATGCATGTCTCTGATTTTACAACCTGTCAATTTCTTTTTTTTTCCCCCTAAACATCACCTTTAGTTTGAGATGAGAAAACAAATCCTTCTGAGCTTTTATTTACTTATTTATTTATTTTTATTCAGATCTTAGAGAGTGGAGGGTTCCCATGGTTGCAGCTATTGTTACCAGGCTTCTTTTTAGGTTTCGTTTTTTAAATGCCAGTCTTTGTAAGATAAAGTGTTTACTTCCTAGGATGATTCCTAAGAGGTCAGGTTCACAGTCTGTCACTGTGCAGTGACCTCAGCTTGTTCTTTGTTAAAAATCAGAATGAGATCTGGGTGTGGTTGTGCACACAGTACTTGGGAGGCAGAGGTAGGAGGATGGCTGTGACTTCCATTCCAGCCTGAGACTACATAGTGAATTCCAGTCAACCTGGATAGAATGACAGCCTATCTTGAGCTCCCCCCCACACAAAAAAAAGAATAGAGTCATGATATTTTGTTCTCTGCTTCCATAATTGCTTCACTGGTCTGTTGCAAATTCTTTCTTTTAAATTCAATTCCTTTTATTTAGTTTTTCCTTATTAGTTATGTACATACTCAGTGCATAAACGGCTGTATTGGTACCGTCGTTCTTCAACTCTTCCAGCAGAGATAACTTCCAGCTTCAGCACCAGTGCATGCATACGAATCCTTAGAAAAAGACACACACGGGTTCAAGAGTAGCGTGTATTATGTATTAAGACCACTGTGCTTCATACGATGGATGAAGGGATCACAGTATTCAAAAAGAGAGAAATTTTCTTTTATATTCATTTTCAGAAAGAAGATATTATCACAAACCATTATTGATGATGCACATTTACCAAGTAATAAATGTGGATTAATTACAATAAGAAAATTTGAGGATGTACAAAAACTCAAATTTGCTCTCTCAAAGCATTCTCAAAGGTTGGAATAAGGAGTAGAAGATATGCAGTTATAAATACTTCCTCCAAAGTTATGCCTGCAGTAAAAAGTACATCGCTGAAGGTTAATCGGAAAGCAACTGGAAAGTTCTAATGATTTCTATGGCTAATGCTGAGTACATTTGAAGGAAAAAAAAACATAAATAATGAGTTGGAACTTATTAGAGCATATTTTTATTTACGAGTCTGACAAGAGACAGAGGGTAATGAGGAAAGGGAAGGTTATGGTGTATCTGCAATTCACCTGGTAGTTGTCATTAGAGAATGACTGGAAGCATAGGTAATGTTATACAGGAGCTATCCCATCAGGTCATCATGCCAGGGTATAGACATAAGTTGTAAAAACAAAGTTGAAAAGGGCACTTTTCCATAGGTTCTGAAGGATCATAAAAGGATTCCTTAAAAGTAGTATACCACAGTAAAAGACACGATGGTTTCCACACATATCAGGAGCAGATGCTTATGCAGAACCCTGCCAAAGATCCTCAAATAGAGGCATTAGTTAGAAGAGAAAGGAAAACAAAGACCAGAAGGCTCAGATACAATGAAGGAGGGTGAGCTAACTCATGCTGGGAATAAGAGGATCAAGTGCAGGCACAGAGGAGATGGTGGACTTGTGCAAAGTACTCTTGATAACAGATAATCTGAAAGTGTGATGTCTTAACAAGATAAGGGAATATAGGCCAGTGGTTTGTAATGAATTAACTGTTCCTTCAAAACAAAAACAAGAGATGCAGTAAGACCAATGCCAAGGGAAATGAGATCACACAATGGTTATAAGGACCATCATAACTCCTTATTCTTTCATCCTTTCCCTCGAGTAAGCTTCTTCCTCCATATTTGTGAGTATTAGGCAATAATGAATTTCAGACATGATTGAAATTATTTTACTTGAGTACAGTGCTATTTGTTGCTATATTTTTTCTCAAGTTATACTCATGCCATATTATTTATTTGGGGGAAGGATAAATCAGACCAGCAAGAACAGATTGCCTATGACCACATGGTTGTGAACTTGCTGATGGGAAAAGTCATATTCCTGTTCACTACTCTGACTGAAGGGATGATCCAAATACATCCCCTTTGGTGTGTGCCATCAAGCCAGGGAAGAGCAGATGCACAATGGGACAGAGTCCTGGAATCTTGCCCACCAAACAGACTCCTTTTGCATAGTTGCCATTCTCTGCTCTGTTCAGATTCAACCCTTGGAGAGAAAGAAATGAACCAGGAAATGAAGGGAGCAAGCATGCCTAATATTCTGAACCAGGGTAGGGATTACATTGAATTATTCACCAATAATGTAGATAGTCCCCTGTTATTCAAATAAATTGTTTGAAAATAAAACAGCCTCATTCAAATCAAAATAGTAGTTATATTATATGAATTCAGATTATAAATTAGAGGAAATATTTAAATGTATACTAAGAGCATTACTCAAATGGCACTAAAACAATACTTTTCATTATGCCCCTCTTTTTCTTTAAGTTTATGGGCCACTACCACTGATACTTAGTTCACTATGGAAATTAAATTGTGATGATATACAGATGTCAGTAAGGTGTAGATAGTAGCACTTTATTCTGGCTTCCCAAGAGCTGCTAATTTTATTGTTTTTATGATAATGGATAAATGTGGAATAGCTCTGTGCAGGATGAAAGAATAAAAGTAGATTTCTTTTGGTCCATTTTATACTCAGCCCATCAGCAAAAGCAACTAAAGCCATTTAGCACTTACACAATCTCTGCAAGTCTCTATCCTGAACAAAACATTTCAACCACTTTCCTAAATGATGATAAATACTCAAGGCCAAGATATCCAAAGGATGAGATTATTTTATCAAAGTTATTTCCCCTACAGAATCACCACCTGAAAATTTTCTGTCAGAAGAGAATGGCCAAGGCAGACTCGAATTATATTAGCCAGGCAAGAGAAGGCAGAGAGAACATAATGTGTGAAAGATGTGATGCTATCTCTAATAGGCTTTTTCCTTTCTGACACAGTTGGCTTAGCTGGCTTCTAGCAATCATCTTCAAGGCCCATGGGTGCATGAGTGTGTATGTGTTCATATGTGAGAAAGCCTGCACACATATGCTGCATGCATCTCATATTCTATAGTCATTTAACACTTAGGCATTTGTATAATTTACACATTTTATAAAGTCTAATTGCCCTCCTGATTTACCATAAAGATTAAAACTGAGTAGGTCTGTATAATAAAAGGTAATGTACACTAATATATGTGTGCCTAGCCATGAATTACATTCACATGGCTTCAAGGTTTCATTTGAGCACACTTATGAAAATTCAATAGCTTTCCTGAAACCTCTCCCATCCATTTCTGCATGCAAAATTGGGTCTAGAAAACTCTTGGCACCTCAACGTTTAATACTTAATGGATTCCAAAAGTGTGACAGCACATTAAGTGAAAAAGTATAGGAAAATAGGTTTGAAATGGTTACATAAAATCACAAATGTTGAGCAGTGTATTGAGAGTAAAGTTTTAGATAAATACTTGCCTATTATGTAAGAAAAAAATGTGTTTTTTTTTTCTTGAATTACCAAAACCACTCTTGATTATATTTTACTTTTGATGTTGTATCATCAGACTCTACAGATCCCTATCGTGGTCAACTATAGAACATGTGTCATTTATCATTCATCAGAGCGCTATCCTTGAGAAGAATTAGAGTCGCTTATTTGATCTGCTCCCGCAGAGTGCTCACCCAGCTCACCACCTTCTCATTAACTCTTTACTCAACTATTACTTTTACAACCCTCGCCCCAAAGAATGTCCTTTCCAACCCTGATCAGGGCACTCTGACAGGATTCACTTTTTATTTTTTTTAAAAATATTTTATTTATGTATATGTAAGTGGACGGAGACTGAGGGAAGAGAGACAAAGAGGGAAAGAATGAGTGTCCCAGGGCTTCTACCAACTGCAAGTGAACTATAAATGCATGCCTCACTTTGCATGCCACATTGTGCATCTGGTTTTGCATGGATACTGGGGAATTAAACCAGAGGCATTAGGCTTTGCAGGAAAGTTCCTGAACTCCTGAGCCATCTCTCCAGGCCCTGTTTTTACTTTTTAATCTTTTTTTAAAATTTTATTTATTGGTGTGCATGTGTGTGTGTGTGTGAGAGAGACAGAGAGAGAGAAGAGGGGGGGAGGGAGAAAATGGGCACATCAGGGCCTCTAGCCAGTGCAAATGAACTCCAGATGCACGTGCCATGTTCATCTGGCTTATGGGGGTCATGAGGAATTGAACCTGTGTCGTTTGGCTTTGCAGGCAGATGCCTTAACTGCTAAACCATCTCTTTAGCCCAATTTTTTACACATTATTTCTATCCTTTGTTTTGTCCCACATGAAATATAATCTCAAGCAGGAATCATATTTAAACTTGTTTTGTACACTTAGTGGTTTCAAAATTATTACTAATTATATGGCCTACCTTTTTTTTTTCCTCAGAAAGAACTCAGCCCAGGGAAAATTTATAATCTTTTCTTTTGATTAGCAAAAATATTCCTTTCAGCTGGTAATGAGTCTGGGAATGTGAAATTAACAACAGCTTAAGAATTTCAGAAAGGAGGGAGTAAAAATTAATTTTCTTATTTTCTTGTTTCCATGTTAAAGACAATGAATAAGGCACTGGACACACTTCAGTGTTATATAGGATTGAAATGAAGATTCCAGGCCATTATTCAGAAGGTTAATGGAATATGACACTCTTTACAGATACCTTTTAATGCTTACTGATTAAAACAGTAGACATTGTTGGGCTGGAGAGATGGCTTAGCGGTTAAGCGCTTGCCTGTGAAGCCTAAGGACCCCGGTTCGAGGCTCGGTTCCCCAGGTCCCACGTTAGCCAGATGCACAAGGGGGCGCACGCGTCTGGAGTTCGTTTGCAGAGGCTGGAAGCCCTGGCGCGCCCATTCTCTCTCTCTCCCTCTATCTGTCTTTCTCTCTATGTCTGTCGCTCTCAAATAAATAAATAAAAATTAAAAAAAAAAAAACAGTAGACATTGTTTTCAACATCATTTCATTTGAATCTATGAATTTGAAAAGATAGGAAGATTTGTGAAGGAAAGTATTCATTTTGGACCTACAATGGTTCATATCTGTTGACTGTGACTTTGGTACTCAATCATGCATTGACATCCATGGGGTGCTACTTCCAGCACTCTCTGAAGATACCAAAACCCTAGTGAATTGGGAGACTTTTGGATGGGTATAGCCACTTTTCTTGGCCAATAGCAAGTGGCAGCTTCTCTGGAGTCTATGGCCTTCCTATCCATGGGATACTCACTTTTCTCAGTACCAGGCCTCATTTCCAATCAGAGAGCCTTTGATTACCTGCATAGGATGTGTACCACTATTCCACAGGACTATGCACGTGTTGTCAAGCTGGTTGATTTTGTAGCTGGGAAGCTCCTGTGCTTGTTGAATCTATTTGTGGCCATTATCCTCCACAAGCTAACACAGCACTTTCCAGTACTATGAGGACCAGCCAGTGGGAAGTAGGCTTGCTTCTAAGCTCCAGCATGATAGCTCAATGTCCTGTGCACATGGCCTGTGGTACCTTCAACAAAGGTTCTTACCATTTAGCACTGATGGGCAACCAAATGTTTTGGCGATGGCCTGCATTGTTTTATGAAACTTATGGATCTTTCTGCCAAGCTGATCACTGTGGTGTGTAATCTGCTTGTGGTCCTTGGATTTGCTAATCAGTGCCCATGGTTTTAGGGTTAAGCTTTCTATCCTTTGTGCCTGAGTGACCTCCCACAACCCTTTTGTTAACAACAGTATATCTTTCAGTTTGCTACGCAGAAGGAAGATTTCTATAGTACTGGGTAATGCTGTCATTGGCTTTGTGTATGCTCCTATCCTCCCTTGCCCCATCCCTCTTTAGACTAGTTTGGTGCCTTGTCCTCCAATGTGTACCCCTTTTATTTCATTCCAAATAAGGTATGGAACTATACAGGGGTGATCACTCTCATTAATGTTTTGCAACATAGTACTTGTCTATTTTCTTGTAGCAACTAATCACTCTGGAAGTTTTATTATTATATCAGCTCTGATATGGCTCCAGGAATACTGATTAACTATAGAAACTGAGATGGGAATCCAGAGCAAAGCTGATCTTCAACTGAGAGCAGTTCTATGAACATACTCACAAAGGCTAGTTCTCCACACAAAAATCTTTATAATCCTGGCTGCATTCAGAATGCTCTAAGGCAGAGTGTGACACTTCATACCAAAGTCTACACAAACATATATCTTGTGATTCTCCTCCTCTTAGAACATAACTATTTAGTAGAAAATAACTTTTTAAAAATTAAAGGCTGAATTAAGCAAAATGAAACAAAAAATTCTAGGGCTGTTGCAATGACTCAGTAATTAAGGCACTTGCCTACAAAGCCAAAGGACCCAGGTTCAACTCCCCATGACCCATGTAAGCCAGATGCACAGGGTGGCACATACCTCTGGGGTTCCTTTGTAGTAGCTGGAGGCACTGGCACACATATTCTCTCCCTCCCTCTCTCTTTCTCAAACAAATAGCTGAAAAAATTTAAAACAAAATTTAGATTGAACTTGTGGAAGTGGGAAGAAATAAGAAGAACAGAATACACAATCAGAGAGTTCCCACTGTATAAGCAAGTGGAAAGAGTACACTTAGACAAGATGACACAAGCTAATAAATAGGAAAGTAATATAAAGTCTGAAGTTTTGGCCATGTTTGCTCTGTGAAATAAGGTATAATCAATTCTAATGGGGATAGGATATTGATATTGTCAATATTATCAAGATATTGTTGATAAAGTCTCAGGCCAATCACTTGATATCTGACCTTGAAATCTGTCTTATAGAATTTTTCATGGTGACTCACTTCTGCAAACGCAGAACTAGGGAGACAAAGGCCAGACGGTTGCTAAGTTTCTCGTGACCTCTATGTAATGTGCTGCACCATGCTCACACCCACACTTACATACGTGAATATGCAGATAGCACAGCAACAAGCTGCTGAGTGTACACTTTGTTGGGGGAGCTGATTTTAATTCTTAGCAACAAAAGTTAATTTAATTTAAATTAATAGATAAGAAAAGAAAATGCCATAATACCATAGAAAGGAGGTTTGTATTTCATTGTTTCACATAATTAATATGCACAAACATTTATTTTAGCCAGTGCTAGCCTATGCCCCCTAAATGAGATAAAACACGCCCAAGACAAGACATCCCATACATTCCTGAAAGCCATATTATGGAAAACCACTGGTCCAAATTGACTGAAGTAAGACTGATGTGTAAAATGGTCAGGAAGAGAAGTGGCTTTAAAGAGTAATATGTGACCTTTAGTAAGGGTATATATTCCCTATGGATACTAATTTCCTTAAACCAGCAGAGATATTTGTGAAGACACTTACCGGAGACTTTACTAGATTCTCAATAAAAGCCATGGGAAAATATATTAAAGAGCCATAAGATAGTTTTGAAGTGATAAAGTCTATTTTAGTATTCCAGGAAGTTTGTCTCATTAATTTAATATTCAGTTAATTAAACATGTTATATAGTAGTGGTAAAAGCCTTCAATCAAATTAATTGATAGTCTGTGTGATTATTACAGTAGATTGATAATTTACAAGTTGGCAAGTTGTGACTTTGATTGGCTTTACAGCAGTTTAACTAGCCACTAATACAGCTTCATCACAAAATTTGCACTATTGTAAACGCTCCTTTATTTATATTTATTTATGTAATCATTTATCTGTGGGGATGTATGTTCACATGTGTGTGAATACATGTTCGTGAGTGTGTATATATGAGTGTGGAGGTCCGAAGACACTTACCGGAGACTTTACTAGATTCTCAATAAAAGCCAGGGTAAAATATATTAAAGAGCCATAAGATAGTTTTGAAATGATAAAGTCTATTTTAGTATTCCAGGAAGTTTGTCTCATTAATCTAATATTCAGTTAATTAAACATGTTATATAGTAGTGGTAAAAGCCTTCAATCAAATTAATTGATAGTCTGTGTGATTATTACAGTAGATTTATAATTTACAAGTTGGCAAGTTGTGACTTTGATTGGCTTTACAGCAGTTTAACTAGCCACTAATACAGCTTCATCACAAAATTTGCACTATTGTAAACGCTCCTTTATTTATATTTATTCATGTAATCATTTATCTGTGAAGATGTATGTTCACATGTGTGTGAATACATGTTCGTGAGTGTGTATATATGAGTGTGGAGGTCTGAAGTTGAGGTAAAGTGACGTCATTAAGTGCTCTCCAGGCTATTTACTGAGACCCTGTACTCGAACTCATAGCACTCTGATTTCCGCGGTGCAGCTAGTCACCTTGCCCTAGGAATCATGTCACTTTCTCTGCTTCTCAAACACTGAGATTACAATTGAACAGACACCCCTGCCCAGAAGTTACATGGAATCTGGGGAGCCAACCTAGGGTCCTCATACATGCACATCAAGCATTTTTAAGCACTTTATCTACTGATCTCCCCAACACTGTCCCTGCTTCAATTTCTAATAAATAAATATATAAATATAAAGGAAAAAAAATGCATGTGATCCCCAAAGGCTGCTGTGTTCGGAAATTTGGTCCCCAGAAAACTGGCCTTATTTGGAGGAGTGTGGAGCCCTGGGGAGGTACAGCTTTACTGTAGCAAGTCCATCAGTGGAAGAATCTGCCTTGATGTTAAAGCCAAATTCTACTTGCTCTCTTCTCTCTGTCTCTGTCTCTGTTCCCTCTCGCTTTCTCTCTCTCTCTCTCTCTCTCTCTTTCTTTCTCTTTCTCTCCTTCCTTGCTTTTGGCATGAAGATGTCATTCTGGTTTCCTGCTCTTCTCGGGCTTTCCCTAAAACTCTATGCTCTGGACCTATAAGCTGGAATAAACTCCCTTCCCTAAATTGCTTCCACTGAGGTATTTTATCCTACTAGAGAGAACATAACTGACACAGCTTGTCATTGGTTTATCAAAATCAGAATTAAGTGGCTGTAGAGACCACCTTGAGGTTTGGTTTTATTGGAGTTTTCCTTAACTATTTTTCACTACACAGAATTTTTGTCAGAGCATGTTTTAAAATATTTTTTTAGTAGTGTTTTTAAAATATTTTATTTATTTATTTAATTATTATTTATTTATTTACTTATGGAGAGACAGAGAGAGAGAGAGAGAGAGAGAGAGAGAGAGAGAGAGAGGAAAGGGAGAGAGATAATAGGCCTGACAGGGCTTCTCTAGAAAAAGCAAATGAACTCCAGAGGCATATGACACTCTCCTTCACATTACATTTGATATATGAGTTTTATTTAAAACAGACTAACCTTGCCCCAGCTACAAAAACAAAACAAGACAAAAATCAGTTTCAA
This sequence comes from Jaculus jaculus, assembly GCF_020740685.1. NCBI lineage: Eukaryota > Metazoa > Chordata > Mammalia > Rodentia > Dipodidae > Jaculus > Jaculus jaculus. The sequence continues at coordinate 135,332,893 of NC_059108.1, read as the reverse complement.
AATACTCGTATCCATAACCATAATTAATAATTAAATCAGGCAAAGACTTGTTAAACAAGAAATGACTTTTATTACAAAATTCACAGAATGGCTATGTAGGGGAGGAGACAGCCTGGTATATTAACTAAACATGATCTTATCATCTTTGGGCCACCTTCTTAGCAATGTCTCCTAATCCTTTATGCAGTGTTATTTTCCAATGTTATTATATCACCATAGAAGACTAAGATCAAATGTTTCAACCAGTCTGTTTTATAAGAACAATCATTTGCCTTTGTTCTAAAGCCAAGTTTAGCATCCTTTCATGTTCTTTATAATTAATATCTTGGCAGAGATTACAGCCTCAGCTCCCTTCAATGTGTCAAATGTGGTGTCACAGTGAAAGAGACAAGCAGGCCTCAGCTGGTATAAAGGGCACTTGAGGTTAGCAAGGTTGTGGGAAAGAAGGGACATGGTACATTACTTCATTTAATTGCAAAATTCCTTACCAAGGCTCCTTCTGTATTGTCCTTACACTTATAATAATGCAGTTTATAGACAAAGGCCACCTAATGGCATTGTCAGTAGAATATCTGACCCTGACCTGTCCTTGGAGAAAGATCTCCAATGTGATTTTGGGCTAATAGCCCAAAGGAATGAGTAGCCACATTGTATCTTCCTCATTATAGCATAATTTGACAGTCTGTTGAGGTGATCACTTGGAAATTATATGTTTTTGCAAATTTATATATATATATGTATATGGTGTGTATGTTCCCTATATGCATCTTTTGCTTTTTTTCCCTAAATGACTCTACCTTTCATGTTCACCTGAGAACATAAAATAAAATAAAAGGCTTTAGTATTAAAGAAGATCAAATATGTATAATTCATTTGTGCTTGTATAAGAAAGGTCTTTCTTATTACAATTACATCTGCCAAAAGACCAGAAAGAGAATGTTCCCATGGCCTTCATCGTTCCATAATAGTTTGTTCAGTTCATTTTCCATCATTAACACCGTGACAGCATCATTTAGCTTTTTTTTTTTTTTTTCCCCTCCCAGCCCAGGGATACTTTACTAGATTCCTTTCAATTCTCCTAGGCCAAGATTTCTTCACAACGTTTACTTTTTAACCTTATAACATTCCTTCATTTTCAAGGTTCTTCTTTTGTCATAGTTCTTGAATCCTGGAAACAGATCATTGATATTTCTAATTCCAGCCAAAAAAAGCACAGCATAAGGAGATACATCCCAACTTTGGCATGCATTTGCTGATATTGTTCTGCCTCATTTTTCAGGCTGAGGGACAAGTCTCATAAACCATGCAATATTAGTTGAAAATATCAATGAGAATATTTTGATGTGAGATAGTTGATCCCTAACAAAAGCAGGTTAATTTATTAGAGAGCCCCTTTCTTAAAGCATTATTCAAACCATAAGATAACCATACTGGAACTATGATCATAATATCAAAATAGTACCATACATGCTAACCTTGTACCACTTTTAATTCATCCTGAAGAGAACATCTAACCAAGCGCATGGGGTGATAAGCACATTGAATAGCACAATTTATATGAATTTGACTGATGTCAACATTTATGACAATATTAAGAAAATACCATTCTAGTTTATCTCAAATTTGATTATTCTTAGGGGAAGAATTAGCTAGCTTTTCATGGGAGGGCATAAACAATATTCATAATTGTTTAATTTATTTAAAAATAATTTTTATTTCTAAAGTGGGAACTACCTGGCAGACAAAACTTTCATAATTTGTTTAATTTCCCTAACTTAATTTATATTGTACCCTTAAAAGTAGATTCTGTTATATTACCATTTAGGGATCAAAACACGGGATTAGGGCTGCAGGGATAGCTTCGTGGTTAAGGAACCTAACTGAGAAGCCTAGGGACTCATGTTCAACTCTTTAGATCCCCGGTAACCCAGATGCACAAAGGTGAGGCAAGTGCAAGGTCACACATGCTCACTAGGTGGTGCAAGATCAGGAGTTCTATTGCAGTGACTGAGACCCTGGAGAGCCAATTATCTGTCTCGATTTTTCTCTCTTTCACTCTCTATAAAATAAAAAAAAAATTATTGGATTATATTAGGTATGCATAATATATTGAGGGTTATGATCTGTTAAGAATATGTGAGGACTTCCGGTTAAGATGGCGGTGTAGGTACCACGCCAAAGTAGCCTAGGGGTGAAAAAGACCAAAAAAACTCAGCAGAATACACACTTTTACTAAAAAGTGAGGTGTATAGGGAATTGAGGCGGCAGCGGAGAAGTGGAAGAGTTATAGAGCATCCAGAGCCTGCACAGGCGGGAAGGGCGGCTCCGGCAGCTCGGCCAATCACCGCAACCGCGGCGCAGCAGAAAACCGCCAGACTCTCGGCTCGAGCCGCAGGAAAAGCCAGGTGCGGGATTTTCCCCTCACACCGCGCTCTCCGCAACTCGGGACACGTGAGGGGAGAGCGGCAGCAAGCACCGGAGGAGCAGACCGCGAGGTAGAAGAACACGTGGAGCCACGAGACAACCAGAGCAGCCACGGCTCTCTCCCCTCCCCCACCGCCTGAACCCAGCTCCAGCGAACACAGCAGCGGCCCGGGACCCGGCCACGCCAACTTGGGCTGACAGCGGGACCCAACCAGGAGCAGAGTTCGGCAGCAACTTCAGCGGCTCCAGCACTGGTACAGTGGCCCCAGCAGCAGCGGACCCAGGAGCGGCAGCGGCAGCAGATCCCGCAGCAGCGGCTTCAGGGGGAGCAGCGGCGGTGGACACGGCAGCAGCAGCTTCAGCAGCGGTGGTGGCTCCTGTGGTGGCAGGAACGACAACAGCAGAGGCAGCAGCAGCGGCTCGGTTTGCCCCATAGGAAAAGCAAGTGCCCAGCTCCAGAAATCAGAACAGCAGCCCAACGACCCAGGCAGCAACTTGACTGAGACCAAAATTACCCAAGGTAACTGGGATTGCACCAGGGAAGGGTCTCACTTGGTCACAAGCTGACTTGGATACCTCAACAGACCAGAAATCTAAACCTCTTTATAGATAGAGGATCTGGTCATTATAATAACTACTCTTGCATACATACTCGGGGCTGTTTTTGATTGAATGTGTACAGTGTTTAGTTAAATTTTAGAATCTACCTGTATTTTATTCCACTCAGCCTGCTTGAATACTCCTATAGCAGGGAAACTCAACCCCTAAGAACATCTTTGTAGATACTCTGAGAGTCTTAAGAGCAACACCTAATACCTTAAGGTCCTACCCTGAAAATATATTACATCAAATCAATGGATACAGCTAAGAATACACAGCTAGCTAGAAAATCCAAGCATTAACTTAATCCAAGATGCAAAAATATATACATTATAACACAAGAAACACTAAAAAGCAAGACGATATAAATCCACCTAAAAGTATTAATGCATCAGAAATGTCCTCCAGTGAGAAAGAGTTAGAGGAAATGCCTGAGAAAGAGTTCAAAAGAATAATTATAAATATGTTCAAAGAGGTCAAAGAACACATGAAAATAATCAAAGAAGAAATCAAAGAGGAAATCAAAGGAATCAAAGAAGAGGCAGGACACCAATTTAATGAAATAAAGGAGGCAATACAAGACATAAATAGGGAAATAGAAATAATAAAGAAAAACCAGTCAGAATTACTAGCAATGAAGAACACAATGAAATAAAAAACTCTGTAGAAAATCTCACCAGTAGGATGGATGAGGGAGAGGACAGAATATCTAAGCTAGAAGACTAGGTGGCAGACCTAATGCAGTCCAACAAAGAGAAAGACAAACTTATAGAAAAGTATGAGTGGGAATTTCAAGATATTCGGGACACTATGAAAAGATCCAATATAAGAATTCAGGGCATAGGAGAAGGAGAAGAACTCCACTCCAGAGGCATAGTAGGCATCTTCAACAAAATCATAGAGGAAAATTTCCCCCAAATTGGGAAAGAGGTGCCAATACAGATACAGGAAGCCTTTAGAACCCCAGCCAGACAAAACCCAGAAAGAACCTCTCCTCGCCATATTATAATCAAACTTCCAAACACACACACCAAAGAAAAAATATTGAAAGCAGTTAGAGAGAAAAATCAAGTTACCTACAAAAGCAAGCCCATCAGGATTACAGCAGATTATTCAACACAAACTTTTAAAGCCAGAAGGGCTTGGAGTGATATATTCCAAGTTCTGAAAGATAACAACTGTCAACCAAGGTTACTTTATCCTGCAAAGTTATCCATTCAAATAGATGGAGAAATAAAGACATTCCATGACAAAAGCAGGTTAAAGGAGTATTTGAAGACAAAACCAGCTCTACAGAAAATACTTGATAGAATCCTCCATGCTGAACAAAAGGAAAAGCACACATATAAGGAACCTAGAAAAAACCAGCTATACTCAAATACCAGTTAACAGAAGAGAGCACAGGTAGAACAAGTAACACACACACACACACACACACAAATGGCAAACATAAATACACACCTTTCAATAATATCTCTTAATATCAACGGTCTCAATGCCCCAATGAAAAGACATAGATTTGCAGACTGGGTTAAAAAGCAGGATCCTACAATTTGTTGTCTCCAAGAAACTCACCTTTCTACAAAGGATAGACATTATCTTAGGGTGAAAGGTTGGAAGACGGTGTTTCAAGCAAATGGGCCTAGAAAACAAGCAGGGGTTGCTATCCTAATATCAGACAGGGTAGACTTTAGTCCGACGTTAGTCAAGAAAGATAAGGAAGGTCACTTTATATTGATTAAGGGCACACTCCAACAGGAGGACATTACAATCCTAAACATATATGCACCTAACATGGGGGCTCCCAAATTCGTCAAACAAACACTATTAGAACTAAGGTCACAGATAACACCAAACACAGTGGTGGTGGGTGACTTTAACACCCCACTCTCATCAATTGACAGGTCATCCAGGGAAAGAATAAACAGGGAGGCATCTGGACTAAATGAGGTCATAGAAGGAATGGACCTAACAGATATATACAGGACATTTCATTCAAAGGCTGCAGAATATACATTCTTTTCAGCATCACATGGAACATTCTTTAAAATAGACCATATATTAGGACACAAAGCAAATCTTAACAAATTCAGGAAAATTGAAATAATTCCTTGCATTCTATCTGACCACAATGGAATTAAACTACAAATCAGTAGCAAGAAAGGCTATAGAGCATACACAAAATCATGGAAACTCAACAATACACTACTAAATGATGAGTGGGTCAATGAAGAAATCAAAAAGGAAATCAAAAAATTTATAGAGTCAAATGATAATGAGAACACAACATACCAAAATCTCTGGGACACAATGAAGGCAGTTCTAAGAGGTAAATTTATAGCCTTGAGTGCCTATATTAAGAAATTAGAAAGGTCGCAAGTAAATGACCTAATGCTTCGCCTTAAAGCCTTGGAAAAAGAAGAACAAGGCAAACCAAAAATCAGTAGACAGAAGAAATAATAAAGATTAGGGCAGAAATTAATGAAATAGAAACAAAAAGAACAATCCAAAGAATTAATGAAACAAAGAGTTGGTTCTTTGAAAGGATAAACAAGATTGATAAACCCTTAGCAAATCTGACCAAAAGAAAGAAAGAAGAGACACAAATTAATAAAATCAGAGATGAACAAGGTAACATCACAACAGATTCCAGAGAAATTCAAAAAATCATAGGGACATACTATAAAAGCATATACTCCACAAAGTATGAAAATCTGAAAGAAATGGATGATTTCCTTGATCTATATGACCTACCTAAATTAAATCAAAATGAGATTAATCACTTAAATAGACCTATAACAAACATGGAGATCTGAACAGTTATCAATAATCTCCCAACTAAAAAAAGCCCAGGCCCGGATGGATTCACTGCTGAATTTTACCAGACTTTTAAGGAAGAGCTAACACCATTGCTTCTTAAGCTTTTCCAGGAAATAGAAAAAGAAGGAATTCTACCAAACTCTTTCTATGAGGCCAGCATCACCCTGATACCAAAACCAGGCAAAGATAGAACAAAAAAAGAAAATTACAGACCAATCTCCCTCATGAACATAGATGCAAAAATTGTCAACAAAATATTGGCAAACAGAATACAAGAGTATATCAAAAAGATCATTTACCCTGACCAAGTAGGCTTTATCCCAGAGATGCAGGGATGGTTCAACATACGCAAATCTATAAATGTAATACATTACATAAATGGGTTGAAGGACAAAAATCACATGATCATCTCATTAGATGCAGAGAAAGCATTTGACAAAATCCAACATCCCTTCATGATAAAAGTCCTACAGAGACTGGGAATAGAAGGAACATATCTCAATATAATAAAGGCTATTTATGACAAACCTACAGCCAACATATTACTAAATGGGGAAAAGCTGGAAGCTTTTCCACTAAAATCAGGAACAAGACAAGGGTGTCCACTGTCCCCACTTCTATTTAATATAGTTTTGGAAGTCTTAGCCATAGCAATAAGGCAAGAGACACACATAAAAGGGATACAAATTGGAAAGGAAGAAATCAAGTTATCATTATTTGCAGATGACATGATTTTATACATAAAGGACCCTAAAGACTCTACTAGCAAGCTGTTAGAGCTGATCAAAACCTACAGCAATGTAGCAGGATACAAAATAAATACACAGAAATCAGTAGCCTTCATATATGCTAACAACAAGCACACAGAGGATGAAATCAGAGAATCACTCCCATTCACAATTGCATCAAAAAAAATAAAGTACCTTGGAATAAACCTAACCAAGGAAGTAAAGAATCTATACAATGAGAACTTTAAAACACTCAAGCGAGAAATTGCAGAAGACACTAGAAAGTGGAGAAACATCCCTTGTTCCTGGATTGGAAGAATCAATATCGTGAAAATGGCAATCTTACCTAAAGCAATCTACACATTTAATGCAATCCCTATCAAAATTCCAAAGGCTTTCTTCATGGAAATAGAAAAAACAATCCAAAAATTCATTTGGAATCACAAAAAACCTCGAATATCTAAAATAATACTGAGCAACAAAAAAGAGGCTGGTGGTATCACCATACCTGATTTTAACCTATACTACAGAGCCATAGTAACAAAAACAGCATGGTACTGGCACAAAAACAGACATGTAGACCAGTGGAACAGAATAGAGGACCCAGATGTAAGCCCAAGTAGCTATAGCCACCTGATATTCGATAAAAATGCCAAAAATACTCATTGGAGAAGAGAGCCTCTTCAGCAAATGGTGTTTTGAAAACTGGATAAATATCTGCAGAAGGATGAAAATAGATTCTTCTCTCTCACCATGCACAAGAATTAAATCCAAATGGATTAAAGACCTTAACATCAGACCGGAAACTTTGAAACTGCTAGAGGAAAAAGTAGGGGAAACCCTTCAACATATTGGTCTTGGCAATGACTTTCTGAATACAACCCCAATTGCTCAGGCAATAAAACCACAGATTAACCACTGGGACCTAATGAAATTACAAAGATTTTGCACCACAAAGGACACAGTGAAAAAAGCAAAGAGGCAACCTACAGAATGGGAAAAAATCTTCGCCAGCTATATATCTGATAGAGGATTAATATCTAGGATATACAAAGAACTCAAAAAGTTAAATAATAAGGAATCAAACAAGCCAATCAAAAAATGGGCTAAGGAGCTAAATAGAGAGTTCTCAAAGGAAGAAATACGAATGGCATATAAGCATCTAAAAAAATGTTCTACGTCACTAGTCATCAGGGAAATGCAGATTAAAACTACATTGAGATTCCATCTCACTCCTGTCAGATTGGCCACCATCATGAAAACAAATGATTATAAATGTTGGCGGGGATGTGGAAAAAAAGGAACCCTTCTGCACTGCTGGTGGGAATGCAATCTGGTCCAGCCACTGTGGAAAACGTTGTGGAGGTTCCTAAAGCAGCTAGAGATTGATCTACCATATGACCCAGCTATAGCGCTCCTAGGCATATATCCAAAGGACTCATCTCATTTCCTTAGAAGTACATGCTCAACCATGTTTATTGCTGCTCAATTTATAATAGCTGGGAAATGGAACCAGCCAAGATGTCCCTCAACAGATGGGTGGATAATGAAGATGTGGTACATCTATACAATGGAGTTCTACTCAGCAGTAAAGAAAAATGAAGTTATGAAATTTGCAGAAAAATGGATGGACCTGGAAAGTATTATACTAAGTCAGGTAACCCAGGCCCAGAAAGCCAAGCGCCACATGTTCTCTCTCATATGTGGATCCTAGCTACAGATGACTGGGCTTTTGCGTGAGAATGAAAATACTTAGTAGCAGAGGCCAGTAAGTTGAAAAGGAGACATAAAGGGTGGAGAAAGGAAGGGAGGAGGATACTTAATAGGTTGATATTGTATATATGTAATTACAATGATTGTAATGGGGAGGTAATATGATCGAGAATGGAATTTCAAACGGGAAAGTGTGGGGGTGGGGAGGGAGGGAATTACCATGGGATATATTTTATAATCATGGAAAATGTTAATAAAAAAAATAAATAAATTAATTAAAAAAAAAGAATATGTGATATTTAACCATTATGCTGTATGGACAGTAAGAGATTTTTACATTAGGACAAGAAAATATTTCACAAAACATTTCTCTAAATTAGTTAAAATTTCACAAAGTTATACACAAGTTAGTTTGCTGTGTTAATGACATGCCTAAGGTTGAGGTTTCTGGATGATAGCCCAGAGTTACAAAGAAACAGGATTGCAATGATGTACTTGGTCACATGGTTAAATGTTGTGATACACCATTGAGTCACAGATCCTCTGATGTGAAGTAAAATTTTAAATAATATTTTCTATGGCATATTTTTTGAGAAGGTAAGACTATGACTAACCTCCTTTGTCTACTTTCATCAAATGAATCTCTCAATCCCATTTTTTCTAGTCATTTGAAATTCTTTCTCTTAAAACCCTGAAAGGCCTGATTTTGAAGAAGCTTATGATCTCATAGGGAAAAGTAAATATTATTAACTGAAGCACAAAAGAGGTCTAGAATATCATTTTCCTTTTCCTCCCTTAAGTTAAAAGTTCAATAATATTTGCCCTCTTAGATTAAAAGGCAAAAGAATGTTTGTGTAAATATTCTCAAAAAGTTAATATTGGCAGGATTTTACTTCATTACTTGTTGAGAATGTTATTCCACTCAGTAATCCCAGCACCTTCAAATAAATGTTCATATGTGATGTCATGTACTGACAACTGTGCAGAAGATGTATTTTTCTTAATATAACATATACACAGACTATGAAATCAGTCACTCAGTCATTTAGTAACTTATTTTCTATATTTTCTTTCTTGTAAGAGTCCTGAGAGGTTGGATTTTGCTGAAATAGAAAATTTACTACTAAATTTCCTTATACTCTTAACTACAAATCTCAAACACATTATAGCTCAAGAGCCTGGCTGTACTCCCATGATGCATACATTCTCAGGATTCAGTGTGGTAGAGGCCCTAGCCTCTTAGGGAATCATTAACATGTATGAGGTTTCCATAGTTGGAACAGCAAAGGAAGTGAGAAAGGAAGAAATTCACACCACTATATATTTATATAAATTATCACAAACTAAAGACTCAATGGTATTTCCAACCATAGCCCGTTGATTGGAGAGACACACAAGTTCACAAGCTACTTTTGACGTAGACAGGAAGAATGGAACTTACAGGAAAGCACATAACATACTTGATGTTGCATAGTCATTTCTACTGATGACTGAATAATACTCAAAACATGGGCATTGATAACTGAATTACTAAGGCTTGCCAAGTTTGCTACTTACTTACTTGGAGAATTTAATGTTGTAACCCTGAGGCTTAAGTTTTTAAAATGAAGACAATTTTGTATAGTTACATAAGTTTAATAATCAGTTATAGAAGGATGCACATCAATGGGATTAGAACTGACTGTCACATAGTAAATGTGATCAGCCACTAGAGAGTAACAAACTGCTGACACACCCATCATGCAAATCAAGGCATGCTACGAAATGAATTAATATATATTCAACATAATATTCAACAGAATATTCATTTTGCCTAAAATAAATCCTCAAGTTTTATTTTCAGGACAATAAAAGCAGTCATGCCCTGCTTTAAACGTGGAAAACATAATGTTACAAAATTAAGGGTTTCTTTAGTTCATTTAAGAGAGCAATACATGAAAAACAGGATTTTTATTTTCACAAAAATATGTAAACTTGATAATTTGGAAGATTTGGAAAAATATTTATCCTCCGAAATATTTTTTTGTGGAAAATGTGAATATTAAATGTCAGTCATTAGTAGACCTCAAAAAATAAGTTATTTAGTGTATAAGCATGTTTTATATACTCAGCTCACATCTAATAAATTGCATAGTTACTAATTATATTATAATTTAGTGCTATTGCAGGTCTGCTGATGAAGGTAAACTGCGTTTATTGAAATTTCTCATTACGAGTTGAGTCTGAGTTGGTAACTCTGGGCTGCATTCCCCCATTCCCAAATGAAACAAAATGTATTTATATATGTAAATATATATATATATATACACATACATATATATATGGTTATATATATGTATGTATAATATGTATATATATATATATTATGTATATAATGTATTAAAATAACAGTATAAGCATGAAAGCTTTGACATGGTGATGTTTTCTGAGACAATAGGTTGAGCTATACAAACTTTAGAATTATCCTTCAGAAAGAAAAAAAAAAACAGGTCAAATTTTTAGTTCAATTAACCTCTGGAGTGTCTCATTAATCAAAACTTACTCAGACGGATTTTCTTATTCCAAGCACAATGTGAGTTGAAATATACTGTTTATAAATTCCTAATGTGTTTGAAATAATAATGTTGCAGCAGTCAATTTTTGTTTGCTTCTGCTTAATCAAGTGGCTTTGGTTTCATTTCTTTGCGCAGTCGTTCAAATGTTTAAGAGGAAGGAACTTCCAACTTTTTTCATGGCAGGTGTCTGTCTGTTTAGTAGTCTGCTGCTTTAAAAATTGTGAGATACATACAAAGAGGGAATTTGCTTTAAATTTCAAATGTGTAAGTCATGGTAGACAAGTATTTCAGAGACTGTGCCAGGGCCGTCAGAATCACTGATAGATTTGGAGTAAGAAAAATTAAACTTGTGCAACCATTGTCACTAGCATTATGTGTTCTGGTAGACACTGATGAACCAGTGACAGAGTTCTCTCAATCTATCCTTTACTGAACTAACAGCTCTCTCAATCTGTCCATCACTGTACTAACAGATAGCACCAAGGGTCAAAATGACCCAACTGCAGGACAAGATAATTTTAAAGAAAAACCTATTATAGTTATTTGTGGGTAAAATTGTGAATAATCAAGACAGAGATTATTATATCTTCTCAAATGAGAATAAAATGACCTATTTTATGAAACCTACAATTCAGGAAAGATACAAATTCAATGTGTTGATTATTAGTAGATTAATAGATTATTATTAGAATGACTTCAAAGTTGACTGTCCCAAGATTAAGAAGCTTGAAGACTTACAACAGAGAAAATGAAATAAATAAATAAATAAGATGGTAGATTATAATGTATGTCATTTTTTCCTTCACCTCATTTACTATTGTTATGTTAATTCATAGACTCGTTTTTATTCAGGGCAGCATAGCTTAGACATAAACAAAATTAAGTCAAACCTAATGATACGTTTATAACAGGAAATGGAATTTTGAATACACTTATGCCTTTCACCAAGAGTTAGGCAAAGCTGCTACCTTTCTTTCTACCACGTATCTGTCATCTTTTGCTATATCATCTTTCTATCTATCTATCTATATCTATCAGCTATCATCTATCTATTCACATGTATATTCGCAGTTCACAATTTCACTGCAGTCTGATACCTAATATGTTTGGAAAATAAGAAAGACCCAGGTAATATTTGTTGAACTCATGACTAAATAAAAGAATAAAATGTGACTATAACTGGCTGGTTCTATTAACTACTCCAGATGTAATGTGAATGTTTGTACATTATTACTAGTAACCCAAGACAACTCATTTTGTTAATTTCGTACACACTAGAAAGTCTTTTCAGTGAATACTTTGGCTGAGATTGATTAAAATGAAGAAGTGGAAGCTTACTGGAGCATGTGAGTATGGTAAACATTTTGAGTCACCCGTCTATCTCCTGTTCTGCAATGAATCCTTTTACTTCAAGCTGTCAGAAGAACTAGGGTGACAGCATGCATGAGGGAATGTGAGTGACATGTATGTAGTAAATTATATGTGTGAATTTGTGGATTTCCTGACAGACATTTTTTTTGCTAAATAAGTGCTTCCATTACCTTTGGCAGTTCTGTGTTGACTTTAATCAGGAAATTAATTTAGCTTTTAATACCAGCAATATAGTTGTGAAATGAGGTTTGTCTTACAATCATTTTTAATATTCAGAAGATTTTAGCTTTGAGACAAGTATCATTAAGTTTATTGTTTATTATTTTATTTTCTTATGTATTTTATTGCTAATTTTTTTCAAGTTAACTAGTTGGGGGCTGGAGAGATGGCTTAGCGGTTAAGCGCTTGCCTGTGAAGCCTAAGGACCCCGGTTCGAGGCTCGGTTCCCCAGGTCCCACGTTAGCCAGATGCACAAGGGGGCGCACGTGTCTGGAGTTCATTTGCAGAGGCTGGAAGGCCTGGCGCGCCGATTCTCTCTCTCTCCCTCTATCTGTCTTTCTCTCTGTGTCTGTCGCTCTCAAATAAGTAAATAAAAATTAAAAACAAAAAAAAACTAGTTGGTAACTTTTTTTTCCCTCAATAATATTGTGAGTTATTTTTAGATGCAAAGCAACATTAAGTTCTTGAAAGTATAACATATGTGAGAAATTCTCTAAATCAGCCATTAAGATTTCACTAGTCCCTTACAGGAAACACCTGAACCACAAGACACTGGAGAGGGTAGGATCAAGACTGACCTAAATCTCCTACATCTTCCCTCCCTCCCTCTCCCCCTCTCCCCTCTATCTCTCTTCTCTCTAACTCTTGTATATTAGTTATCTTTTTCCTCAATTTCTTAGTGCACACTGACCTGTAACCCCCACTTCCAGCTTGGGCCTACAATCCACAATGAGCTTTTGATCAAAGAAACCTACAAGGTTTCCCAAAACAATGACAGACTTCTGTCAGAGTAATTGATGACCCACCAAAGGCCAGTGGTAAGACCCTATTGCTGAAGACTCCATACGCAGCTGACACGTAAAATGGAATGACATGGCTGGAAGCCAGGAGAGAGTCAGTCCCCAGACAGTCAGCGTGTCTAGTGCCAGAAGGTGCTACATAGGCGACTGGGGGAAGTGACCAAGATCTGTCCAAGCAACACATTGTTTAACCTAAGTAGCAACAACAAGTGCAATAGTGGTACACAGCCATGGTGAGGAATCAATTGCTCTTGATTTGGCTAACTGATCCACTCAGTGGTACTAGACCCTTAGCTGGAGCTGGGAAACAAGTCAGAACCATACCCAAACACAAGCCCACTCTACAATATCAAGCTACCATCAATCACGGGGTATAAGAGGGCCTACACCTATCAAACTGTCTATCAAAAAAGTAAGTGTTATCTCAATTTTCTGGGTGCTAACTCACTCTCCGTTGGAGAATCTGCTTCTCTTTTCCAGATAGATGCAGATCCTAAGAAGAGAGCTGCCCCAACATACCTCAGAAGGAGCCCAACTGAAACTAAGGACAACTGGCGAAATAAGCAAGGGTGATGTTTTCCTGTGAACTGGATACCAGCACAAAGGGGAAGGAGATCAATTCAGAGAAAAATCAACTCCTACCAAATCAGAGATCCAGAGCCTCAGAGGCCCCCAACACCTCAGCACTGAAGCAGACCAAAAATGAACCCAACATGGCTCAGGGAAATCTTGCGGAAGAGGGGGCGGAAAGAATGTCAGAGTTACATGTTGGGTCATGATTTTCAGAGACATTTATCATACTAATAACTGGGGGCTAACTCCACAATGCACGACCCATTTTCAATAATAAGGAGGGTCTAATGGGAGGGGGTAGATCACAGATGAGCCTAAATAATGGTACCAAACTGCCTGTATTTACTGAAAAGAAAACTAATAAATTAAATTTAAAAAAAAAATACAAAAAAAAAAAAAAGATTTCAGAGTTTACTTGAATAATAATAATTAAAAAAACGCAGCTCTGCTGGGTCTAAATAACTATCCAGTCATATACTCATATAAATGAAAACATGAGGCAGGGGATTACAGAGGCTGCCTTTGAAAGAGAGCTGAGACCTTCCTCCACCATCAACTTGTTTGCTTATGACAACAACTGCCCAAACCAGTCCCTCCTTGTACACAAGTAATATGTAATAGGTTTTTATGTCACCAATGTTGAACATTTGTTAAACAATCAGATAATTTGTATATTCTATTTTTTTAATTATTTATTTATTTATTTATTTGAGAGCGACAGACATAGAGAGAAAGACAGATAGAGGAAGAGAGAGAATGGGCGCACCAGGGCTTCCAGCCTCTGCAAACGAACTCCAGACGCGTGCGCCTCCTTGTGCATCTGGCTAACGTGGGACCTGGGGAACCGAGCCTCGAACCGGGGTCCTTAGGCTTCACAGGCAAGCGCTTAACCGCTAAGCCATCTCTCCAGCCCTGTATATTCTATTTTTACAGTGTCTTGGATAGTTGAATTTATTTTCCTTGGGGGATGATGATATAAGCTTATTAGCCTTGATCAACAATAATTCATAGTCAATTACCTTTTAATTTTATATACATGATATGAACCTTGGAAAAGGTATGGCCAGATCACAGCCACATTCACTGTTCACATATGAATATCCTCAGACCATTGAAAGTCTTATGTACATTATGAGATGTAGTAGTGCGAAGTGAAACTAAGAAGCCGGATTATCCATGGTCAGCTAAGATTTCTTTTCTATATTTTGTATCATTCATGTTGAATTATGTAATACTATTTATTTAGTTTGGTACATTTTATTTTATTTTTTAATTCCTCTAAAAATTTGGCCATTCTAATTTTGACAATAAGTTACTTAGTATATAGTTTTAATCAGTTCAAATAACAAAACTGCTTTGAGTCAGCATTGGGACATCCTTTGGTCACAATATTTTAATCACAGCCAGGTGTGGTGGTGCACGCCTTTAATCCCAGCACTTGGGAGGCAAAGGTAGGAGGATCGCCATGAGTTCGAGGCTACCCTGAGACTACATAGTGAATTCCAGGTCAGCCTGGACTAGTGTGAGACCCTACTTCGAAAAACCAAAAGAAAAAAAAGAAAGAAAAGAAAAACAATATATTAATTAGGAGTCTCAGAAACATTTTGCTTTTTCACTGCCTTGGCTGAGAACATACCTCAGGCTTGGCACTATGCATATATTAATTGTCAAACTGCTCCTTTCATTGTCACTTATGGTCCAACTCTAACTTACATCTGTGTACTTGAGTCCCATACTTTGAACTCTGAAAAATTCCCAGTTGCCTATGAAGATGAAGATTTTTTAAATATATATATATATAGGCAGATAGATAGATAGATTGACAACTTCTACACTTACAGAAAACAAACCATATTATTTCTCTCCCCTCCCTCCCCTGCTTTCCCATTCATAACTCTGCTCCCCATCATATCCCTTCCCTCTCTTCATTAGTCTCTCTTTTAATTTGATATCATCATCTTTTTCTCCTATTGTGAGGGTCTTGTGTAGGCATTGCTAGGCACTGTGAGCTGTTAGATATAAAGGTCAATTTCTGTCCAGATAGTTGTATGTAAGGAGTGGTACCCTTCCTCTGGCTCTTACCTTCTTTCCTCCACCTCTTCCTCAATGGACCCTGAGCCTTGGAGGGTGTGAGATGTTTCAGTGCTGGACACTCCTCTGTCCCTTCTTTTCAGCACTATGTTGCCTTTTGGGTCACCCCATGGGTCATTGCCATTTGAAAATGTAAGCTTCTCTAACCATAAGTGAGAAGTGAAATTAGCATTAATATAAGAATATGAACAATAAGTATAGTCCTTTAAGGCCAATTTGCTGAGAGTAACATATGCATTTATCCAGACAAGAGTAAGCTTTATATCCCTAAGGCTCATGACCCCCCTGCCATAGGCTTTTGATTAGGTTTTCAGAAGCAGGCATGTATTCCCTCCCATAAAGCAGGCTTCCAGTCCAATTGGAGAGTTGTTGGTTTCCCTCAGAGAAGACATGCCACTATTGCACTCGTTCAGTCATTTGGGTTGTCTGGCCAATCTTGAGCCTTCAAGTGTCCACGGTTTTCACTGCTGACTTCTGTCTCCCATAAAGCTGCACACAATGCAGCCTATTCCAGCTTTCAGTTGGATGGGCTAGGGGGAGAAGGTTTTGAGCACCAGCTTGATTTCTCAGTGACTCTACCATTCAGGCATGTGAAGTCTTCAACAATAGGGTCTTACCATCTCTTTCTCATGGGTAACCAAGGGCCTTGGCCATAGCCGGTAATGTTTTGGAGGCAACAGGGACCTCCCTGGCCAACAACTCACTGGAAGGTATCCCATCCCTGGCACTGAGAATTGTCTAGTAGCAATCTATGCTTTCTGGATATTCCATTATTCAAAAAAGTAGATTTTCATATGTCTTATTCAGAATAACTTGAATTTTGATTGACCCTCCCCACATCCTTCTTTTACATAATCTGTTGCCCTGCCTTACTTGCTTAGGCCTTTTCCCTCCCTGTTTGTTTTGTTTTGATTTTTTTCTGATTGTTTCACCAAAAAAACCAGTGCCAAAACCTGCACTAAAACTGACAAGGCTCAACAGAACCTTTCATAAAAGCTCACTGACAATACCCATCAGTTCTACACAGGGATGGTTCATTGCCTTATTTCCCAATGATATTTGACATCCTTTTTCCATTTGGCTTATGTTGTCAGAAAATCCAAATAAACATTCTTTCTTCCCTCATTCAGCTTATTATCATATCCCTTTACCATTTAATTTCCAATACCTTTATGCTCCATTTCTTCGTCATTTAACACCCATAACTTCTTGAATTACTGTTACGTGATATAGTCAATTTTTATATAATCATTTGATTGTAATTATTCTTAAACGTGTGAGTACACGTGTGTGGACATTTAACGTGCAAGTGCAAGCGCACATACACTGGTATGCACGTGGAGGTGAGAGGGCAGCTGTTGGGCCGGGCCTCTCCCTTTGCTCCTCATTTGAAGCAGGACTTGGAGCTCTGGATTCTCACTCTGCTGTTCTTTCCTGCCCTAAACAGGTGCTTCCTGGAAATTCTCTTGTCTCTGCCACCCTTCTCAGTGTCAGCCGCTGGGATTACAGAAGCCCCACCCCCCCTCCCCACTTCGGTGTTTAGACTTTAGCACAGGATCTGGAAATTGAATGTCAGATCTCCATCTTTAGTGGTAAACATTTCCTCCACTGGGTCATCTACCTTTTTGTGGATAAAATGTTCCTGTCACCAATGTGTGTGATCTTTGATTTCTTTATTGGTAGTTATGAACATAGCCATATAACTTTTCTCCAAAGTTTCAGAGCTGTTTTTAACTTTGCTTTAAACATGAGCACATTCATCAACTTATTCTGTTGACAGTAAGTGTATTCCAAACAGTCAGGTACCGATGCTGCACTTTTCCTCACTGAATTTTATTGAAGATTTCAGTTTCACCATCTGTTTCATTCAGTATCTTTGTAACCAGGATACAACCTTTGCCTACTTATCACAACTAATAAGCACTAAAGACAGAGATTAGTGATAGGGAATTTACCTAACATATGAGACCTTGAATTTTATTCACAGAATGACAACAAAAATGTCTTGAAAATCAGTGTTCAAAATGTGGAAAATGAAGAAATTCATATAGGCTATATTTTACCTGATATTAATTTTCTTTCCTATAACTCAGATAGAGTATAAACCTGGAAATCAAAGTCAAAACTCCTCTGAATTTTATTATTAATCTCTAGCTGTAATTGATTCCTTTGCTCAAACTTAAATTTAACAACAACAACAAAAATATCTAGAGAAAGTATTTTGCACACTTACTTCTCACATCATACCTTTCTGAACTGAAGCAAAGCAAAAACTTGTCAAATACATTTATTATGATAAGGTTCCCTAGTAATTTTGAGACATGACCAATGAAGGGGCACATGTGTGCCAGGGTGGCATTCCACAGCCTTTGTCTCTAAATGTCTCTAAATGAGGTCTGTCATATCAAGCATTAGTTATGATTTCAGTGAAATTTGCTAAGAAGTTTGGCTCTCACATCCGAAGATTCAATGATTGTTTGCGATATATGGTGAAACCAATATTACTCTTCTAAAATAATTCAATGGATAAGAACTCTTGCCAATACCATTAGGCTGTTCACTAGCACGTTATTAATGTGTTACAAGCAGAGTAAACTGAAGTCATCTGTGTTTTATTTCTACCTGGAATCATCCCTCAGGCAAAGATCGACATATGAATCATGGGCCTTCTGCTTACTGTCTCACCCCCACACTCCCCGGAGGCATTTGCCCATACCTGTTTATCAAGACCATCAGTGAAATCTATGTAACTTCAAGTTTCACGATTGGTTTCTGTCCTTCTCCTACTAGATCTCAGCAGAGCTTAAGTTGCCTCATCATCTGTTCATTCAATGTAGTTTCCTTCCTTGGCTTCCAGGATTGCAATTCTTTCTGTGCATTTCTCTCTTCCTTTTTCTCAGCACATTGGTAACTAATTGTCTCTATTGCTCCATGGTTCTGTCTCATCATTTGAATCTCTTTAGAAGAGACTGTAGTCTTGGGAGTTCTCACCTGCTCCCCTTGTAATATCACAGGCTTTATTTTATTTTTTGAGATATTATCTACAGAATGAAGGGTACAAAATTTCTCTTTTGTGTAATCTTTTATGTTGATTTTTAGGCTCCTATCTTTCTCACTTTCTTGTCATCTCTATTTTTGCATCAGTGCCAGTCTGAAACTCAACATACTCAGGATGGAAATCAGTTCTTGTTCTTAGACACTTATCTTCCATCAATTCTTCCACCTTAAAACAAAGTAACAAAACGACGATCAACAGAAGTAACCTATATTCTTCTAGTAACTGAAGATAAAATCAGCAAGCTTTACACTCTTCTGTTCCTTCCCTTACACTGATATCCAATTCACTATCAAGTCTTCCTATTTCTGCTATCAAATTATATAGAAATAGACTATTTCTTCTTATGTCCACTTCAAAGGTAGATTTTACTTCTAATTAATAAGCTTTGAGGTTCATGACTAGTGGAGTCCTTTCCTATCCGTTGAGGGGTTCTGGAGTCATCTGGTAATGGGGTGGAAGCAAAGATGATGTATGTCTTCATTCTAGTTCTGTTGTTGTGCTTGAACTTGGGACTAAGGGTCTCCATGTGTATAATACACCCTCCACATCTACCATCTCAGGAGAAATCTTGCTGTAGATTGATACTAAATAACTCATAGAGTAAGGAAAACTGCATGAAAGAAACATGTTTTTATATTCTGTTTTGTGACCATTCTGCTCCTGTCTTCTATAGCTCATAAATACTATGCTAGAGGAGCAGAAACCTGAGGAGATGAGGATTGAACTCAGTGGCTTTCCAGAATCACAAATGGCATATAAAAGTTCTATGCCATCAGATCACATCCCTCCAGCAATCAACTCATCCAGGATAAGGACTTCAGAGAAGATACAGAAACAGGACATTATTTTTCTTTTTCTTTTTAAAAATATTTTATCTTATTTATTTATTTGAGATAGGGAAGAGGTAGAGAGAGATGGACATAGAAAGAGAGAATGGTGTGTCAGGGACTCCAGCCACTTCAAGCAAACTCCAGAGGCATATGCCATTTTGTGCATCTGGCATATCGGGGTTCTGAGGACTGAAACCTGGATCTGCTCCTTTGGCTTTGCAGGTGAATACTTTAACCACTAAGCCACTTCTCCAGCTCTGAAAGCTATTTTTCTAAAGTTTTAACAGTACACAGTAAAGTTTGTAAAGGAAAATTTTAATAATAACAAATATTACAAGCTTCAATTTCCTTCACAATGAACAGGTTTTCTTTCTTTTTATCTCTACCCCATTTTTAATTCTTATAGTGTATTTAGATATTGAAAATAAATTTTACTTCAGTAGTTAATTAGAATGATTTCAAGAGAGCTCTGCAAAACCTTCATCCACTCTTACATTGTTCAGTGCTTTACACAGTATCAATCAATCTGCCACATGGACTAACTCAGGAGCTTCCTAATTCCTCTAAGGTCTGTCATAACATGGTCATAGAACATAGATCCACCCCATCTACCCACAGAACACCAGGGCATTTTAAAGTTTTTTTGTTTATTTTTACTTATTTGCTTATTTGAGAGCAGAAGACAAAGAGATAAAGAGGCAGATAGAGAGAGAATGGGCGTGCCAGGTCCTCCAGACACTGCAGACGAACTCCAGACGCCCCCTTCTGCATCTGACTAATGTGAATCCTGGGGAACCAAGCTTTGAACCGGGGTCTTTAGGCTTCACAGGCAAGCACTTAACCGCTAAACCATCTCTCCAGCCTCACCATGGCATTTTATTCTATGAGATGAGTAGCAGTGAGAAGAGGAGGTGTTGCTTCCTCTTTGGATAAAAAATTTGCCCCTGGCCAGGCTTGGTGGTGCACACCTTTTATCCCAGCACTCAGGAGGCAGAAAGAGGATCACTGTGAGGTAGAGGCCAACTGTGAGACTACATAGTGATTTCCAGGTCACTCTGGTCTTGAGCAAAACCCTACCTTAAAAGATCATCATCATAATAATATTATAATAATTATGATAATAATTATTATTACTATTTGCCCCATCCTCACTTCAGGCAATGCATCAAATGAGAGCAGGAACACTCGTTTTATGTTGTGTGCCATGTCTGTATTCCACTGGCAATCTGTCAGACATAAGATTTGTGGCTGGTCAGCAGAATCATTAGATCTTTGCCTGTGAAAGATAGTTTTAGGAGCATTAACAAAGTGAGCTGGTTTGTATTACAATGGTGGACCCGTAATAAAATGCATTCATAAATTTGATTCTATAATTGCTTTATGTGTATGCATGTGTGCACATACATGAGTGTGAATGATGTTGGAACCAGAGGACAATCTTGGGTGTTTCTCCTCAAGTACCATCAACATACATACAAACATACATACTTACACACACACACACACACACACACACACACACACACACACATATATATATATATATATATATAGAGAGAGAGAGAGAGAGAGAGAGAGGGAGAGAGAGAGAGTCTTTCATTGCCCTAGAGCTCACCAGGTAGGCTAGACTATCTGATCACTGAGTCTCAGGAATCCTCTTGTCTCTGCCTTTCCAGATCTAGCATTACAAATGTGTACCACCATACACGGCTTTTGTAATGTAGGTTTTGAGGTTCAGATTCAGGTTCTGCTACTTGCAAGGCAAGCACTTTACCTACTTAGCCATCTCCTCAACACATCCTTTATGATTAATGGAAAGACAAATTTAAGAGAGATTATAGTGCAATTGAAGAAAGAATTTAAGCAAAATTTACAAGGATCTAGATGGGTTCACATATCCATTTATTTTGAAATTAAAGAAGAATGAGGTGAAAGGTGGTATTTATCATTAAAAGTGAGTCAGTTTTGGTAGTGTATTTGGGAAAACAAAACAAGAGTGTGTCAGTCAGCGCTTGGGCACAGTGATGGTGAGGTGTTGTTGTCAACTTAATCTGTTTAGTAATCTACAGATTTTCCTCTTGAGTGGGTCTCTAAGGCTGCTTCCAGGAAGGATTGACTGAAGGAGGAAGTTCTTCCACCAGAGTGAGCCCTTCCTCCAGAGTGGGAGGCCCTTCTCAGAGGGGGCTTTATTTAGGAAGCTCTGGGAGAAAAGCATCCCTCCTCCCACCTGGCTACTGGTACTGCTCACTGTTAGCCTGGACTGAAGCTCTGCGTGGAGTGAAGCCCAGCATGGCCTGAAGACCAGCATGGACTGAGTCCAGCTGCTCTCCAGGAATCCTACAGGCCAGCAGTGCTGGATTGGGACTGCTGAGGCATCCAGCCTCGTTGACTGAGCAGCCACTGGGTTGACTCTTAAGCCTGCAAACTGCTATTGTTGGATGACCTTAAGTTTATATAAAATAAATTCCACTTTTTTTTTTTTTTTTTTTTTTTGAGGTAGGGTCTCACTCTACCCCAGACTGACCTGGCATTCACTATGTAGTCTCAGGGAGGCCTTGAACTCATGGCAATCTTCCTACTTCTGCCTCCTCAGTGCTGGGATGTGCCACCATATCTGACTAATTTTCCTTTTTTAATACAATTCAATCTATCTGTTCTGTTTTTTTCCTTGAGAACTCTGAGTAATACAGGCACTGTGCATCAAACAATGGGGAGGAGATCTTGAGGGCATTGTAGAAGTCTTCCAAGAATTCCTTTCAGTCTCAGGTCCAGAGGTGTGAATGCTTTCAGGAGAGAGAACCGCGTCACTTCCATAGGCTAACTGCGCAGGGTTGGTTTGGGGCCACGCCCCCTACTTTCTTATGGAATGTTAGGCGGCTCTCCTACAAGTGCTCATAGACATAACTGTGCCTTATGATGCTGGTCACAAACACAGCAAACCACAGATTGGTGGTCAGTGAGATGGTGCTAATTCTGTAGTTCTACAGAATGGAAGAGCATCAGTATTTTGACAGATATTATAATATTTTAAGGTAACATGAATATTTTGTTGTAAAATACTGCTTCTTGTAAAGATTCCTGGAAACAGGTTCCATGCTGATCATATGATAAGCCAAGTTCTGATATTACGGGTTCCTAAAGTCGGCCCAGAGTCCAGGGTATCAAATTTTGACTAGATAGGTGAAAGTTGCCACTGTGTTCTACAGTGGATGCTCCAGTGCTCCGTTTACCTTTCTATCTTTAGAGTGTGAATATTTTGCCACCAGGACTATGAAAATATCTTCATTAAAAATTAGGAGAATATTTGACTTAATTTTTTTTTCAGTCAGAAGGTGTGAGACTGAGAAAGTCCAGGCGTTTTGGACAAACATCCTAACTCTACCCGTGAGCAGGCATCATTACAACAGGTTTGTTGTTAAAGTTCAAGGGAGGTTCAGAATGGAGCCCCTGCCAGCCACTGCTCTCTAGGAAGCCCCGCTAAGACTCTGGGAAAACAAAACCATTTCCAAAGATCACAGGCTTTGAATTAAGAGAACCCAAAGATAAACACAGCTTGGTGTGAAAGTTATGGACTGAGGTTGCTCTGCTGGCTTCATTTAGATGGTGTGAACTTGTCTGACTGGCACATTCCACTCACTCAGACCAAACACCTTGCTCCCCATTAACAACTACAGACCTTCAAGTTCCTAACACAGTTGGCTTTTCAGCTATGCGTCAACCACTCCAGTAAAAGAGGAGGACAAAGTAGGAGTAAAGCTCTCCAGCGAGAAATTCTCAGAAGTTGGCTTCTCAAACACAGTGACACTGATTTCAACTCACACTTAAAACAAAATAAAGAAAGCCCATGTATATCTATACTTCACTGCAAATTTCGGTCACTGTATGAACAGTCTTATAGGCTTGGTCTCATAATCCCAATGGAAACTGCTTGAAGAAATTTCTAATAAAAGAAAATAGGACTTCTACTAATGTATCTCGCATTTGCTTGTCAGACACCTGAGCCTCACACTCACTTTCCTAGGTGCCCCTGTGGTCTCACTCACGTTGACCATTTCCACCTGACCTCATGCACAAAGGAACCACCAGCCTTCTACAAAAGCAACACTTATGATGAGATGAACTTACCTTTTGAATTGAAAGGTTTCATACATGAAGAGTGAGACAATTCACAAAGGACCTATTGATATTAGGATTCTCTGCACGCTGGGTGATAACTGCTAAAGTCATTTACTTTTGGTTTGGGTCAAAATGGTGAAGAATGTTGACTTCACAGAATCCCCACATATTGACACAGATGTGGATGTCATTTGAACAGTTTGGATTTTCTACAGTTCCCTTTGTCTTTCTAGTGTGCCTTTTTCTTCCTCCATCTCTTCTATTCTATCTTCTTTTCAAATGAGTTATTTGGTCAAGGTGAATAGTGCTAAAATTGTCTACCAGGACCATTGACAAATTTGCCTTTTGAGGGTCACTTGCTTAGATCCACTCTCCTATGGCTATTTGATGATAGGTAAGTATTACATCTTATATGGTTGCTATTATCAATTATTTTGATTACTGATCAGTGTGTGGGGTGGGGTTATGTTTTCTTCAACCACAACTAGAACTGCACAATTCCTTTGCCCTCCCTCCCTTTGCTTCCCTCGACTCTTTTTTGCCTTCCCCGTTGCTTCTCTCTTCATCCTTCCCTACACTTTGTGTGATAGTCAGTGTGACATGTACTTTCTACACTTGGGAAAATTACTTCAGGATGTTAGAGAACTGATTCAGTGAAACATGAGTTTTGGTTTATTAAAAAAATATTCCTTGAATTCACTTTGGAGAATTATATCATTGGGAATTTTGTTGTAGGAACTTGAACACAGTTTCATGTAAGTTTTTGTTAATATATGAAATAAAGCTAAGAACAAGTGAATAAAAGAAGGGTTGCTTTTACTCTCCACCTGGATTATTCTTCCAAATCCAAGGCCCAGGAAAGAATTTTTCAGTGTGGTGACTGGATAATGTCATAGGGATTTGAAATAAAGAAAGTATACAAAGTCTGAGCATGGGAAAGCTTTAAACGAAGTTCCAGGCACTCTAATCATTGCTAAGAAGCAGTGGGGCATTTAGAAGAGATACTATGGTCATAAAACTGGGGCACAACTTCTTCTTCCCAATAGTATACTCTTCAGATGGGTTTGATTCTTTCCTTTTGCATTCCTATTGCTTCTAAAATAAATCCTTATCCCACCTTTCATTTATGCTTAGGCCATTTAGACATTAGACACATGAAAAAGACTGTCAATTAAGGGCTGCTGTGCAAGTCTAATTTATTAGTAGGGAATCCCAACTAAAATGTATTTTATTTCATTTAGCTGCTTTTGCATACTGCATTAATGAGGGCAGACCTTTTTATAAGTTTTAGTTACATAGTTTTCTTCCTGAAAACCTCATAAATTATTGTTTACTTATTAGACAAAAAGATATTTTAAAGCCTTGTCACATTCAAAGCATGACAGATGTCTGAAGATTTCAGTCTTAAGCACAATGATTCTCAAGTAGTAAACTATAATCACAGTTTTTATTATCTTTGTATAGAGGCCTAGATATTTGGGAGTATTAGGCATTGATTACCAATAATGAATGACCACAATAAAAAAAAACACTTATGAGCTATGGAGATAAAAACTTACCTAATTTTGAAAAATAAGAAGAAATATAAGGCAGCAGATAGAAAACAGTTCATGAAAGTCATGAAAAAGGTTTTTAAGAAAAAGAATACTCATTCAGAGATAGAAAAAAATGTATAAAGTATGATAACTGAAAAGCTAAAAACATGTTGAAGAGAAATCTTGTATCCCTAGTAACTTCAGACGTGCCTCTCAGTCTTTCTGCATCACTCTGTTCCAAAGGGGACAAAGATGTTAGCATTTGCAGAACTGCTAAAACTCTATTCGAAAGTACTTATATATACAATCTCTCTTCTTCTCTACAGTTCATAAGTTCTGAGCATTTATCAAAAGATTTTACCATGCAAATCTAGGTAGATGGCTTGTTTGGTGAAGGGCTTACCACACAGACATGAGGATCTAAATTCGTATCCCAGAACTCTCATTAAAGTGGTGTTCACTAGCATGTGTTGTCATTCCCAGTGCTGGAAGGTAGAAGCAAAAAGATCCTCAGGGCTTGCTTCTAAGACATCAGAGTTTAGTGACACTGGTCTACCTCCTTCTACTATCAGAATGTGATATCTCAACACAGTCCCAAAAACAATGGGAACAACAACAATGAACTAAAAGTCTGGAGCGGGTATGGTGGTCCGCACCTTTAATCCCAGCACTTGGGAGGCAGAGATAGGAGGATCATGGTGAGTTCAAGGCCAACCTGAGACTACAGAGTGAATTCCAGGTCAGCCTTGGAAAGAGTGAGACCCTATCCCCCACCCCCTCCCAAAAAAAGTCTAAAACCATGAGCCCAGTTAAACCTTTCTTCTTTTTAAGTCATTGGTATTTTGTTATTGTGACTGGAAGCTGACTACTATAGCAGTAGGATAACCATCAATCTATCTTCTAAAGAAAACCCAATTATTTTCCTAGACTAGTGACTAACTCTTGGGTCTCATTTGGCAGCATTTTGATCACTCATACCAAGCATGACTTATTTTCTCTGTTTTTACCCAGTTCAGGCATGCCTACAGGCCCCTGCCTCTTTCTGTTCCTTCTGCTCCCACCATCCGTCTCATTAAGTAGTCACTTTCTTTTAAGCTTTTGAAAATTTTACTTTCAAAATTAAATGATACTCTTTAAATATATATTTTATTGACAACTTCTATACTTACAGACAACAAACAATGGTACTTTCCTCCCCTTTATTCCCCTCTCCCACTTTCTCCCTCATATCTCTGCTCTCTATTTTATCCCCTCCCTCTCTCCATTGGTTTCTTTTTAAATTTGATGCCATAATCTTTTTCTCCTATTATGAGAGTCTTGTGTGGGTATTGCTAGGCACTGCAAGGTCTTGGATATCAAGGCCAAATTCTGTCTGGACAGTTGTATGAGGGAGTGGTACCCTCCCTTTGTCTCTTATATTCTTTCTGCCATTTCTTCAGCAATGTTAATCCTGGGTCCTCTATTCTGTTCCAGTGACTTACATGTCTGTCTCATGCTGTTTTTGTTACTATGGCTTTATAATATAGCAGCCTTATATTTGTTGCTCAAAATTGTTTTGCCTATTCAAGGTTTTATGTGCTTCCAAATGAGTTGTAGGATTTTCTTCAATTTCTGTGAACAATGCCATCAAATTTTAATGGGGATTGCATTAAATGTTTGGGTAGATTGCTTTTGGTAAGACTGACATTTGCACAATATTTATTCTTCCAATGCAAGAACATGGGATGTCTTTCCATTTCTTCATGTCTTCTACAATTTCTGCATGAGTGGTTTAAAGTTCTCGTTGTAGAGATCCTTCACTTCCTTGGTTAAGTTTATTCCAAGGTAAATTATTTTATTTTATTTTATCTTATTTTATATTTTATTTGTGAGGTGATTGTGAATGGGAGAGATTCACTGATTTTATCCTCCATATATTTGTTGTTACTATATAGGAAAGGTAATGATTTCTGTGTGTTTATTTTGTATCCTGCTACATTGCTAAAAGTGATTGTCAATGGTAACAGTGTGCTAGTAGAATATTTTGGATCCTTTATGTATGGAATCATATCGTTTGCAGATAGATAATTTGATCTCTTCCTTGACAATTTGTATCCTTTTTATGAGTGTCTCTTGCCTTATTGCTATAGCTAAGACTTCCAGTACTATATTAAGGAAAAGTGGGAACAGAGAACACCCTTGTCTAGTACCTAAATTTAGTGGAAAAGCTTCAAGTTTTTTCCCCATATAGTATTATGTTGGCTGTAGGCTTGTAATAATAGCTTTTATTGTGTTGTGATATGTTCCTTCTTTCCCAGTTTCTGTTTAATACTTTTATCATGAATGGATGTTAGATTTTTGTCAAAAGCCCTTTCTGCACCTATTGAAATGATCATGTGATTTTTGCCCATTAGGCAATTTATATGCTATATTACATTTGTCAATTTGCATATGTTGAACTATCCCTGCATCACTGGGACAAAGCCAACTCGCTCAGCGTACATAATATTTCTGATATATTCTTGGATTCTGTTTGCTAGTATTTTGTTCAGAACTTTTGCAACTATGTTCATGAGGGAGATTGGTCCATAATGTTATTTTTTTGTTCTGTCTTTGTCTGGTTTTGGTATCAGGATGATGCTGGCTTCATAGAAGGAGTTTGGTAGACTTCCTTCCTTTTCTATTTTATGCAAAAGTTTGACAAGCAGTGGTGTTAGTTCTTCTATGAAAATGTGGCAAAATTCACCAGTGAATCCATCTGGGCCTGGACATTTTTTAGTTGGGAGATATTTTTATAACTGCTTGGTTCTCTGTACTTGTTATGGGTATATTTAAATGGTTTATCTCACCTTGATTTAATTTTGGTATGTCATATGAATCAAGGAAATCATCCATCTCTTTCAGATTTTCAAACTTAGGGGCGTATATATTCTTAAAGTATGTCCTTATGATTTTCTGAGTTTCTTTGGTAACTGTTGTAATGGTGCCCTTTTCATCTCTAATTTTATTAATTTTTGTCACTTCTCTCTTTCTTCTGGTCACATTTGCTAAGGGTTTATCAATCTTGTTTATCCTTTTCAAGAACCAACTCTTTGTTTCAGTGATTTTTTTTTTTTTGGCTTGGCTTTTATTTAATTAATTTCTGTCCTAACATTTCTTATATCTTCTCATCAACTGATTTTGGTTTGCTTCATTCTTTTTCCAAGGCTTTAATGTGAAGCATTAAACTGTTTATGTGAACTCTCTAATTTCTTAATATAAGCACTTAGAGCTATAAATTTCCCTTCATTGTGTCCCAAAGGTTTTGGTATGTTAATTACCATCATCATTTGATTCTATTTAATTTATTGACTTCCTTTTTTATTTCTTCAATGACCCATTCATCATTCAATAGTGGGACTTCTGGTTAAGATGGTGGTGTAGGTACCACGCCAAAGTAGACTAGGAGGGAAAAAGCCAAAAAAAAAAAAAAAACACCAAAATGCACACTTTTAGTAAAAAGTGAGGTGTGTAGGAAATTGAAACAGCAGTAGAGAAGTAGGAGAGATCCAGAGCATCCAGGGACCACACAGGTCGGCCAAAGCTGCTCCGGTGGGGTGTGTCTGCATGGGAGAATGTGGTGGCATGCCGAGCCAGCTGCCAGGTTTGGCTTGGGCCACAGGAAAAGCCAGGTGAAGGAATTTTCCACTCATACCAGAGCTCTTCGCAAACCCAAGAAACTTGAAGGGAGAACAGCAGTGAATAATGGAGGAGCAGATCACAAAGTAGAAGAACATGTGGAACAGTGGCCAAACTAGAGTAGCATAAACTCCCTGCCTTTCCCCACCGCCAATGCCCAGCAGCAGTCCAGAGACCCAGCCACACCTACTTGAACTGACAGAGCACCAAAGAGGGACCCAATCAAGAGCACAGCTGAGACCAAAATCATCACAAAAGGTAACTGGGATTACATCAGGTCAGTACCCGCCTAATAAACCTGGTATATATGCCTGAACCAGAAGTGCTAATTGCACCTTCCATATCAGGATAAATTATATGTTTAACCAGATGGATGGTCAAATTTGCCATTCTTTAATAAGCTGTATTGTGGGCTTGTTATTTGTTGCTTCTTGAATTATAGTGGCTGTGTTTACTCTTTTGTTATACATTAGGGAAGGGTATTACCTGGTCACAAGCTGACTTGGAACCCTCTACAGACCAGAAATCTTAACTGCCTTGTTGTCAGGATTAAGGGAGTGGGTGAGGCACCACACAGCCTAAGGAACAGACAGAGAATCTGGTTTTCATAATACCTACTCTTGGATAAATACCCTGTGTTGTTTTTCATTGTAAGTGTACATTGTTAAGTTAAATTTTAGAATCTGCCTGTATTTTGTTCCACTTATGATTTCCTCAGTTTCGTTGGTAACTGTTGTAATGGTGCCCTTTTCATCTCTAATTGATCATATTTGAATACTCTCATAGCAGGCACACCCAACACCTAAAGTCACTTTAGTAGATACTCTGAGAGTCTTCAGAGCCACACCTAACACCTTAAGCTCCTACCCTGAAGATATATAACATCAGATTGATTGATGCAGCTCATAATTCCCAGATAACTAGAAAATCCAATCATTAAATAATCCAAGATACAAAAAAATATATACATGATAACACAAGTAACACCAAATATCAAGACAATATAAATCCACCAAAAAGTATTACTGCATCAGAAATGACCTCCAGTGAGAATGAGTTAGAGTAAATGCCTGAGAAAGATTTCAAAAGAATGATTATAACTATGTTCAAAGAACTCAAAGAAGAAATCAAAGGAAGCAAAGAAGGCACAGGACACCAGTTTAATGAAATAAAGAGGTCAATACTAGACATAAATAAGGAAATAGAAATGATAAAGAAAAAAACAGTTAGAATTACTAGCAATAAAGAACACAGTTACTGAAATAAAAAACTCTTTAGAAAAATCTCACTAGTAAATGGATGAAGAAGAGGACAGAATATCTAAGCTAGAAGACCAGGTGGCAGATCTAATACAGTCCAACAAAGAGAATGACAAACTTATAAAAAAGTATGAGTGGGAATTTCAAGATATTCAGGACACTATGAAAAGATTAAACATAAGAATTCAGGACATAGTAGAAGGAGAATTTCACTCCAAAGCCATATTTGGCATCTTCAACAAAATCATAAAAGAAAACTTCCCCCAAATTGTGAAAGAGGTGCCAATGCAGATACAAGAATCCTTTAGAACACCAGCTAGACATAACCTGGAAAGAACCTCTCCTTGCCATATTATAATCAAACTACCAAACATACAAACCAAAGAAAAAATATTGAAAGCACTCAGAGAGAAAAATCAAGTTACCTACAAAGGCAAGCCTATCAGGATTACAGCAGATTACTCAACACAAACTTTAAAAGCCAGAAGGGCATGTAGTGATGTATTCCAAGTTCTGACATAACAACTGTCAACCAAGGTTACTTTATCCTGCAAAGCTATCCATTCAAATAGATGGAGAAATAAGGACATTCCATGACAAAAGTAGGCTAAAGGACTACTTGAAGACAAAACCAGTTCTACAAAAAACAAAAAAGAAAAACTTGAAAGAATCCTCCGTGCTGAAGAAAAAGAAAAACACACATATAAGGAATCAGGAAAAAACAAACAATACTCAAGTACTAGTTAACACAAGAAAGCAAAGGTAAAACCAGAAGAACTACAAAAAAAAAAAAAATGGCAAAAATGACTACACACCTTTCAATAATATGTCTTAATATCAATGGCCTCAATGACCCAACCAAAAGACATAGGTTTTCAGACTAGATTAAAAAGCAGGATCCTTCAATTTGTTGCCTCCTAGAAACCCACCTTTCTACAAAGGATGGACACTATCTGAGGGTGAAATTTTGGAAAACAGTGTTTCAAGCAAATGGACCTAGAAAACAAGCAGGGGTTGCTATCCTAATATCTGACAAGGTAGACTTCAGTCCAACATTAGTTAGGAAAGATAAGGAAGGCCACTTTATATTGATTAAAGGCACCCTCCAACAGGAGGACATTACAATCCTAAATATATATGCATCTAACATGGGCACCCCCAAATTTATCAAACAAACGCTATTAGAACTGAGATCACAGATAACACCAAACACAGTGGTAGTGGGTGACTTCACACCCCACTCTCATCAATTGACAGGTCATCCCAGAAAAAAAAAATAAACAAGAGGCATTCAATAGTATATTGTTTAGTTTACATGAAGTTCTATATGCTCTTTAGTTTTTCTTGTTGATTTGAAATTTAATTTCATTCTAGTCAGATAGAGTACAAGGGATTATTTAACATTTCCTGTATTTGTTGAGATTTGCTTTGTGTCCTAATATATGGTCTATTCTATGGAATGTTCCACATGCACCTAAGAAAAATGTATATTATGTAGCAGTTGGATGGAATATTCTACAGATATCTGTTAGGTCCATTTGTTCCATAACATATTTTAATCTAGATATCTCTCTGTTTATTTTTTGTTGAGATGACTTGTCAATTGATGAGAGTGAGTTATTGAAGTCACCCCCTACAATTGTGTTTGGTATTATCTGTAACCTTGAGTCTAATAGTGTTTTATGAAATTGGGAGGCCCCATGTTTAGTGCATATATGTTTAGGATTTTAATGTCCTCCTGTTGGAGTGTTCCTTTCTTCAGCCTAAAATAACCTTATTTATCTTTCTTCACTAATGTTGATTTGAAGTCTTTCCTGACAGATATTAGAATAGCAGCCCCTGCTTGTTTCCTAGGCCCAATTGCTTGCAATACCATTTTCCATCCTTTATCCCTAAGACAGTGTTTATCTTTTATTGAGAGATGAGTTTCCTGGAGATAACAAATGGCAGGATCCTGCTTTTTAATCCAGTCTTCAAGCCTTGTGTCTTTTGGTTGTGGCATTGAGGCCATTGATATTAATAGTTCTTATTGAAAAGTATGTATTTATTCTCTTCATTCTTCAATTTGTTGCCTCCAAGAAACCCACCTTTCTACAAAGGATGGACACTATGTGAGGGTGAAAGGTTGGAAAACAGTGTTTCAAGCAAATGGACCTAGAAAACAAGCAGGGGTTGCTATCCTAATATCTGACAAGGTAGACTTCAGTCCAACCTTAGTTAGGAAAGATAAGGAAGGCCACTTTATATTGATTAAAGGCACCCTCCAACAGGAGGACATTACAATCCTAAATGTATATGCACCTAACATGGGCACCCCCAAATTTATCAAACAAACACTATTAGAACTGAGATCACAGATAACACCAAACACAGTGGTAGTGGGTGACTTCACACCCCACTCTCATCAATTGACACTTCCTGTTTGTAGTACTTCCTGTTTTCCCTTTATTCACTTGTTTCAACTGTTATTTGAGTATGGTTTATTTTTTCCTGTTTCCTCCAGTGTGTGTTTTTCTTTCTCTTCACATGAAGGGTTCCTTCAAGTATTTTCTGAAGAGCTTGTTTTCTTGTCATAAGTTCCTTTAGCCTGTTTATTTGTGGAATATGTTCATTTCTCCATGATTTTGGATAGACAGCTTTGCAGCATAATGTACTCTTGGTTGAAAGATGTTATATTTCAGAACTTGCAGCACATCATTCCAAGCCGTTCTGCCTTTGTGTTTGTGTTGAATAATCTGCTGTTATCCTAATGGGCTTGTCTTTGTAGGTGACTTGCTTCTTTTCTCTAACTGCTTTTGGTATTTTTTTCCTTTGACTTGTGTGTTTATTAATTTAATTATAACATGGCAAGTAGAGTTTCTTTCCAGGTTTTGTCTGTTTGGTGTTCTAAAAGCTCCTTGTAGCTCGCTGTATTGGCATGTTCTTTCCCAATTTGGGGAGATTTTTCTTCTGTGATTTTGTTGAAAATGCCTACTAAGCCCCTGAATTGAAATAATTCTTGTATTATACCCTGAATTCTTTTTTTTTTTGTAACTTTATTTTATTATTAATTAGTTTTGTATTCAGCAAATACAGTCAGTTTGGTACCATTATTAGGCTCATGTGTGACCTACCCCCTCCCAATGGCCCCTCCTTGTTGAGGTATATGGGTCGTGCATTGTGGAGTTAGCCCACAGTTATTGGTGTGATAAATGTCTCTGCAAATCATGACCCAACAGGTGGCACTGACATTCTTTCTGCCCACTCTTGTGCAAAATTTCCCTGAGCCATGTTGGGTTCATTTTTGGTCTGCTTCAGTGATGAGGTGTTGGGGGCCTCTGAGGCTCTGGCTCTCTGATTTGGTAGGAGTTGATTTTTCTTTGTGTTGATCTCCTTCCCCCTTGTTCTGGTATCCGGTTCATCAGGAAAACAGCACCCTTGCTTGTTTTGCCAATTTTTCTTAGTTTCAGCGGGTGCCCTTTTGAGGTAAGATAGGGTGGCTCTCTCCTTAGGATCTGCTTCTATCTGAAAAGAGAAGCAGACTCTCCAACGGAGAGGAAGTTAGCCAGCCTTGTTACCTTTTGGGGTGGCTTCCAATCTCACCAATGCTGAGTGCCTGCCTCGATCCCTCCCTGTTGTGCCATGCAGCTGTACCTGTGATCCGCTCTGCTGGCTGCACTGCGCCTGGGGGCTGAGTGCTGGAGGTTCCTGGTTCTGAGGGTTGGGGAATGAAAGTGTGCAGAAAGCCTGGAGTTGCTCACATAAGCCCACCTGTATCCCTTTCATTAGCTCCTTAGTTGATCTCAGATGTCTTTCCTTTAGATTTCCTGATTTTGCAAGAAGGCTGATGTGGTTGGAAAAATCACCTCGTTTGGTCTCTGCTGATGCTGCCTCTTGGCACACCTGGTGGGGTGGTGCCAGGAGGGCGTGCAGATCACATGGAATGGTGGGCCACAAATGCCTAAGTGGGATATTGGTCTTTTTTTTTTTTTAACCTTTCTGGTGGATCTTGGTCTCTCCTACTTTTCTGCTGTGTCTAAGAATAACCTATACCCTTTCACTTTTCTGAATAAAAGTGTATTTTGCTATGATTTTGCTTAAATCCCTCCCTAGGCTGCTTGGTGTGGCTCCAATGCCACCATCTTTCCTGTAAGTCTCACTATGTGAGTCTTAAAGTCTGGAGCAATGTGTGCTATATTTTGATGTTTCTCACTACTACTTAGTTTTTTAAGTGTGTAACGATAGGAAAAACAGTATCATTGAATGTAAGATGACAAACTGTATAAGTTATATTCATCTATTTGTGCAGTATCTTCTGTGTTTTGCCACTGATTTGATGTATTTATTTATCCTTAAAATTTTTTCATCTCCTATCTTTTCTGGAATTTGGTAGGGCATGCATTTAAAAATAAATTTGATTGGGCTGGAGCGAAGGCTTAGCAGTTAAGGCACTTGCCTGCAAAGCCATAGGGTCCAGGTTTGATACCCTACGAACCATTTAAGCCCGATGCCCAAGGAGATATATGATCTGTATATCCAACTACTATGTACTGGCCACCAGTACAGTGAGGCATTTTACCTGCACCACTGCTATTGTGTTGTTTGAGTTCTACAAGCTCAGTGACAACCTCTCTGTTTGATGCTGAAGGTGGATAAGTCAAGTATTTTACTGTCTAAGAACATATAGATGGGTATTAAGATTACCTGTTTCCAGATAATCCTGGATTAAAATTGAAATAAAACAGAATCATTATCAAATAAAATCTGCTCTTATTTCCCTATTCCTAAAAATATTTGTGTGTTGGAGCAAGTAGGAAAATATAAAACAAATATAATAGCATCAGAAATTAAAGTATAAGGATTCAATGTGACATTTAATGGTTATTGGTGGCAAAACTTTCGACTATCAATTCCTTATCAATGTCTCTGATGGTTTGGATGTGAATGCATGTCCTCCACAGATTCAGGTGCTAATGTCACACTCATAAATTGGAGGAGGTTATCACTGTGGGTAGACCATGGAGTCCCACCCTAAGGTGTTACTAAACCTAAGTGCCCAAAGATATGCAGAAAGTTTTGCTATTTGGGTTTCCTGATTGCTGCTGGTTCAGTTCTTGCTTGCTGCTTTTTTTTTTTTTTTTTTTTTTTTTTTGCTGGTTGCTGGTCATTTCTCTCTGTGCTGTGAAAGGGAACCAGCAACCTCAGCCATGGACAGAACTTCCCCTGGCTTTTGTAAGCTTGAAATAAACCCCCTTCCTTTGTTAATACTGCATCTGTTTGGCAGTTCATTCCAGCAAATTCCTTATCAATGACTATGTTCTGATGCTCTTCTGAATGGCACTAAAATATAAACATTTTTTTTTCTCCTATTTCAAAAAGTATGAAAATGGAAGGTGAATTTCAAGTTAGTATTTTCTTTTGGACCCAACCATTGCCTCATGTCAATCAAACACAAATTAAGAGTTGCTTATATTTTAAAAGGTAAGGATAGGGAAGCACATTCTATATTTCAGTGTAATACAAAAACAAGATAATGGAGAAGAAAATATCTTATTGAGAAATAAGAAGCATGACATAGACACAACAGGAAGTACATGTTTCCAATGGAAGGTTATGGAGTTTACTCTTAGCTCAGCAAATGAGAGGGAGGCATGAGTACTGAGAAGCCTAAGAACATTAGACAAAATGCATGACTTACTTGGGAATGTTAGGTATAGATTGCATTGGATCTCAAAATGCCTGGATTTATGGAGATGTCTATTTCAGGATGATAAGCTCTTATGATACTACTAAGAGTGACATTTAAATGTTGGTCATGACGAAAAGACAGTGGACAAGTATTTGCTCTCTAAGCGTTAGTCAACCAAAACATGATTTGGAGTGCAGTAGAATCCTGTATTTTGACTATGTGCATTTTAAGTTTGTCTCTCCAATGGCTGAACATAATCATCCAAAAATAGAGCAGGAAATACTCATTTGTTTGCCCTAATCATATAAGTATGATAGGTAATGGTATGATAAACACATGGGTAGTTGCTTTTCCTGCCCAGAACCTGCCAAGCACATGCAATTTTCATCCTTCAAAATACACTTGGAAGTGCCATGTGAATTTTTTTTTCTTGGAATAATCTATATGCACCTATTATAAAGTCAGTAGCTGTTGTGATATATGACTCAAAGTAATGTGTGTTTAAAGTTTGATAACCCTGCTTCAGATTCCATAGTGCATGATGCACTTTTGAACAAGGCCATAGTTTCCTTAAACATCATCCTTCCTCCACATGACAACTGGCATGCATTGTGTCCTGTGCGTGTGTGATAGCCTCAGGATTTGTTATTTAGGACATTTTGGGGAAAAAAATGGATCAAATATTTATGAGTTTCTGGAG
Source organism: Jaculus jaculus (assembly GCF_020740685.1). Classification (NCBI taxonomy): domain Eukaryota; kingdom Metazoa; phylum Chordata; class Mammalia; order Rodentia; family Dipodidae; genus Jaculus; species Jaculus jaculus. The sequence continues at coordinate 135,296,176 of NC_059108.1, read as the reverse complement.
GTGTCCAGAAACCAATTTTCTACAGTTATCCTCTAAACCTTTCTATTTCCTCCTAAGATGTTACTGCTTCTCCAATATAGATTAAATAAATGCATTTTCCCTTATCTGCTTGGATTAAACTAATTCACTTAACATTTGCTTCTTGCGTCTGCCTTGGAGCTATAGCTAGCTGGAAGTCTGTGCACCACATCTGAATTGCCTCTTCCACATGCATGTGCACGGAAACTCCTCTGGACTATAATTTTGTTTCCCTTTTAATCATGAAGTTGAAAGTTAGGAGACAACTATAGAAGTTTTATTATGTGATCCCAAGATGTTTTAATAACAAGCCACATGTAGAACAGAGAAGAGGCATGTGGAGAAGCGGACACAAATATTTTCTGACTTCAAAGCAAGTAGAAAGGAATAGTCATTGACTTTAAAAAATAGTCATAGGTACTGAAAAAAAAGTAAAAAAGACTAGAAGGATGAGTAGAAAAGACACCTCCCCTGCAACTACTCAGAAATGCACTTATTCAGAGAACACTTTTATTTGTACATGTGTGTGTTGTTTCAATTAAGGAAGTAAAAAGATTGTTGAACAAATTCAAACAGTATATAAGTGCATATCATGAAAAGTATAAACCCCCATGTGCCTTCTTTGCCTAGTATTTTTATGTTTATGAATCTCTTGAACATTTTGCTTAGCATATAAATACATATTTATATTTTTACTTTAATTTTACTTGTTTTTCATACCAAATTAAGATCAAATTATCATCATTTCCCACAGTGTCTTTTTTTTTTTCTAGGTAGGGTTTCACTGTAGTCCACACTGACCTAGAATTCACTATGTAGTCTCAGGGTGGCCTTGAACTCACAATGATCCTCTTACCTCTGCCTCCTGAATGCTGGAATTAAAGGCGTGCACCACCACGCCTGCCTTTCCACAATCTATTAAAATGCAAAATATAATTTCCTAAATCATAATTTATGCACAATAAATTATTCTAATGGATACTCAGTTGTCAATATATATATTGACAACTTTTATGCTTATAGACAACATACCATGTTATTTCCTTCCCCTTCCCTCCATTTCCCTCCCCAACTTTCTCCTTCATATCTCTGCTTTCTGTCATATCACCTCCCTCTCTCCATTAGTCTCTTTTTAAATTTGATATCATCATCTTTTTCTCCTATTATGGGGGCCTTGTGTGGGCATTTCTAGGCACTGCGAGGTCTTGGACATTGAGGCCTAATTCTGTCTGGACTGTTGTATATAAGGAGTAGTACCCTTCCTTTGGCTCTTACATTCTTTCCACCACTTCTTCCACAATGGACCTTGAGTCTTGGTGGGTGTGAGATGTCTCGGTGCTGAACACTCCTTAGTCACTTCTTCTCAGCAATATGTTGCCTTTTGGGTCATCTCAGTAGTCATTGCCATCTGAAAAGAGAAGCTTCTGTAACCTGGAGTGAGAGTACCATTAAGATATGAGTATGAACATTAAGTGTAGTGCTTTCAGGGAAATTTGCTAAGAATAATATATGCATTTATCCAGACAAGAGCAGGCTTTATACACCTAAGGCTCTTGACCATCCCTGTCATGGGCTTTTGATTAGGTTTTCAGTACCAGGCACATATTCCTTCCCACAGAGTGGGGCTTCCGTCCACTTAAAGATCAGTTGGTTTCCCCCAGAGCAGACTTGCCACTATTGCACTTGTTCAGTCATTTGGCTTGTCTGGCCAAACTTGAAGTTTCCAGTGCCAATGTTTTCACCACTGATGACTTCTGTCTCCCATAAGACTGCAGACAGTGCAGCTTTTTCCAGCTTTCTGTTGGCTGAGCTACAGGAGAAGGTTTTCTTCTCAGCACCAACTTGATTTCTCAGTGACTTTCCCTCTCAGGCATGTGAAGTCTTCAGGAATAGGGTCTTACCATCTCTTTCTCATGGGAAACCAAGGGTCTTGTCAATAGCCTGTAATGTTTTGGAGGCAACAGGGACCTCCCTGGCCAACAACTCACTGGGAGGTATCCCATCTCAGGCACTGAAAATTTTCTAATAACAATCTATGGCTTCTGGGTATGTCATTATTTTAGAAAGTAGATTTTCATATGTCTTATTCAGCATCTCTTGAATTTTGATTGACCCTCCCTGCCTACCCTTCTTTTATACAACCTCTTCCCCTGACCTTGCTTAGGCCTTTCCCCTCTCTGTAGTCTTTTTTTTTTTCTAAAGTTTTTTAAAATTTTGTTTATTTATTTATTTGAGAGAGAGAGAAAGACTGAGAGAAAGAGGGAGAGAGAGAGAGAGACAGAATGGGCGTGCCAGGGCCTCTAGCCACTACAAATGAACTCCAGATGCATACGCCCCCTTGTGCACCTGTCTTACATGGATCCTGGGGAATCAAGGCTCGAATCAGGGTCCTTAGGCTTCACAGGCAAGCGCTTAGCCCCTAAGCCATCTCTCCAGTCCTGTAGTCTTTTCTTCTACTTACATGTATACAATACCATTCCCTTATGACCTTCCCTCTCCTCCCTCCCTTATATCCCTTTTTTTGGTTATAAGCATCTACTACTGATTTTTGGGTCCAGATCAAATTAAATTAAATTAAACTCTCTATAAAAAAAGTAAGGGTTATCTCTTTTGTCCTGGTGCTAAATTATTCTCCGTTAGAGAATCTGCTTCTCTTTTTCAGATAGATGTAGATCCTAAGGAGAGAGCCACCCCATCATACCTCAAAAGGGCCCCGGGCTGAAACTAAGAAAAATTGGCCAAACAAGCTAGGGTGCTGTTTTCCTGATGAACCAGATACCAGCACAAGGGGGAAAGAGATCAACACAGAGAAAAATCAACTCCTACCAAATCAGAGAGCCAGAGCCCCAGAAGCCCCCAACACCTCATCACTGAAGCAGACCAAAAATGAACACAACATGGCTCAGGGAAATTTTGCCGAAGAGGGGGTGGAAAGAATGTCAGAGCCCCATGTTGGGTCATGATATGCAGAGACATTTATCTTACCCATAACTGTGGGCTAACTCCACAATGCATGACCAATATACATCAACAAGGAGGGGCCAATGGGGAGGGGGTAGGTCACGGATGAGGCTAATAACGGTACCAAACTGACCGTATTTGGTGAATACAAAATTAATTAATAAAAAATGCCTGTTACCTAGCACAAACAATAAATCACTCAACTGGTAAAAAATAAAGTTTACTAGAAGGCTAATCTGGTTAAAACTCCTTTGGCTGGTCTCTGCGGCTGCTGTTGCTGCCTGGCGGGACTGCGCTGGTGGGCGTGTGAGGATCACGGCCGCAACGGCCTCAGTGGGACTCTGGCTGTTTTCCTCCTTGCTGGTGGGTCTTGGTCTCTCCAGCTTCTTCACTGTGTCTAAGAATAACCTATGTTCCTGCACTTTTCAGATGAAGAGTGTATTTTGCTGGGGTTTTGCTTAAATCCCTTCCTAGGCTGGTTTGGCATGGCTCCTGAGCTGCCATGTTACCCAGAACTCCATACACATTTTTTTTTTTTTACCTTTTAAACAATATCATTGGTAATATTGCCATAAATTTTCTTATGCATGAGTTTTATGCATGATCTGAGAATATTGTAGAAAATACTATGAAATGATCAAAATTTTGAAATCTTTACCCTTCATACAAACCATTATAGGCATTTCAGACACACTCATACCCAATGACTGACCCTCCCATTCACAAACATATCATGTCAATTGTCTCAATAGAAAATAGAAGATATTTGTAGGCAGATATTTGGAAATTTTATAATCATAATGTTCAAAAGTTGCTGTATGCTTATTACTAGTGGAATATTTCTAGACAATATATTTACCACATCTTTTATGGTATCTCTCAGTATAGATGGCAATACTTAAATATTCTCCTCTTTTTCTGTATTGGTTTCCATGCTCAATTTGCTTTGTGGTCTGCTGCCTTTCTCACCTGGACAGGCATCAACCTACTGTTGTTGCTATTTTATTTTTCTATTTTTTTTCACCTGTCTTTACTCTCTGCCTCTGTCTGTGGTAAAACACAAAGATACAGTAGGAATGACAGCTTCCCTGGAAGCTATCTAAGTACTTTCCTACGCAACAGGCTTGTTTGTTCGCTTTAGAAAATCAGAGAACACAAAGCATGGTCTGTATCTGACATGATGCTGAGTTGGACTTATTTTAGCAAATACCATGCTGTGGAAAATAGTTTTGCAGCCAGAGAAATAAGCTGGGACAAAAGAATAAAATAAAAATAGGGGTGTATTGTAGCATTTACAGTTTTTTGTCACCTCCATTGATGTCTTTAAAGGAAATATCTTTTGGCATAATTGAGATTATTGCTATTTTATTTGGACAGCTTTATTGGAAATTTGTTGATGTGTCATTGGTGCTATGTAAAGAATATGAACTAATTCATTAATCTGGGTTGGAAAGTCTACATGTCATTTTTATGGGAAGATGTAGAGATGAATATAAAGAGAAGAAAAATAAAGGTAATTGTGTTCTAACTCAGCTTGCTAAAAAGAAAAACAAACAAACAAACAAACAAACCTGGAACTAAAGTCACCAAATACAATCAAAACTCTTTCCAGAACAATTGTGATTATTAAGAAAACTGAAATATGTATAATCCTAATTAATCAAGAAATATTAATTTCGAAAGAATATGTGGGTTTTATATCATGCATTAGTATGATAACATATTTTAGTAGACTAGCTCAAGTGTGCTTGTGCCAATGACAGACCAGAAATGATCAGTCATAAGATGTATGTTACACAAAATTGTTTGTATATTTGAATGCTGAAATTATTAGTTTATTTATATTGGGGAGAAAAATAAAGATTGAATCAGACATAAACTATTTCCAGCCAAAACTGCATTTATTTCCGTTGATTGGCATTGGTTAGAAAATCAGTTTGATGGGTTTCCATCCAGTTACATTGCCTGCACTTCTTGGCTTCCCTCTGACTCTGAAACACTGTGGAACCAACACCATGACAGGCCAGGCAGGAAGCCATTATTTATGCAGTATATTCAAGGCCTTGAAGGCTCTAGTCATTTTAAATTCTTAAGCTTCACTAGTCTGGGAATTCTAAAACTCGGGAGTGAACTACTACATGTGATAGCCTGATATTTACCAATATGAAAACAAGACATTCTTTCTCTTTCCCTCATGTTTGCATGAGTTCTACAATCCCCTCCCCCAGTAAAGCAAGGTAAAATTGACTGTGCTCTTCTGTAAGTCATAAATGCTATCCTGGAGATGGCTGAGAGAGCTGTCTTCCATACTGAAATTATGCTGGTCTAAATACAGTATTACCTTTTATTCTGTAGCAATTTTAGTACTTCCATGAAATGAGCAATTTGCTTAAATACCTGAGCATCTGGAAGCTTGTCTTTTATTTACAGTTTGCCTACCAGACAAGTCATTAAGAATTTCTAGAAAACACCAGCTAGCTTTTCAAGATAGGAAGTCCAAAATAAATTATGATTCAAAAAAGCCATTTGGCTAAAGTGAAATTTTATGCAATTAAATCCCTGCAGTAAATATATCGGTGAGTTATTTAGACTGTTTGTAGCTTTGGGATCATCGCCAGCATAACTAAAATGAAAGGAAATTGTGTGTTTCTAAAGTAACTGCTCCTTCCCCTACCTAATTTAGACATGATGGCTCTGGATGTCCTGGCGGTCCTCTAAATCTAGGGACTATGGAAAATAAGTGATGTTTCCTTAAACTTCTATTAACTTCTTAACATAAAGCCACTTATTAGTACTCCAGGTTCACTTAAAAGTATAACCTCTTAATAAAACTCAAATATCATTTTTATTTTTTTTTTAATATTTTTTGTTCATTTTTTATTTATTTATTTGAGAGTGACAGATAGAGAGAGAAAGACAGATAGAGGGAGAGAGAGAGAATGGGCGCGCCAGGGCTTCCAGCCTCTGCAAACGAACTCCAGACGCGTGCGCCCCCTTGTGCATCTGGCTAATGTGGAGACCTGGGGAACCGAGCCTCGAACCGGGGTCCTTAGGCTTCACAGACAAGCGCTTAACCGCTAAGCCATCTCTCCAGCCCAAATATCATTTTTATTTTGGATGTTTTCAGGGCCAGAATTGCCCATTTGACACTTTAGCACGCACTAGAGAAGGAGAGCTCTTGAAGAGGACACTGCCTATGCCGGCACTTTCTGTTCCAACCTTGTCTCCTCACTGGGGACACTTTCGTAACTTTAATCTGCTCAATGATCTATGTCAACTCTGAGTCTCCAATTAATCTCTAATAGAATAGTTCTGATATTATTTCTTGTACTGTATTTTACTTTATAAACAGCTTGAGTGCTCTGATCTTTTGCCAAATATTTGGTTCATATCTGAGTGATGCAAATTATTTAAGGTATATGATTTGAATTACTTCAATATCCATTTTATTTATTCCAAATGAATATTCATGTATCTATTTGCTGTCTCCATGAAGAAACTACTCCCTGTTTTTCATCTGGGGTTATCTTCCATCACTAATCTACCTGTTTGACCAGTCTCCACTATTTATTTTACCTACATGAGATTTCTCTCTGTGCTGAATCTTGCAACAATTTTTTTGTTTATTTTGTCAAACCTCCATGATATGTATCTTAAATAACTATTGTTGCAATATCTTCTGCCTAGAATGACCTTAGTCATTTAGACATACCTAAGTCTTTCCTCTTTCAAAGAAATGTGATAATGAATTTCCCAAGGAATTTTCCAAGAAACGAATAAGTGATCTTTGTGTAGAAGTGCCTTGGAGCTTCAGCAAAATGCATCTAAAGGTATCTGTAATTACACAGAATACACCCAATTTTATATGTATGCACATTTCATCTTTCCAAAAAGGAATGCATCTCAAATTCCATGTTGTATTTGAATCTATGCTCTGTGGTACAAAAAGATAATGGCATGCATGGACACCACATTCAAGATGTTAACATTTACTGATCATAGTTCATTTTCTCTTTATAATCTTTGTTCTTAAATGTGACTTGTTTCACTTAAAGAAATCCACTTTGTTTGTAGAGCATGTTTATGTCCACAGCAAACTTGAGTAGAAAGTATGCATTTCCCACCTGCATCCGGACTCTGCTCTACCCAGCCTCTTGCCTCCCTGACTGTTCTACTTCGGCTGGCCAGAGAAATCCACATTATTTCCACTGTACTACTCTCCAAGGTGTAGGTTATATTAGGGATCACATTATATGTATTTGGACAAGCCAAACTGTTTGCCCCTCCACTCATCTCATACAGAATGGTTTCCTGTCCTCAGCATCCTTTATGCTTTACCCGTGCCTGCCTATGGCTTCTGGTAGCCACTGATTATTTCAGTGTCCCCATAATTTTACAGTTTTCTAGAAATGTCACGTTCTGGGCATCGCATAGCATGGCTTGCTTCACTCAGCAATATACATTCAGTTTTCGTCAGTTATCTGCATGAAGAAGCTCAGCTCTTTCAGGTGTTGGAGAACATTCTAATGTCTTCATACACCAGTGCTTATTTACTCATTCATTTGCCTTCAAATAACATTGGGGTTCTTTCCAAGTTTGACAATTTTGAATAAAGCTACTATAAAAACCTATATGCACATTTGCATTTTATTAACATAAAAATCAAGTACTAAGATTGCTTTTTTTTTTTTTTTTTTAAATTTTTTATTTATTTATTTGAGAGTGACAGACACAGAGAGAAGGACAGGTAGAGGGAGAGAGAGAGAATGGGCGCGCCAGGGCTTCCAGCCTCTGCAAACGAACTCCAGACGCGTGCGCCCCCTTGTGCATCTGGCTAACGTGGGACCTGGGGAACCGAGCCTCGAACCGGGGTCCTTAGGCTTCACAGGCAAGCGCTTAACCGCTAAGCCATCTCTCCAGCCCCTAAGATTGCTTTTGTGTATGGAAAAATATGTATAATTTTGTAAGAAACTGACGAAATGTCTTCACAACAATGAAGAAATGTCTCCCTTGCTCCACATTTCTCAGGCGGGGTTGGCCATTGTTGTAGGTCAGTGTTAAGTAATTCACTGTTATTTTATCCTGCATTTCTCTAATGTTAAACAATGTGGGATGACTAAGACTTAATATGACCTACGAAAATATTTTGTGATAAGGTGACAGGAACAACAGGTCAGGAGGTTTTGCTTCTCACATTCAGAGAAGTTTTTGAATATCCTCATAGACAATTGTTTTCAAGTAGGGAATCCCTTTAGTGGCACTCTCAATTCATATTGACTGTTTTCAAATGAATTTGTATTTTCACTAGTTGTAGCCTTAGTTTGAGTGAAGTTTTGCTCTCCGGGTACTTTACCTGATGCATCAGTGAAGACCTCCATGCTTCTCTGTATTTTGCTAAGCGCTTTATCATTCATAGCTACTGTCTCTACATTTACCTTAACTGCTTAACTGCATCTTTACATACATTGCCCATAAAACTGGCTATTTTTCTGCTATGTCTCACTGTGGAGTTGACTTAAAACAGTGAACAATGTATGTTCACAGGATATGGTTTGGATGTTGTGCTCACTTAAAATTTCTTCCACCAAACAGTTTCTTACTTTGGAATTCTTTCTCATCAGAATTTAATCATGGGATGACTAGTGACTGAAAGCAAGGTGGAAGACACAAATTCCTTTTGGGTGGAAGACACAAATTCCTTTTTTTTTTTTTCCCCCAGGAAGACAGCCCTTCATCTGGGAATGGAGGGGTGGGAGCCCAGAGTCCCATGCACAGTCTGAAGTAGAGTCTTAGTTTAAACACCCTAGGCTTTCATTTTCCCATCAAATTTTCACAGATACTTCACAAGGAAGTGTTTCTTTACTCTTTTAAAAATATTTTATGTATTTATTTACTCATTTGAGAGAGAGACAATGAAAGACGCAGAGAGAAAAAGAGAGAGAGAGAGGGCATATGGGAGAGAGAAAGTGGGTGCCCGAGGGCCTCTAGCCACTGCACATGAACTCCAGCTGCTCCACCTGCGTCTCTGGCTATGTGGGTCCTGGAGAATCAAACCTGATCTTTATGAATGGGGATAGAGTTAGGGCGACTGGACCCCTGAAGGTCAAAAGAGCAGGAACATTTTTCTTATTTCTTGCCTAGATCCAAAGAACTGCTTTTCCACAGTCAGGACCCCTCCTGGGAGGAAAGTCTTTCATAAGATTTAAACATTGTGGTTGGTCCAGTTAAACTAATCTCTTCCTGAGACAGCCCCTAGACAGAACCCACCAGCTGTCCCTCTGGCTCCTCTGGACCAAAAGGCAGCCCACCACCCTAAGGTTATAAATACTATTGCAAGGCGAGGGCAGGCTTTCTTGCTCTCTGATCACTTGGGAACTTCCAGCTGTGGGTGAGTTTTTCTCTCAGCTGGACATGGGCTGGCTTGGGCCAGGCCCAGCTGGGAGGGGCTAGGCTGAAGCCTTATCGGGCCCATACAGGAGCCCCACCCCACCCCAGCCCTTACTCTCCACATGGGTTCCTTATCTCCTCCAGCTCCCCACATGGCAGGAGTTTCTTTTCTCTTTTCTTCCCATGCCTTTTCTCCAGATTAGTCTGGTCACGTGGTCTCCTAAACTACATGTGGCCCACATGGGCTTGTGGGATTCACAAAGTGTACTTCTCTTCTCCCCACTTTACTTCCCCATACTTTTCACCCTTCCCCTTTCTGTACTCCTTTGTAAAATCTAAATAAAATGTGGTGTTTTAAAAAAAGTCATTCTCTTGAATCTGGAATTTCCAATTCTTTGGTGAGTTTGCAGATATAAACCTAGGGATTAGGGTTCTAGGTACTGCCCACAAACCCCAATTTCCCCATTACGCTTAGGTTTTACAGGCAAGAACCTCAACAGTTAAGCCACCTATCCTCTCTCCAGCCCTATTTCTTTACTGTTTAGATCATTAAGTTGAGATACCCTCTAGTGCTTTCATGATGTCAAAATGTGCAACAGCCTCCCTTCAGAGCAGGGCAGCAAAATTTGTCATTTAATTATTTGACTCATATCCTTTTCTTAAACTTTTTTTTTTTTTTTTTGAGGTAGGGTCTCACTCAGGCCCAGACTGACCTGGAATTCACTCTGTAGTCTCAGGGTGGCCTTGAACTCACAGCAATCCTCCCACCTCTGCATCCCAAGTGCTGGGATTAAAGGCGTGTGCCACCACTCCTAGCTGCTTAAACATTTTTATTTATTTGTTTCAGAGAGAGTGAGAGAGAGAGGCAGATAGACAGTCATATCTTTCTATGCTTCTTTTTATCACATACAGGAGAATTGGTTATTGGGTTTCCCACTTTACTATGAAAGGCTTTCTTGAAGGTTTAACATGAAGTAGAGCATCCATTTATAATCTCCAATTAGAATTTCTCTGAGATTGTCAAAGAATTTTGGAATTTAACAAAACATAATATATGTGTCCATACATGACAGACATACATATGATGTGGTTGTATAGATTATTTATAGAAAAATATATGTTGGAATCTAAAAGAAGGGAGCATGCATTTTCTCATGAAGTGTCTGAAATTGAGTCTCTGTATCAATTTATAATCTAGGAAATTTAAAACGAATGAATCATAGTTTTGAAAATGTAATGAATTTATCATTTTTTATCTTGTTATGATACAAGTAACCTGAATAGAGACTGTATTAGTCAGAGTTCTCTAGAGGAACAGAGCTGCTAGAATGAATTATTTAAAAAGGGGATTTATTGGATAAGTTTACAGTAGTCCAACAGCAGTTGCTGGCCTGAGAATCACCGAACCTGGTAGCTGCTTAGTTCTCATGTCCAGATGCCTCAGCAGTCCCGACCCAGCACTGCAGATGGTGTCAGAAAGCCTGGAGGCTTATGGGTTTCCATCCACACGGGGTCTTCAGTTCATGCTGGTTTTTAGTCCACACTGGTCTTCAATCCATGCTGGAAGGTAGCGAGCAGCTCTGGCAGCCAAGTGGAAGGAAGGAAGGAAGGAAGGGAGGGAGGGAGGGAGGAAGGAAGAAAGATAGGTGGGAAGGAAGGAACTCTTTTTATCCAGAGCTTCCTTATATCAAGTCCACCTCTGAGCGGGCCACCCACTCTGGGGGAAGGGCTCACCCTGGGGAAAGACTTCCTCCTTTAGTTGATCCTTGCAAGAAGCAACCTGCGGATTAATAAACAGATCAAGTTGACAACACCTTAACTATTACAGAGACTAAGGGCACATTGACTTTATTGTTAGCTGTTAAACCAACTGTACCTGCTAAATTAGATCGACCTCACAATATTTGTCTGTTTACTTGTTTTCAAAATTAGATTAATTAAATGCAAATTACATACCTCCAGAGACACTACAGGATTAAGAGCAACAATGTAAACATATATTTTAAATGCAAAGTGTCATACACAAGTGGGATTTAAGTAGAATGTATAAAAAGAGGTAAGAAATCATCTTGGATTCCATGCATATTTACTGAGCAATTGCTGTGATAGGCAGACAGCATTCAGAGAGGAAGAACTTAGTTTTTAATGATTTTATTTTATGGATACAGACAGAAGAAAATATCCATATATATAGATATAGATATAGATATAGATATAGATATAGATATAGATATAGATATAGATTAGATATATGTGTGTGTGTGTGTGTATGTGTGTGTATGTATCACAACGATATGTTTTTATTTCTATTCAAAGTTTTACTTTAAACATGAATCAGAGTAAAAACTCTAATGAAGATTGTAATAGTAATGTTATTTCTACCTTGAAATTGTACTGAAAGGGAAGCTTTCTTAGAAATATTTGTCTAAATATACTAAATACAGCATTATATAATGTTGAGGGAGAAATTCATAGATTATTTAGATTGCTTTTACTTATGATATATTATATGTTACTTATAGTATATATTAAGTATTTTTACTTTACAATAGTTATTAGGTTTTGGCTAAGTTAAGAACCAACTCAGTGCACATGGGGTAGTTCAGAGCCTGTTTTGCTTCACATGATGCCTGTTGCAGATAGTTAATGAATCACAGCAATGCAAAATCATGCAGAGTAGCTTCTTTCTGAAAGATTTTTGTCAAAGAGAGCATGGAGGGAAGGCATGAATAAGATTCACACATGCAGATGCCCAGCAAACACAAATACTATTGACAAACAGAGCATACTAGTGCTAATCCCCATGGACATTCATGTGTAGCCTCACAGATTAAGCATTTTGTCAATAATAACATTTACCTGTTACTACTTGGTTGTAAACCTACCTGGACTGATGATTCTGATCATGAATTGTCTCTGCAAGCTGCCTATAGCCAGTAAGGAAATGCTTGCCATGGAAATATACCCAGCAGTAGGTCACTGTAGCATCTTGACAGAAAGTGTCAAGGAGGAAGAAGATAATTCCTACTACAACAATGGATAAGACCATAAAAAGCAAGCCACACTTTGGAAAAAGGTGTTATGCTGAGCTGGTCAATGTGAGGTAGTCATGGAATAGAAGGTGAACTGAAACTTTTCTAGAGCTCAAGTAATCACTATGAAGAAATGTGCACAAATACATTCAAGAAGGAAGAATCTGAGCTGGAGAAGATGGCTGAGGAGTTTAGGTGATTGCTGTGAAGCCTAAAGACCCAGGTTCAATTCCCTAGCACCCAAGTAAGCCAGATGCACAGGTGGTATATGCATCTGGAATTTGTTTTCAATTCCAAGAGGCCCTAGAGTGCCCATTCACTCTCTCTCTTCCTGTCTCTCTTTCTCTGTGTCTCTGCCTCTCTCTCTCTCTCCCATTGTATCTCTAAATAAATAAAATATTTTAAAAATTAAAAAGAAGAAAGAATCTAGGAAACACTTTTATTTTTTGATTTAAAGAACTGAGCTACCATACAAAAGGTTGTACATGTCATTCTTTAATAACTTGTTCCATTTTCCTCAAGCCATAGATAAAGCAGAGAAGTACATTTTTTTTATAAAACTCCAATAAGATTTCCTTCTTTTTAAAAATTTTTATATATTTGAGAGCGACAGAGAGAGAAAGAGTCAGAGAGAGAGAGAGAGAGAGAGAGAGAGGGAGAGAGAGAGAGAAAGAGAGGGAGAGAGAAAATGGGCATGCCAGAGCCTCCAGCCACTGCAAATGAACTCCAGAAGCATGCACACCCTTGTGCATCTGGCTAACGTGGGTCCTGGGGAATCAAGCCTCAAACCAAGGTTCTTAGGCTTCACAGTGCTTAACTGCTAAGCCATTTCTCCAGCCTTAGGTATACTTCTTTTAAAAGAATATTCTAGTGCTGGGGAGATAGCTTACTGACAAGTTGTTCCTACGCAAGCATGAGGACCCAACTTCAGATCCCTGTACCCACATAAAATATCGGGGACACTGCTGAGGAGATGGTTCAATGGTTAAGGTACATGCTTGCAAAGCTCAGTGGCCCAAGTCCAATTCCCTGGTACCCATGTAAAGTCAAATACACAAAGTGGCATATGCATCTGGAGTTTGTTTGTAATAATATGAGGTGCTGGTAATGTCCATTCTCTCTTTATGTTTCAGTTTCTCTTTGTCTCTCTCCTAGCAAGTAAATGAATATATATATATATATATATATATATATATATATATATATATATATATATGCACACACACACACATATTTAAAATGCTGGGCATGGTGATGTGTACTTATAATCTCACAGTTGGGAGGTGGAAAAAGAGAAATCCCAAGGCTCACTGGCTAGCTAGCGTAACTGAATCCTTGGGTGCTAGGTTCAAAGAAAAACCCTGTCTCAAAAAATAAAGTGGAGAGTGAAGGAAGAAGATATCTGACATTTTCCTCTGGCCTCCACAGGTGAACATTGACACATGTACATACACCCACACATACCTGTGTACTCACACACTCACAAACACGTACACACCCACATGCAACCACCCCCGACAGCATTCCTACCACCTAAACACTCAACAAGTTATGCCTTCTTGCATTGTTATCCAATGAATTGAAAGAAATTAAGTAAATCCTATGAGAACAAGATAGTGGAAATTCTTTTGTATTATAAATTTAACCTTACCCAAGCAGGATAGTTTGTATTCCAGGAAACTAAAATAAAAGTATTGTTATCTGGTACTAGAGAATTGCTGCATAGGAAACAAGCTCTAAAATTACAGCAAATATGTAAAATAGCATGTAGAAGTATGGTTATCTGAAGAATAATATTTTACTCCCATTTCAAAGACAACTATATGCAAACCCCATGATATTATCTAGAAAAGGTCAGTGATGCATGCTTCTGAAATACATATAAACCTTTACACAGTTTGATTCTTGCTATAAATATTAATGAAATCATTAATGTTCCCCACTTAACATTAAACTCCTGTTTTATAGGCAGCTGGTTCAGTGAAGGCTAAAGAGAACTTCTTGTACCATGTTTCTTTCTGTGGATGCATAGATGGGTTCTTTTTTAAGAGTTAACAAAATAGAGCTTGCTAACTCCATACCATGTTATGCTAGGCAAGTATGAAGGAATTGCTATAAGGCTTCTTTTCCTGAAAGTTAAAAAACAGCAATTTTCCATCTGTAAAGAGTTGGATCAGAAATAAAAATTAATTTATGTTAAAAGTGTGCGCACCTATTAGAAAGGCGGACTTTTCTCTGTTAAGAAAAAAAAAATTCAACCACACAAATCAAGTGTAGCCCATATTCCACTTTTGGAATGTATGCAAACTGTGGGTTACAAGCAAGGCAGGAAGGAAGCTTGGAAAATAAAAGGGACTCTGGAGGCTCATGCCCAAAGAAGTTTTCAATGACACTTTAAAATTAAGTGTCTCAAATCAGGATTTAATTTACAGTTTAAGATTTAATAACACAGCCATTGCATGTTAATTGAACGGCAATGGATCATTACCAGCCTGTTTAATGAGGTGTAACGACTATCACATATAAAACATACCGACATTATTATTACATTGCCATTAAACTTCAATAAATCTGTTTGAATAATTATTGGTATTTAAGTACTATAAAATCACTAACATAACTAGGCATACCTATTTATATTTAATAAGACTGAAATTTTATTTTAGGAATAATTAAATTCCCAGGACCTCATACCTATTTTTGTTTGGTGAACAAATTCTCCTTTTAAAAGTTATCATTGCAGTTCTACCAAATGAACAAAAAGAGACAATTCAGTTCACAGTAGTAGAGACTATTCTTGTCATTAGTTTTAGAATCACACCTTTCTTTAGTGACAAAGTCCCTCTCTCATTGAATTAATAAATGTAATTGGGAGAATAGGGCCACCATTATTCTTTTGACTAGAGGATCATCAATCCTAATGCTACTTCCCTTCTTGTCACGCAGGGTAGATTGGAGGCGCCTTGCCTAAGACTGCAACTTGACCTACGGGACACAAAAGCAGCAATATGAATGCTGGGAAGAGTTTGTATGGTCTGTAAGGTGCAAAATGCTCTGCTAGCTGAGATAAGCATGCTGCACTTGGTGTATGGGTACTAGGTTTATGTGAGCATCATAAGGAATGCATGATGCTATTGACATCTACTCCTAAGGGAAAATATAATTTTTTTTTCTTCCAGCCAAAATCAATCCAATAGGATATGGGTGTAAAGAAAGCCAGGTAAGTTTTGGAATGTGGCCCTGCATGTAGGATAGTTTTCAAAGTCTGAGATTCAGATTATCTGCATGACTGATAACCTCAGTTTTAGATGGCAATCTATAAATGAAGTATTTGTTCCACTTTTGTGGAATTTTAAATAACTGTGTACTATATAGTACTAGAGTGGGGAAATGGAATTGTGATGCTATTTTATGGAAAGCCAACAAATGTCCTGGAGACAAAGGAATTTTGAGGAATTCGGTAGAAAATGGATGTTAGGTTAAATGTTGTGAGGGAAACTTAAGATACCCACAGAACACAATCAGTTGTGATATGAGATTTGGATTGCCTTCCCATAGCCCTTCTAACACATTGCTCAGTGAGCAATATAACATATTAAATGTATGTACCATGTTGTAAGCATATCTTAACATATATTTCAGTTTACTAAATGACTTTTTTTCTCACTGTGGTAGTTTGAATAGATGGTCCCCAATATACTCAGTGTGTTATTGGTTTACAGTTTGGATCTGCAGCCACCTGGCTAGAGGAGGTGTGGGTGGTTTTTAAGGTATGGTGGATTTGGAATTCCAGTCCCTAAAGTGTGCTGTGTGGATTTTTGGCTTGTATTTCCCTCTCTGTGCTTGGTCCTGTGAAAGTAGGGCAGCTTCTGCCATTCTGGAACTCCCCCTGGACCTGTAAGCTTCCTTCCATAAATCTCTTCCCTCCATAACTGTTCCTGGTCTGGAGTTTCATCTCAGTGAACTAAAGATGTCTTCTACATCCACTAATCAGCATTATTATGCCTTCCTCTCATTAGTGTTGAGAGATTATCATAAGGAGTTGTGACAAATATCTACTTCCCCTAGACATGACACTGCCAAGAGACCAAATAATTGAGTCCACCCCACCCACACACACACAAGCCTAGGTCGGTGAGTTTATTCAGGTAATTGACAAGAACATGGGAGAAGGGTTAGGATAGGAGCATGAGTGACTCAAAGACAGCTGCACCACAGGAAGACCCACTGTAACATGGGTAAATTTCCTAAACCCCCTTAGCTTCCATTCTTCGGAACCCCCTTCCTGTCTGTAGGCAGGAATGTTTCAACACAGAGAAAATAGATACACAACAGTCCTGACCATTGCCATTACACTCTTGGCAGAAGCAGAATAAAGATAATAT
Organism: Jaculus jaculus; assembly: GCF_020740685.1. Classification (NCBI taxonomy): domain Eukaryota; kingdom Metazoa; phylum Chordata; class Mammalia; order Rodentia; family Dipodidae; genus Jaculus; species Jaculus jaculus. The sequence goes on along the minus strand of NC_059108.1, from coordinate 135,279,393 downwards.
GGTAGATAAACGTCATGAAATATCAGGCCTTTAAAAGGAAGGAAATCAAGCCATATATGATGTCATATATGAACCTGGGGAACAGCAAGTTAAATAAGCTACTTATAAAGGGATAAATATTTAAAAAAATCAATATCAAACCCTTTTATACAAATTCCAAGGATAGGCTGACCTTTGTTGAGCTAGAAGTCTTGTCGAACACAGACATTTTGCACTTGACTAAGACACAAAATTTTAGGAGACCTCAATGTGATTCTAAATGTTTTCATTTAAATTTTACCTACAAAAGGCAAAATGTAATCTCTTTCATTAAATTGAAGGGAGGATTATTACAAAATAATAGGGAAGGGGAAGAAAGTCAGAAAATAAGACAGAAAGGAAAAATGAAATAATCAAAATAGAGAGTGCAAGAAAGAAAGGAAGGAAGGAAGAAAGAAAGGAAGGAAGGAAGTAATTTGGATTGTGTCATAAGAAGCAGAGACTGTACCAAGAGAGCTGAGCATATTGTGCATTTCAAGGTAGGCAGAAAGCTTCAAAGGATGAAAGTGTATGGAAATTTGTCTTGGTATAATTAAAATGAATTTGAAGAAAAGAGTAGACCGCGTGCTTTTATTAAGGTAGATGAAGCATTGCTAAATATCTTGTTGTTGAGCAAGAAGAGTTTATGTTTGCTATTAGAAGAAACATGGAATCACAGATGGGTTTTGAGTCAAGAAATGCCCTGTCAGAAATGACCACATGCAACTACTGCTCAATGTCGAGTGAGGTATGATGCATGAGATTCAACAGTGGTTGTACTTTTATTTCCTTGCACGGCTCATCTGTTTTTGCAGGAAATTCAACATATGTCTTACCTCAAATTTGCCTGTGTCAATCCCTTGTCACAGCATGCCCTTGGTAACTCATATGCTTTATTTCCTATATGCATTACTCAAGTACAGAATTTCCTTAGGCCTCTGCAGAGATTTCTCACAAAGATACCCATAAGAAGACATTGTTCTTGTGGTGTTTATATTGAGCCTACTTAGAATGGAAAATTGAAAGAATACATTTTAAGAGTTGTAGAATAAAAGGGATATAGCAGTGTTTCCCCTGCCCCCACAGAAAGGAATACTTAGGAAGAAAACCCTAGAGGAGTTACAAAGCTGGGTTTATTAAAGAAGATGATCAGGGAAAAGATGGATGCTCACAAGAGCACATTCATGTGAAATATTCAGACAATACTAGAGTAGTCAATATTCAGCAACCATGAATTCTTTGTTTATATCATACAAAGCAGATTTCTTAAGTGCTTTTTCAACAATATTTTTTTCTTGGTTTTTCAATGTAGGGTCTCGCTATGGCCCAGGCTGACCTAGAATTCACTATGTAGTCTCAGATTGGCCTCAAACTCACAGAGATCCTTCTACCACTGCCTCCTGAGTGCTGGGATTAAAGGTGTGCACTACCACACCCAGCTTTTTATCTGTTTTTTAAGGACAGGGGCTGAGGAAGTCAACATAGAGTGCTTGCATAGCATTGATGCCAACCTAGGCTCAATCAACAGCACTGAAAAAATAAAAAAAATAAAAACAACAAAACACACACAAAACAGTGAATTGCAGTTCATAGTACAGGAGGTAATAAGCTATCAGATATCCCAAAATGGACTGAGATTGTTTTGGGAACAGGACCATGTGGTTCAGACAAGTCAACCAAATCAACACTTAGATAATATAAAACATGAAATGAAAGAAAATATTAAGAAAGGAAATGTTATCCCAACCACAATAGCACCAATCAACACTGTACACACACACACACACACACACACACACACACACACATATATATAAATAGATAGATAGATAGATGGATAGATATATAGTTAAATAGATAGATAGATAGATAAAACCAAATGCATTCTACCATTAAAGAAATGGATGGATTGAGTGAGAGAAAAGTTAATAGGAATTATAGATGTTTCCCTTGTGGGAAGTTTATATTTATTGGTAAAAATCATTGTCTACGATGTAGCTGTGCACACATGGTTAACTTATGATGTAATTGTATTATCCACTAGATTCTGATGTGTCATTCCTTATTTCACAGGAGCAGAATCCAACATTTCCGTCACCAAGACCATTCTCCCATTGTCTTAGGAAGGCACCATTAACAACTAAGGCAAAGACAGCAGTAAGCATACCATGATTCCTGTCACATGGGGAATGAACTGATATTTCCAAATGAAGGATGATGGAGACATTAAATGAAAGAGGGCGTCTGTAAAGCACTGTTCACTGACTTACAAAGACTTGTGAAATAATTCAAATTTCCTTCATTTTTAAGACTCACTCTCTTCTCAGAATATCTAAATGTCTGGTTGTACTTACAAAGAGGATGCCAAACAAACAACAAAATCCAGGCTTAAAAAGATTTATATTTCCTTGTTTAAGCAACCAAAGAGATAAATTAAGCCGCAGGGGTAGCAGATGGGAGTTTAGTTACTGAGGAAGAATGGAAAGTGCCAGGAGGACGGCAGATCTGGTGCCCACTGGCAGTAGAGAAACTTTGTACAAGTAAGAAATTTTCTAATGTTAAGTATAAATTTGAGTGGGAAGAATATTTTACAAGTTAAAGAAAGTGATTTCATTTTTTGGAGTAATTATAAGAGTTGAGGCTTCTAGTCCATGAACAGAATACACAGTTATGCAGTGTTCATACTGGTTGAGAGAAGGGTATGGATACAGCACTGCAGCTGACTTGGGGTACAGGCTTAGGTGAGAATGTATCCTATAGAACACAAGAACAAAGATGTACCTCCTAATTGGGACCTGGGCAAAATTGGCTGCATCTTCTGTCCTTTCCCAAGGTCATCATCAGGACAAGAATAATAACATGTCATGATACAACCTGGTGCTGCAAGAAAGACTTTGGCAAAGTTTGAACAACATCACTCAGCAAGGAGGAGTAGATAGACCCAGTGAAGAAAGAACATTAAAAGGTAAGTGACAAGTCTGTCATAAAAATGAATGAAATATATTCACAAATTTAATAAGCTATCAGCTACTAAAAAATAAATAAAGACTCATGGTTAAAATTGTGGTGAATTTCAAATTCAGGCCAAGGCTATGATAGTGGTTAGGGAAAAGTTACCAATAGATATGAAATGCTTGCTTAATCCCAATGTGCTGACAAGTGTTGAGAATGCTCATTGGAAAAGATATAAATGTGACTTGGAGCTGTTCTTTTTATGTATTTGAGAGACCAGGGGAGTAAATGAGGGAAGGAGAGAAAGAGGAAGAGACAGAGAAAAGGAGAGGGAAAGGATGGGTATGCCAGGGCCTCAAGCCACTGCAAATGAATTCAATATGCATGCATCCCCTAATGCATCTGCCTTATAGGGTATTGGGGTTTTAAACCTGTGTCCTTAGACTTCACAGGCTAGTACATTAACTGGTAAGCCATCTCTCCAGTTGGAAGCTTTTTGTTAAGAAAAGAAAATCACAAATAGGAGATGTTAAGGACTTAGGATGGACCAATTGAAAGATAGAAAGAAATGGCAAAACAAACAAACAAAAAACAAAGCATGGCAATATTTTTTTTCCAATTAAATTGCAGTGGGATTATTGCTATGCTACAATGATGCCTTAGCTGGGAAGATTTCTCAGGAGGTAAATATGCTTGCTGTGCAAGCCTGACAACTGAAGTTCACATCCCCAGAATCCTCATAAGACTGGAAGCCATAGTGTTTGCAATCCAAGTCCTTCAATAATGAGATGGGGGGGCAGAAACGGGAGAATCCCTGGCTCCTCTCATGTCAGTTAGCTTGCTGCACATAGAGGTGAACAACAGACTTTACTTCAAGTAAGCAGGTGAGGACTAATGCGTGATGTTGTCCTCTGACCACCACAAAAGTGAAACGACATGCATGTTCACACTCACACACACAGATAACTAAAAATATGTCTTATAAGTTTCATTCGGGTATACTATTATGTAGCATTTGTTCCTATTAAAATATCTAGTGTGGTTTACTTTTGGTTTGATTTCACATACTTTGCTGAACACTACACCCAAAATTAACTGGGTCATTAGCTGCAGAGGGATGGCGTCACAAGAGTGTGCTTACTGGTAGCTTTGTATGGATTCTGTTATCACTCAGCATCAAAAAAAAAAAAAAAAGTAACATACCACCAGTCTTCATTTTTGTCAGCAATTACTAAATATCACAGGCGAGGTTATTTTGAATTACAGAAGCATACGGGGTTCAAAGGGCAGGCACTCCAATAACACAGTGCCAAACTCTCACAGGAAGGACCACATGGAAGAGAGGGCATGAGTGGTAGGACACATGATATTGATTCTTGACAGGACCAAGAATCACTTGTGAGCAACTGCATACATTAGGTCAGCCTCTTGGCCCACCTGGTACTGGACACCAGCATTCCACAGGCCCAAATCCTAGCTGGTACAAAATGGAGAGAGTTGACAGTGCAGAAGAATTCATGACTTTTGTTACCTCCCTGATGACGTGATGATGTTTTCCTGTACTTTTGTGATAACTGAGCTCATAGTAATCCTTAGATCTTGAAGGTTTAATGCTTCCCCCAAAGGATCTTAATAGCAATTAAATTTCAACATGAGATTAGGAGGGAACATTCAAACTGAACAGTATAATATCAATATTGTTAAATTGGGAGTATAAGTTATACTGGAAGCATGTACTTTCTTACTCCCATTGTGAACAAACCTAAAAATGAATTAAGTTAGGAATCAACTGTAAAAAGAAATTCATAAAAATTCTAACTAAGGAGTTTATAAATACTATAAATCTTTGATGAAGTACAACTTTAATCAGTGGTTGAATTTAATGAACTAGAGTTGCATGAATTAAATATATAAAATTATAGAACAATGTGAATTGAAAATCAGCAGGTTGTACAATGGAAACAATGAGAATGTGGGAACATTTATAAATTTTTAACAAAAACATGCCAGTAATACTGTTTATTGTATACTTCCATTCAGGAATGGAAGCGCATAAAATATAGATGGGCAGTAAGCTGAGGAGTATTTTTCGTGGACTCTCAAAAGACTTTAGATGTGTTTATGATTTGGTTTTCCCATGAAACATAAAATGGGAATTTGCAGAGCAAGCACAGCATCATTATAAGAGGAGTAACATGGATAGAATATATATGTTCTTAATTTTTTTGTCCCTGAATTTTCTGCTTGATTTAAGTATTTTATGATTAAGGCAAAAATTAAATGAATAGGGACATGTTTATAGATGGAAAGTCTGATTCCCAAGCTCTTTTATCCCGTCTTCCTCTCTCCTTCCACTTAAATATGCTCAAACTAGGACTGGGATTCTAGAACAACCTCCTGATATTGAAATTGAGGATACTTCTGGCTCGGAAAAATGAAACCTTCCAGAACCCGCACCTAACACATCACCTTCCCTTGCAGGGAAGTTTCCCTCTTCATTTTCCTGTAACACTTAAAGATCTCTCTCTTTCCATTTCTCCTTTTCTATTTTTTTCTCTCTCTCTTACCCATTCTATATCTCTTCACAGTTACTCCAGTCACTTTACCCAGAAGGCTGTTTCTCATGTCCTAAAGCTTCATATCCCTCCATTCTCTTCTGACATGACAATAAATTATTAGATTATTTTCATCTTTGTCAATAGTCTCCAGCCCAACAGCCAGGACCCAGGTGAAACCACAGACAAACGGTTGAGATGAGCAAGAGAGTGCTGCTGCCATGGCAAGCCTGACAGCCTTTGCCAAGGTGATGGAGACAACACTAAGGATGATCAACACATACCAAAGCATAAATTCAGAAGCTGCGGCGAGCTCAACACTAAAGCTGACTTATAGCCCTCCCACCAAGGCTCAGAGAATTTTTGCAGAATAGAGGATGAAAAGTTCATAAGAGCCACAAGGAATATCCAGAGATTCTGTATCCTCCCTCAGTGGCTTCTACTCTCACAACTCATAGCCTATAAACTCCATGGTAAATACCAGCAATCCCACTCAATAGAGCCCTCTGTGGAATAGGGGTAGGGATGAAGGGATGAAGGAAACAGTGGTCCAAACCCATGATCTGTGCCTACAAACTTAAATGTATATATATACGAATATGAAAACCTGACAGAAACAAGGCTGCACTTTGTCCTAACACAATGTTCCCTGGCATTGTTTGAGCTGGAATTCCTAATGGCTTGCTTTTTACCACTTGCCTTTCCTGTTCCACACTTTAAACACATGCTCCAAGCTTTAGCTACATCCCAAGTCTGAGCAAGAACTAACACACCAAACATTCTCAGACACAAACTATTTTGAGGGCTGGCTGTCCATCATGAAACCACTGCTAATGAGAGGGCCCGGCTCATCCTCTCTGTTGCCCTCTGTTCACAGTGTTTCCTCTTGAAACTTTTAGCTATTCTCATAAGAGAGAAATACGTTTCTTGTTCATTTTGAGTTGTTTTCAGATTTTCAGCTTTGACAGAGTTTGTTTTTGTGATGTAACAGTATTCAATAAATTCTCCACTTATCTCCACCTATATTTCTTTCCATTTGACAGATTTTTAGCAAGTGGATTGTCATATGTGACCATGACCTTTGTCCATGTAAGTGGTGATACTGTAATTTACCTGTTAAAATTATCATTGAGATCAGTTTTGCATAAGAAAATTACAAATTCTTTTCTAAACAATACAACCTCCTGAATCAATTACAAATGTAAAGTTTTCATTTTTTGCATTTTTATTTTTGCCTCCAAGACAAGTTGATCAATGCACATTGTATGGCTCAGATAGTTCACACTTATTCTATGTTGACTAACACCTGCTCTTTATTGTAGCGTCACTTTCATTTCAAAGTAATCTCAGTTTAGATGAAAAGTATATAGTCAGTTACTCAAAGGCATCTAGGTTTGAAGAGCTGGACATAGTCGACAAGCTCCAAAAGACACATCTAAACATATTGCCAATGTCTTCTAAGTTCTCATAAGATTTCAAGGATTCCTGCTATGGGAATGGTTGGAATGGGCCTTTTTACTTCTCTTCTTTGGTTTTTGCTGCATTGGTATATGGGAGAAAGACAAACAAAAACAAAACAGAACAAAACAGGCTAAAGTCAACCTCTAATCTGGGAGCCTGTGTAATATTATCTACACTGTGATTACTTCTTGACCTAATCCTATGAGATATAGAGGTCTGGTCTAATTCCCTGATCAAACCCTTGTGAGCAATTCAGGGCATTTCCCATGGGCAAAGGGATACTTCTTTATGACATTCTTCCCCTGAATTGGAAGTCCAATCTGGTCAGACGTCTTCCAATGATGCTGAGGGACAGAAGTCATAAAGCAATCTTATCTTCTGTGAATGACTTCACACTGAGGAAGTTCTTGGGGGAGTGGTAGAAGTTTCCCTGCATGCTCTTTCATAGCAGCTCTCAAAGCATCAGAAAATGCACTTCACTCTCCCACTGGTAGCAGGGAGTGAGGCAAGGAATCTGAGTCTTGGATCTCACCTGCAGGATCCCCAAGCATAATCTTCCTTGCTCGCTGGGATTGCCTCTTTGGTCTGCAGGGCGGAACATCTTATCCTCCAACTGGTAACTTAAAAAATAAACAAGCTGACTTATGATTCTCCTTCCTGACATCACATGGGACAATGACCCTTTTTACTGACTAGGAGAGAGCTATTGCATAGCTTAAATATGCAAATTCAAATACCTTATCCTTTTCAATATTTTCATGACTTCATTAAAAGGGGATTATGAATTTCTCAATAATGACACATTTGAGCATTAACAATGATATTTATAGTCATTTCTATAGGAAGGCCCATTCACTTCACTCAATAAATGGTTTAGAAAAAAATATGTAAATAATTTTGAGCATCCTGCCAGCAAGTGGGACTTAAGTCAGCAAACATGTGTGCATAGTAGGAGTTAGTTATTAGGAAAATATTTTGTACACTGGTCATATGTGTTTCTATTACTTCCTGTGATCACTGTCAACAGGATTGGGACACAGAATCACTGGACATTAGGCTAAACATTATTCTGAGCATAATTCTGAGTAGTACTACAGGAGTTTTAGCTATAATGGTATGCAATAAGTTTAACTCAGTCTACTTATGTGTGTTACTACTCAGAAATACTACTGAGAATTTATACACATTGTTTTAAACATAGAGTATTCTCTGTTGACTGCTAGTGGATTTAAGAATCTTCCCAAATTAAAAAAATATCAATAAGGGATCCTCTCTCTCTCTCTTTCTCTCTCTCCCTCTCTCTCTCTGTGGTATGTGGAGGATATATTTATAATATTATATGAGAAATTGAACAGTATGTATGTATAGTAAAATATTATTTTGTATTTTTTTAATTGACAATAAATTATATATTATATATTATACTCTACATTTCCCAATACAGAAATACATTTAGCTTATTTCTATGGTAACTATATATATACTGAAACATAGATACTAAAAATATGGTATTTATTATTTATATAAACACAATTACTATGTAGGCAATTGAATAAAGAAATAAGCTTTTACCTGGATGCTGTGATACATGCCTTTAATCCCAGCAATGAAGAGGTGGAGATAGAAGGATTCTTGTGAGTTTGAGGACAGTCAGAGACTACATAGTGAATCCCAGGTCAGCCTGGACTTGACTGAGACCCTACTTTGAAAAACCAAAATAAATAAATAAACTTTTAAGTGGCTTAAGAAAAGTAATGGGTAGGAAATCTTAATACATATTACTTTAGTTTAAATAAAGAGCTGTCTTTTAAAAAAGTTTCACTATGTGGTCTTTTAAAGAAAAAAAAACGAGTTGAAACAACATTAACCATGATATTTAAGATAAAAATTCATTTAAAATGAAGGTGAAAATTGCATGAAAATGTTAGAAATAAACTTTTTCAGCCTCACCATTTGTTTGTAATAAGCAGTTGTTTGAAGTGCCCTTTGAGGGCAGCGTTTCTGTGTGTTTCAGAGTTAGAACAGATGGAAATAAATGCCTGGAATGCTTCAATTTCCCCACCTATAGCACAGTCCAGTGGGATGCTGGCTTCAGCATCAGCTGCAGCACAGGTGCAAAGTTCCTATTCATTCTCTGCTCTATGTCTGCTGCAGAGGCATGGGCTTATCATCACTTATTAATTACTTAATCAATAAACACTGTCAATGGTGACCATAATTACCTAAGAAGGTCACTAAAATAAAGGACAGTAAGGTCCTAGGGCAATGGGGTCTAGACTCGGATCTATTCATCTGACACTACATGACAAGATGCTATTTTTTACCTCTGCCTGGAATTTCAAATTAACATCCAGTTGAAAAGGCCGTGTTGAAAAATGAATCCATGATAAAAGAATTTACATCTTTTCCCATGGCATTGTACCTTTAGTGTCCTTGGCAGTGAGGAATAGAACATGTGGACCTTGAGGAAATACCACTCACTAGTGACTACATCCTCCCAGAGGTACCTTAGCATCATGCTAACCTCCTCTACTTTTGAACATTTAATATGCAATGAAGCGTTTTAGAAATTATGTAAATAGGGAAGATTCAGAGTAGAGTAAAATCATGTCCACATTATTTTCCAAAATGTGGAAAGGAGAGAGGCTGCACATACTATTTTGATATATTGCCTGAATTTTCTGTATGTAGAAAATAGTTTCTGACACACTGGATTGGTCCTTGAGTTTCAATAGATCAATGATAATGGGTAAATTGCAGTGGTTATGTACCCACATATGTAAGTGGACGGAGGGCATATACTCTGAAACTACACAGACCTTCTGTGATTTTTATTAATATTTTCTGTTTTATTGAATTTTGTTTGATTAGTATTTGCATATAGACAGTAAAATGAGTAAATGTAACTGTGCACAATTCCTTGACTTCTGTGAAATCTATCACAAAGTTATGTGAGTTTAAGCCTTCAAACTCATGGTACAGAATTGCACTTATCAACATAGAAGCAACATCAAACATATATGGTATTTGAGAATCTGAAATATGGCTAAAAAACAGGAAGAATCATAATACTTGAGTTTATTGGATTAAAAAGAATATAATAATTAAACTTACTTAAACATCTCAATAACTTTTTAATATGTCATTAGAAAACTTACTATTCATGTATATTGCTTCTGTTACAGTGCCATAATACAGAATAAAAATATTCACCAATATATTTTTCTCATATATATTTTAACAAACAAAAGTGAGCTGTCTGTACTCACTGTGAGTTTTTGCACACTTTTGTAAGAGCAGATGCATACTCTTAGTGTTTGGCTAAACCAGTTTTTCATCACACTTATATGATATAAATCAATAATTTACCATATCTTACTGATTAATTATACTTCTTTGTCTGGATAATCCACATTTTGTGATTGTACCTGGATTATATGTATTTGATGTTATGTGAACATTGCTATGTGGATCTGAGTAAAGCTCTTCAAATATACATCTTTCACTATGGTTTGATAAATAATACCTAGGATTGAATGGTTAGGTCTTATGGAACTACAAAACAGTGAAAGTATTCTCCAACTTCTGGTCTAATTTGGTGCGCCAAAACTGTGGGAGAGCTGTAGTAGCTTCCTGTGATGGCTGTTGCTTTTGCTAGTCATTTCAATTCTATGAATTTTACTAAGTGTGCATGAAATCTCAAAGTGGAAATGATTTGCATCTCTCGAATGAAAAATGACTCTTTCCTCCTGTGATTATTTGCCAATTATGCATCTTGTTTACTGAAATATATAATTGTTTTCAGTTATCAGACTTGGTAGATATTTTATTTATTATAAAAATGCTTTATTACAAATAACCCTTGTTCTTTCCTTAACTTGTTGCTCAAAAGCCCAACATTTCAATTTTTATTTTAGTGATGATTTTTCATTTATGACTGTAAATTTCATCCTAAAAATATAGGTATTTTATGCTATATTATTTATATGTTTTCTTAAATTTATATACTTAGTTCTAATGATTAGAACTTGGGATATTTAAACTTTATTTATATTTACTTATTCATTTATTTGATTATATGATTTGAAACTATGTTATTTATCCAAGGTAATAATTCAATTTCATACTGTTACTTGAAGCTTAAACCTCTGAATTTTTGTGTAGTGCAATATATCCCTTTTGCTTTTGGTACTAATGCTATATCACAAAAGCATCCAGAGAGAGAGATGAGAGAGAGAGATTTTTCAAATCATATATGAGAAATTAAAGTTTATGGTTTTCAGTTTTTCCTCTCTGTTTTATCAGATATCAGTCTCAATACACTTCAAAATAGATTGAGTTATATACATTCAAAATTTATGGGTTGAAGTATCAACTTGTAAATGGATTGCATTGGATTTATGGTCAAAGGACATGACTAAATGTAAATGTGGTCAAAATCATGAGACATGGCTCAATTAATTCAACAGAACTGGTGTCCTTAGCACAAGTCAAAGTTCTTTGTCTCATGTGAGGACCAAGTAAGAATGCAGCCTCCTGTAACTGAGGAGGTTAACCTCATTAGAAATGTACTCTGCAAAAGCCAAATTTTGGATTTTCTATTTCCATAGACATGAAAACAAATATAAATTGCTCAACCACCTATTATCAGTTATACTGTGCTTGGAGATCCAAATAAAATTTATAAACAAGAACTGGGGTACTGCTTTTGCAAATCCCTACAAGTTTAGGAAGCTTTGAACTTGGTAATGGAAGAGTTTCCCAAGTATGAACTTAAAGGCACCTTTGCTAAGGACTTAGGCAGAAAAGAGAAACTTATTGCTGGAAACACAATGAGGTAATTCTTTTTATTAGGTGTAAAAGAACATGGCTTAACTGTGCTCCAATATATTGAATAAAGTGGAAGTTACAAGGACATGAAATGAATTGGACAGTAAACTGAGAGTAATTTTACTCAGAGTACAGAATTGTTTCACTTCTGGCTGCTTTTAGTAAAAACCAAAGTTGAGCAGTGACACATACTTCATCCTCTGCTCTCCTGTATTGTCTCTATCCGTCCTTATATTCATCACTACCAGACAATTAATACCAAGCAAATGCCACTGTGTGTTTTGCAGAAAAGGCTATTTGTATGAGCCAAAGTCTAATTTAGAAGACAAACCCTGTGAACACAGTGCCCAGCAAATTACTATATTTTTCCTTAATGGCAAATATTCAACAAATGCTGTCTAAGGAAATGGTAAACCTGTGTTGTCCACTATGGTGCTAGGCATTAAGATTTCCACTATGGTGTCAAAGCTACTGTACATCTGGCTAGTGTGCAGCCTGGGATGGGGAGATCACTGGTATTAAATAATGGTAATGGTTTAAAGGCTTGAGCCACCCACTGGGTTTGGTGGCTTAAGCCTTTAAACCCAGCACTTGGTAGGCAGAGGTGGGATGATTGCTGAGGGTACTAGCCCAGCCTGAGACTACATAGTGAATTCCAGGTTACCTTGGGCTGCAGCAAGGCCCTACCTCAATAAACCAAAAAAAAAAAAAAAAAAAAATCTAAGTTAGTGAACATGCTCAATAAATTACCAAAATTCAGAAGCCATTACTGAGATTCAGAGGTTTACTATAATAAGTAACCCCTGAATTGCTAATTAACCCATGGACTGGACAGTAAACTCTTTCTTCATAGTCTATAATTATGAAAAAAAAAACATAATTTTATACTGTTCCCTGCAATTACTTTTAGGTAACTCTGGCTTTTAGTCCCTTACTCATGTTATTGTATTGGTCTCACATAGCAATATTTTGTAGTTTCCATGACTTCATATTTCCAAAGGATTTCTTAGTATTCCATGCTATGTTGCAAATATTTAATGTTATATTAAATTGTGTTTTAGTTCAAATTCTCATTGGGAATAAGTACCACGTACGTTTATATTGGATTTTCTTACTAATTTGACATCTTGTGACCATGTTAAATATGTTGACTATTTCTAGAAGTCTTTTTTTGCATAGAAGCTTTTGAGACTTACTATCAGTTAGCTAGGGATACAACTAGCTTTATTTCTTCTTTTCCAAGTTGTTTAATTTACATTTATTTTACTTATTTGTTTCAGTGGTAAAGACATCCAATAACAATATTGAATAGAAGTAATTAGGTGCTCCAGATATCAATGGAATTTATCAAGGCATTTACACACACAAACACACACACACCCACACACACACATAGAGATGCCATTAGTAGAAAGAAGGTGTTATTTTATCTATTATGGTTAATGAGTACTTTATAACAAGTATGTGATAAACTAAGTTCTTTTTTTGCAGCTCTTCAGATTATATATAGAGAGAGATATGTATGTGTGTGTGTGTATATATATATATATATATATATATATATATATATATATATATATTTCTTTTTAAGAATATCCATTTTGTTGTCTTCCTAAATGTGGTTTCAAAATTCTAAATTCTATATCTGGTTTCTGTTGTGTGCACACAGCTATTTATTTTTAATTTTACATAGAAGAATAATGAATTTTCTCATATTCATTTAAATATTGTCAGTCTTTCATCTGGACACAATTTACTTGGAGCCAGCTTAATATTTTTACTTTTGTTTTTGTTTTACAATAAAATTTGGGATGAGTCAAGAAGATTTCATTATTATCAAAGTGCTTACATTCTACGTACCTGATTGCCGATGGGCTGGGGAGTAAGAGGTCTTTTGCTCCTGACTGGGATGAAGACTGTTTGCAGCACAGTGTGAGCCCTGGAACTTGCTGCCACAAGAGCTTCTCCATCAGTCTTGCCGAGTGTCGTGTCAGGTCAGGCAGCTTCATGGGAGAACGTACCAGGTCCCAGCCAAGCCCCACTGAGGCCTCTTCTGCTCTCCTGAGCGACTCCCCCTCCTCATCCTCCCTGTGTCTTTGTCTTCTTCTCTTCCACCTGGCCAGTATGCCTTCACCTGATTAGGCATCCATTTTACATTTTGACCAAGGAAACATTCTGGACTCTAAGTGGAACAGAATTGCTTAGTTCACTTTCATATGGTTTGTTTTTCCTACTTACTACAGCCATACACATTGCTTCCCATAATTGTTCAATGTCCAAATTTATTGTTTATATGTATTGATATTTATAAAGATGCCAGGGTGAATCTTGTTTTGTTTATTGTACAATATGAATACTAAACTTAATTGTGCTTTTAGCAATACTTCCCAAGTGAAGTGACTGAAATCTACTGCAGAATCCCTCTCTTTCTAAGTCCATTATCCTGTAAAATCATCAGCAATATATATCATCTAAAAGTCCCAAATTGATTTGATGTTACTCCTTACATTCAAGAACTATGTGCCATGTCTTCATAATAGAACAGTGACAAAAAACAGCTATGTGTGCTAAATTTCTGAAAAGCCATGATTTTTATTCTGAAGAGGTCAAGAATTTTGGAATAGAAAAAGCTGACAGAATATTTAGAATTCAGAATAAATGGAAAACTGCAAGTGAATGACTTTAAGCAGAATTTTAGGAAGAGTTTCTGAAAATTAATAGGTATAGTTAACCTGGGCTACAAAATAGATCAATACAGTTGCACTACATATTATAGAAAATTAAATAGTTAATACTTTGTAGACATGTCTTACTTAGAATATGTCAAGATGGTATGCAACTCGGAAAAAAACTCACACAGGTAAATAAAAAAAAAATATGCATATCATTTTGTTCCTGCCCCTTGGGAATAATATTGCCTGCTAGTACAAATTGGAGACTAGTCTTTCTATAAATATTTAAATGTGATCTGTTTCCTAAGGCAGGACTAAGAATTTATGTGACAACCTCACAGGCCTTTCCTATTTAACGACTGCCTGGGAAAGTAAACAAGTGCGTTTTAGTAGGAAAACCAGTTCATATTGCAAAGCAGGATCCGCTGCTACAACCCGTTGCACAACCTGTCTTTACTATGGTGACTGATAATACAACGGAAGTGTGAATGTACAAACACACTTTTGTTTCTTTTTTCTTTCCATCAAGCATTCCATCTTCAGATTTTTATCATGCTTTAGTTATTGAAAAAGATTTAAATGCCATAAGATGATTTCAAAGTTTGAGGAAAATAGTGCAGATTAGAGAAGTATTCACAACAGAACAAATACAGGTTTTTAAAGTTGTGTTTCTTAAGAAAGTAGAACATTCAATATACAAACATGGTGGAATATAATGCTCAATTCTTTTCATGCAAAGTTTGATTAACAAATAGTTACTGTGTTGCATATTTCATCTCAGGCAATGGGTAAACAGTGAAAGACCTTAGGGGGAGAAGGGAGTGAAGTTTGACTTGCAGTGCATTAGGAACTTTATGAATTTGCATAGCTGTCCACACTATACTTTCCTGTTTTTCTAACCACAACAAGTTGATCTGAACCACCTTCAATTTTTGTTGTTCTTATGATTCTACACTCTGTACACTTTTGATGTATGCATTTATGCCTAGGTCCTTTAAGTGGATTAATTACATTTTCTATACAACAACATGAATACTTCTTTAACTAAGCACAGTATATTGTGTTTTTTTTTTTCCCTTAGATATTTCTAGCTTGTTATTTCCTTTTTACTCATTATTTCTTTCATGATTGTTCTGGTCTCCTGAGTCTGCCACTCCCAATAGCACATGTGTTTTGTTAAATATTTATTTTGCTTTATTTACTTATTTATGATGAGAGAGAAAGAGGAGAGAGAGACAGAATGAGGGTGGAAAGGCCTTTAACTACTCCAAATGCATGCATCACCTTGTTCATCTGGCTTTATGTGCATACTGAGGAATTGAAATCATGTCCTTAGGCTTTGCTGGCAAGCAAGCGCTTTAACTGCTAAGCCATCTCTCCAGTCTTTGAAACATTTCTTTTTTGTATTCCTTTTAATATTTCTTTAACATTATTTTTAACCAGAGGAAACAGAAATAAGTATTTGGTAAAAAGATTGGAATCAAACTGAAATGACAAAATCATTACAGAAATAAAATTTAACTTATTAGCAGACCTCTCAGAAACCAATCTTTTAAAAGCAATGAGACACTTAATACTCTTAATTGTAGAATTAACAGGACTACAACTCAAAGCAGAGACTATTCAAAAGAAGTACTCACATGAGAAGCATTGAGCAGCAGAACTGTAATTCCTTAGTAATTTTCCACATGCGTGTAGGTGTGACAAGTTGTGAGATGACTTAATTAGACAAAACTGAACTATTTTCATTCCCTGAGTCACATAAGGTATGACCTTTCAGTTTGCAGTACTTCATTGGCCTTTTCAATGCCTAAACTTGTATATAATGTTATTTTTAGCAGGGGACAGGAGCTCTCATAAGATGAGAACCCACCACAAGTGCTTCAGGATTCATGATGAGAGTCTCATTATAAATCACAGGTGATCGAATTCATAAAAAAAATGTGTCCTTATGACATATGCACAGCATTGTATAAGTTCCAAGATATTATTAGTAGGTCTGTTTAAAATACTTGTAACTGTTTTATACTCCTGACATACAAGTACCTTAACGTTAAATGCTGTGAGTAGGATGTATTCTGTTAAGAAAAAGTTGCCTTACTTCCAATTCTAACTGTAGATGTTTTGTCTTTCTTTGCTTTAAACAAAGATGTCTGAGGATAGGGGGATTGATTCACAACAGTTTTTAGTATTGATTCTTTATTTTCAGTAAGATTGTTGGTACTCTTCATCTAATGTAAATATATGTTTAGCCTGGTGGTCTGTAACACTGAGGATTGAATAGGCCCAGTAAAAAGATCCAAATATTTATAATTACATTATAGAAAAATGAATCATTATTTTCATATGAATATAAATAAAAAATACTGTACATCATTCTACTTTCAGCTATAAGTAAAATATTGAAAAATGAGTAAGAAGAAAGGATGGAATTTTTAATTTGTAAATTTATCCTTAAAACATTATAAAAGGCATTATGCTATCTGTAAGGTGAAACTAATGGTTTCTCCTACTCTATATTCATAATATCTATAAAAGCACTCAAAACTATTTTGGCATTTTTACATGCATAGCATTGGATAAAATATTGCACATGCTATCTTTCTTGTTGTAAAATGTCATTTGTTTATATTGAAATCCTTAAGATGCTATTTTATAAAATCTTTGAATTTCAGTAATTCTTTTGAGGAATCTATAAAAAATCTTTAAAAACAAATCATCTGCTTTTCTAAGAGTATTGTATTTTCTCCAATTACAAGTGACTTTGAGCATAAAAATTTTCCATTTGCTTGGAAGAACCTAACTAAAAATAAAATTTAAGTGCTTTGTGAGGTTGGCAAAATCTTTTCTCCAGCACTCAAAATATCACTGTTGATAAGGACAGATTTTTAGCTGACTAATCCAATATAATAAAATTATAACTAACATTTTTCATACTTACTCAATAGAATCAATGCA
Source organism: Jaculus jaculus (assembly GCF_020740685.1). Classification (NCBI taxonomy): domain Eukaryota; kingdom Metazoa; phylum Chordata; class Mammalia; order Rodentia; family Dipodidae; genus Jaculus; species Jaculus jaculus. The sequence goes on along the minus strand of NC_059108.1, from coordinate 135,261,947 downwards.
TGCATTAAAAAAAAAAAATAATTCAATGCAGAAAACTAGGAAACTCTCCTGGTAAGTCTTATGAGCAAGGACCAGGTATAACTCTCTCTATTTATTTATTTGAGAATGACAGAGAGAGAAAGAGGGAGAGAGAGAGAGAGAGAGAGAGAAAGTATGGGTGCACCAGGCCCTCCAGCCATTGCAAATTAACTCCAGACGCATGCACCCCCTTGTGAACCTGGCTAACGTGGTTCCTGTGGAATCAAGCCTCAAACTGGGGACTTAGGGCTTCACAGGCAAGCCCTTAACCGCTAAGCCGTCTCTCCAGCCCAGCTGTCTCTCTTTTTTGGTTACTGTTTGTTACCAAACTTTACTTTTTGTTAAGGTATTTTTAAATTCTTAACATCCCACAAGTGAAAGCATCTCTTGCACGGCACAGTTAGTTTAGTGTTAGAGGACTTGACAGCACACGTGACCCGGAGTTGTACGCAAGCGGGCTTGTTTCATGTTGTGGAAGCCAGATTGCTTGTATTCTCCTAATGATGAAATTATAATAAGATTGAAAGTTTCTACATAAGAATAAATGAGCTAAAATTCTAAAGAAATCTTAGTGATATGACAAGGGTTCAAAGTTTCAACCGACACCCCAGTTTTATTAATCAATTACACTTAATAAAATGTTTATGCACAACTTCAAAATAGAAAAAAATATGTACATATATTTGCTCATTTCCTGAACTCAAAAATTCTAGTTTCACTCTCTCTATATGATCTTGGATGAGTTATTCAACCTTTGCATAGTTTGTTTATATGCATGAGCATTATTTTCATAACAAAATAGTTTTATAATAATCAAATCAGTAGAATTATTCATGGATTATATTATGATTATATTACTAACAGTGGAAATATTACCATAAATTAAGTTATTCCCTTGAAAATAGTTTTTATTACATTTGACAACCACACATATAAGTATATTTTTGAAGATAACATAACCTTCAACTGCAAAATGAAGAAATTGGTCTATATTTACTGAGGTTTTATTTTTCTACTGAGAACACAAAGTCTGCTTTGGAGATAGGATAGGAGTTTTAAAAATATAATTTTTCCCCTCTATTACTCTGTCCACAATAACAGTTCTATCTTTTACTTGAAATGTTTTTCCATCTGGATTTATTTAAGGGGCAAAATTATCTCAAAGCTATAAACAAGTTTCATGTTTGAAATTAATTTGTCTTGAAAGATCGCTTTAACTTTAAGATCTGATAATCTGACCTTGGTTCTTAACCAAGGCAACTATTCTCTAAAATATCCTCTGGTTTGGTTCGGGTCTCTACTGTTCTTTCAGACCTCCATGATTCTCTTTCAGTGACCATTTAGTTAATCACAACAGAACGAAGAGGATGCAAGCTCATATAAACCCCACAATTAAATGTTCCACTTTACTCTGCTTTCAAAAGTAGATTAAATCAATTGCTTATTGTTCTACTTTTTCTTCAAGTCTGCTTTTAAGTTTATGATTGCCTCATTGTCAATCTCTTATATGTAGGTTTGTGTTTGTCTATCAGGAAAATTTTAGTCTCTATTTACTCCATTTAATGATGTTTCTTCCCATTAGAGTACCTAAGGATAGTTAAAAGTGGTCACAATGTATAACCAATGACCAAATGAGGAATACTGGCAACCCCAATAAAGTGGGCCCTCAGAAGATTAGGAGCAGGCAGGAGGGAAAAGATGGTGCCAATACATGATGTATCCAAATAACTATGTTCTTAATAGAAAAGAGTAGAAAATAAAATTTTAAATACTTTTTAATTTAATCATACACTTTATAAATTTTAATGCCATGGACCTAAAGTTTGAAGGGAAAAAAACACATTTGTGCTTACGTTTTAAGTGGATTTTATATTTTTAATTAAAAAAAAAACTAAAATGCACTTAATGATTCCATACCTCATACACTTATAGCTCACCAACAGAAGTAATTGTGAATCCTCTGAGTCATTATAAATTTAAATATTCTTTCTGCAACTCCATGAGTTATACCACCACTGAAAAATACACATGACATTTCTTTTCTGACTGTTTTTTTTCACAATGTCAAGAAACGTAAATACAATGTGAAAGTTTTTCTAGATGTCTCCTTTATATTCCCCCTCAGAATCTCCTCCATGTGGCTGTGTCTTGAAACCAGAGGCAGCATTTTAAATACATGACTGCAACATGCACAAGTGTTGGCGTCCTTCTCTTCCATGCAAACCAGGTTTGTAGCAATAAAATACATGCCACAGTGCATGGGAATTATTAACAACACCTGCACTTATAATCACAATTAAATAACTTTATATACTTGAAAATAGCATTTTATTAAACTTGATGAGCATCGTCAATATTGCTACCTATTTTCAGGGATAACATGAATCTAATCAAGGGTGTTGGCATGGGAGGAATACAGAGAAAGAGAAACTGACTGACATGACTGAAACCTTAAAAAAAAAATGTTTATTATAACACATTTGGTGCATCTTGTGCCTATATAGGGATCCTGTAATGAATTACCTATAGATTTTGACATCCCATGAATAATGCAAAATACTGGTATAAATACATGTAGAGTGGAAGTGAAGTGGCAGGGTGATATTTGTAAAAATGGATGAGTGATTTAAAAGAAAGAAAACCAAAAATAATGCTAGGGAGGTAGGCCCATTCATTATGTTTCTGCCTAGCATACATAAGGATCCATCCCAGACAGAGTGAGGTAATGCATTTAATCTAGTACTAAATAGGTAGAGATAGGAGGATCAGAAGTTTCAGATCATCCTTGGTTACATAGTAAGTCTGAGTCTAAGGAAAGCCTGACACAAATATCTTGTCTGCGATAATAATAATAATAATAATAATAATAATAATAATAATAATAATAATAAATAAAATCGACATTCTTATGCTATAAGACATATTCTTCTAACCTGGCTTCTTTGAGATGAACATCCACTGGACAATTTCTCTTATAATTATTCCTATAAAATTACTTCTTGTAAATGAAATGGAATTTGATTGTATAGTGCAACAAAGATCAGAAAGAAGACTAAAAACATTAATTAGGACACTCAATTTTATATAAGGGGCTTATTGTAATGGAATTATACATAAATAAAATATGTTGCACTATAAGATAATGACGTCATTCAAATATCATTCTCAAACAAGTGAAATGGTCTTTGCTTGAGGGTTTTTATGGCAAGGAATTTATGTAAGATGTGTTGGTGGGGTGGGGTTCTTTCAGAAACCCTGGGACTCCAAATTCTTAATTTTATTTCTCTGAGCTGGCTTCATTTCCCTGATGTGTAAACCGTAGATTCCATTCCTTACCAGATAACTAAGACCACTTATAACTGCAAAGTTAGGTGACTATGGCAAGCTATGTCATTGACTGTAGACCCAATGTCTATATTTCTTCAAGAAAATACAAAGTTACCTAATGGTATCAAGTTGATAGAATTCAAGCTCCTGTGGAGAGCAGTGAAGTTTAAAGTGTGGAGTATCCTTATGACATATGGGATCTACAGTTTGTGTTTAGGCATGTCAAATACAGAATGAGACAAGAATTGCCATGAAGAAATAACTTTGACTCATAATTCACACATTTACTTTTCCTATCACAGGTTTCTTGGTAGGAACAGCAAGACACAGCACCTCGCAGATCTTAGGCCAGGATTAAACCCATCTGTCTGTCTTAGTGACTATCCTTCTGTTGTTGGACATATTCTTTGACTATGAGATAATCATAGGGCCTGGTAATATCAAATAACCTGTGCTGGAGCTGGAGATGGAGCCGGTCCTTTGGCAGACCCTGTCTCTTGGTAATATGGACATATTACCTGTGTCTGAACCTGGGTTTGGAGAATAAGGCCAGCCAAGAAGTTGTTTTTTTTTGTTTTTTTGTTTTTTTGTTTTTTTGTTTTTAACATCCTTTGGAATCCTGGAATTAACAGCTTTGGGTTTTATAAGAACTTGCATAGCTTCCACAATACACTCATCTCTTTGGTGTAGTTTGCATGCACCTTCTTTGGGCCAGGCCTGTCTTAGAAAAACATATGTATTCCAGTAATATGTGACCAATGTTCTTATAAGAGTAATATCTTCATGATTAAGGGTCCTTGGTGACATTTCTATGACATATTTGGAACTGGTTATGTATGGGGTAATTTTGAATATGGTTTCCTTTGCACTTAAGAGTTTAAAGTTCACTCTGTAGGGTCTAGTTCCCATAGCCAAACAGATCATCTCCTTATCCATCCTGGAGAGGTGTCCTACCTATAGTTTGTTCTTACACACACACACACACACACACACACACAAACACACACACACCTAGTTTGGATGGGAAAAATACACAGAATTATATAACTTGTTTTGTCTAGAGTGATAAGCACTACCACGTGGAATCTTTCCATTCAGATACAAATATTTTGTTTAGACAAAAGAATAATGTCTCCAAATAATAATTTAAAAAGTAGTAATAAGAGTTGTACCTTTAATGGTATTAACAGTGTCATTTAATAAAAACAAAGCATTATGTGTACCTTACATAAATTAGTTCATTGATAAGCTTGTCATCTATATTATAAGTGCTGTTAGTATTTAGCTCCCTTTTATAGAAAGGAACATGTAATAGAGGGACTAACATTTAGTAGGTTTTATGAGAAGATAGGCTCTGTTAAGCCTTTACAACTCTCCATATGTCTTGCGATCCCCTCAGCAATGCTGGTAAGCAGGTAATGCATTTGTGGGTACACAAACCAAGATTCACACAAGTAATACATCCAGTTGCCAAGGGTAGATAATAATTAAAAAACAAACAAACAAACAGGCACTATGGTTTAATTGTGAAATGTCTGCAATAGGCTCATAAGTTTTGAATGCATCATTTCTGACTTGTGGTGCTGTTTGGGTGGTTGTGAAACCATTGCTATGTTGGCCCTGGTTGGCAGTGGTATGTGACTGGGTGCAGGTCTTTGAGGATTATACCCCAGGTCTGCATCTTCCCAGTTCTTTACAGCAACGTGACCAGACACCTCACACTGCCGGGGACACCAGCTGCAGACCGAGTTGCCGTTGCCTCCAGGCCTTCTCCACCATGATGGGCTGAAATACCCTGAAACCGTGATCCAGAATAAAATCCTTCTTTCCATAGGCTGCTTCTGTATAATATTTGGACACAGAGTAGAGGAAAGACAACGACATGGAAAGTGTTCCTGAGGATCTATTTGATATGAAAGACTTTGTTTAACTTTACAGTATATACATATATATAATGCCTTTTGATCATAATCGCTTCTTATGTTCTCTTTTTCCCCCTCACTGAATCACTTCTTCTTTCAAACTTAGTCCTTTCAGTTTTGCATTGTGTGTGTATGTGTGTGTGTTTAATGTTGCTCGCATGACCATGTGTAGGGATGTTATTAACCAGAGCACATGCAGCTTAGCAGTGGTTACAGCACTGAAGAACATGCCTTCCCCTATGCCAGCAATGGAAGCATGAGCTAGATTCATTACTGCACAAACCGTCCATAAAGAAATGATGATTGGCTCACTATTGTTCAGGTCTGGTGCAGGTAAGGTGAGGACAGTAGCAGTAAGCTCATGACCATGCTGTGTCTGAAAGATCGCATTCCAATGCACTCGTATTCATCCTTTGGCTTAATCACAATAGGGCTTCCGAAAATAACTTTTTCAATAAGTTTTGTCATTAAATATCTGACTGGGGAAAGAAGATAGTCTATAGTCATTAGAATATCTTGGTTACTTATTAACCATAATTCTAGGACCCACCCAAAGTCTATGAATACAGTTTATTCCCTAAAGTAATTTGTGTATATGCACAGTGTTGATGGCTTATATTACAACTGCCACATTAGTTTTAGCCACATGAAACAACCATTTCTGTGTCATGGCCATTTCTGACCCATTTAAATATATATATATATATATATATATATATATATATATATATATATATATATATATATATATATATAATTTAACTCAATACACGGTCTCTCTAGCAAATTTTAACCACTAGTTTTAAAACTTAATTAAATATTAGTTATTGATTGAGAATTAGGAAGCTTTTAGGCAGCTAGTTTGTAATCAGCCCTTTGAATTTAGTCATGTTTATATCTCTTTAGCAGTATTATATTCAATGACTTGTGATTTTTAAAGCCAGACTTTTCCTGATCATTTACTTTCCTTACATGAGTGACTCCAAATTACCAAAATGCCATGGGGCTTTAGAATTTAATAATTTCACCTTTGTCTAATCACACTATGTACTCAATATTCCTTTTTCAACTCAGACATGGAGGCAAGCCCACGTGTATACAAGCAGAAGAATGAGTTCAGCTACCAGGTCTGAGATCACTGCTTTGTTTACACTATACTCAATGAGAAAGAACTCTCATCTTGTAGCAAGTCACCCCCTGTTCTCTTTATGAAGGGTTTGTCTCTAACCTGGAAATCTTCCCTGCTATACTCAGAAGTGTAATGCTGGCATTGAAATTTTGCAAGCAATGCATAGTTTTTGCCTTTTAAAAGTATTTTATTTTTATTCATTTATTTGACAGAGAGAGAGGGAAAAAGAAAAAGAGAGAGAGAAAAAAAAGAGAGAGAGAGAGAAAGAGAGAGAAAGAGAATGGGCATGCCAGGGCCTCAAGCCACTGTAAATGCACTCCATAGTGTCTAACGTGAGTCCTGGGGAATCAAATCTTGGTCATTTTGCTTTGCAGGCAAATGCCTTAACTGCTAAGCCATCCCTCCAGCCCTGTTTTTGCCTTTTGGGTTCACTTTGATTTAGCTTTTGCTACTAGAGTTGTTAGATAGATCGGTAAGGTAGCAGCAGGATGAAGGCAGGTGTCTGCATCCTGCAGGTGTCTGCTCCTGATGCATTTTTTGATGCTGTGAGACCTATCACAACAAGCACTTCTTAGCCCACATCTCCAATTGTTAACAGTAGAAATTGGTTCCAGTTGGCAGGTTTTTTTATGCCAGCTGTGGAAGCAGTGTGGAGCAGCTGCCTCGGAGCAACCAACAGCAATCACGTTTCCCTTCTTTGGAGCTAAATTCCAATCTGGAATCACATCCTTAAATGTTCAAGTTCTAATTGACTATAAACTCTTACCATGGAACCACAGTGCCTGTCATTAATATATCTGTGTACCTGGATTGCTGTGTGGTATTCTGTACATTGAAATATCTAGTGTACTTTCTCTTTTCCTGCTTAATACATCCCTGATGCCCTGACTAGCTTTGTTAATAATATGAATCTTTAGTGTTTCTTGTTAAACTCCTAACAGGATGTGAGAAAAAGGCCCAGGAAAATTAGACAATAGATAATCTCCTACTTAGTAAAAACTTGGCACTTTTAATATTTAGTACTTTTTTTTTTTTTTTTTTTGCAAGGTAGGGTCTCACTCTAGTCTAGACTGACCTGGAATTTACTCTCTACTCTCAGGGTGGCCTTGAACTCATGGTGATCTTCTTACTTCTGGCTTCCAAGTGCTGGGATTAAAAACATGTGCCACTAAGCCTGACAATATTTAGTAACTTTTTGAAATATAGAATTAAAAAAAACAAGAAACTGAACAAATTTTGACTATAGTTACCCAATACTCACATGCTCCTGTCAAAATCAAATGTGGAAAAATATGTTCTTTCATTGAGGATGAAATGAAGGCTGATTTGGCAGGTAATTTTATGGACATAGGACATCAGTGTCTGTGTAAAATCATATGCTCTTTATACACATGTTTACATTAGGAACTTTGGGTAGTTTTAGAGAAAACATATTAACATAATTTTAAAATACAAATCTACAGAGAGTACTTCAGGAAATTTTCCATGCAGAAGAATCAAATAATCAACCTCAAGTGCCTATAAGAAACAGATCAATAACCAACCTCAGAGAAGGCACAAGGAACTACAAAGTCCAGGGAAACACCAAACCACATAAACCAACATTATATGGCAGGGATCAGAGCAAACCTTACAGTAATTATCCTAAATATTAATGACCTTAATTCACCCATCAAGAGACCTAAGCTAACAGGGTGGATCAGAAAATCAGACGCCTCAATCTGTTGTCTTCAAGAAACCCACCTTACCACTAAAGGCAGGGTAAAAGGGTGGAAAATGATATTTTAAGAAAATGGGAATAAGAAACAAGCAGAAGTAGGTATACTAATGCCAGATAAAATAGACTTCAAACCGAAAATTCAATTTGAGAGCCATTAAAATGTAAACACAGGTCTATAGCAAACTATAGTTTAAAAAATCAGATTTATAAATTTTCTAGTACATTCCATGAGATCCTATTATCTCTGAAATCCCTTCTATGTAATAAATAAGAACTCACTCAGGATAAACTGAGTTTACAAATAACTACTTTAGATATTTTTTTTTCTTTTATAACACACCACTTCAATTCAAACTCTTTTTGTTTTAAATATTTTATTAATTAACTTTTGAACATAACAAGTAAAATGCCCCCTAACTTGGTGCCCATTTTCCTGTGGGTGCTTTTCAATAGGGTGATTGTTTTTCACTGTGGAGTAGTTAGGGCCACACTCTCTGGGGGAAGCTGCGTCTCAGACTGTTTCTACTTAATGTGTGGCTCTTACATTCTATCTATACCGACTTCTGTAACAGTCGTTATTTATTTATTTATTATTCATTTTTGCCAGGGGAGGGCTCGGGGCACGGTCTTATTCTAGCCTAGGCAAACCTGAATCTCATTCTGTATTTCAGGCTGGCTTTAAACTCACTGTGATTCTCCTACCTCAGTCTTCCAAGTTTTGAGATTAAATAAGTGAGCCATCACACCTGACTGAAAATGTTTACATTATTTTCATGATTTTCACTAAGCGCATCAAAATTAAAGCTATTCTGGAAGCCGTGATTAAATAAATTGAAAATACATAATGCGGCTCTGCAGTTAAGGTACTTGCTTGCAAAGCAAAACAGCCTGGGTTTGACCGCCCAGTGCCCATGTAAAGCCAGATGCTCAACATGGTGCACGCAGCTGAATTTCCTTTGCAGCATCAATGGGCCTTGTAGGCCCATTATCTTTTCCTCCCTCTCTCTCTCTCAATCTCTCTCTCTCTGTCTCTCTCTCTCTCTTTCTCTTTCTCTCCTTGCAAATAAATATATTTAAAAAAACATAGTGATTAATGATCAGCTGCTCATTTGGTTTCCCTCTCTTTTTTATTCTCCCCAGTGTTTCCAGATGGGACCCAGGGCTTTTATGAATGACTGTTTTCTCTTATGATTACCAACAACCATACAAATGTGTACTCCCAAATACACTTATATTTTCAACTGTTTTGTTATTTTTATTTTACCTTCAGATAATGTTTCTAGTACTTGGCAAATGTTATGATGGATCCATATAAAGTATTCTGGCGGGAGCCTTGTTTGCATTTCCGTTGTTCAGCACAGTCTCCACTCTTTATAGCTGTGAGTCTGTCACCAAACCAGTGCCTTGCTGGTCCCCTTCTCCACTTGTCTTCCATGCACCAGGAGACATGGCGGACCCTTCCTTTCCAAAGTGTTGCTTGCTGTTTTCTAGAGCTGGTGACAGCCTGACTGCTTCATGGTCTCTGTGATTTAATAATGGACTACTACCACAGACCTAAAATCCACTTTTCTTTATCTTATTATTATTTTTTTTATTTAGTTGGGTCAATAGCTGCTTGGACTCAGGGACAAGACTTATGTACTTTTGGGGTGACATGACCCCAACTTGTCATTACTAGTTTTGTTATGTCACATATTGGACATGAGTTATCTATCTGACCTTTGATATTGATAAGGAGCAAGCATTATTTGTGAATTATTTATTCAAACCTTAAAGGTTTTCTATATTAATGAATGGGTCTATTATTGCCTTTTCATTGTTAATATAATGGTAAATAGATGAGAAGTTAAAATCCTACCAATAAAACATAGTTGTTTTTCAATAGAGAATGTAACACCTCTCCTCTGACAGCCCAATATGCATGCCTTGTAATCTCAGCCACACATGAACAATTAGCAATTCAAGGGAGAATCTTGGTTTTTCCTATACTACCTCCATTTCCTGATGCTTGTTACTGCTTCCTATCTGAAATCAAGATAGGTTTTCCCTATCAAGGAATTACAGCCTTATAAGTGGAAAATCTGAATAAGCACCCACTCTTCCACTTGAGTCCTTTGGGTGTCTCCCCAGGACTATTTGCACAGCATTCTGGATTTTCCCATCTCTTAAATATTAGTTCAGTTTAATGGAAATGAGGTTGGAAGATTTTCTTTAGACCTAGAAATGAATAGATTTTCTGTATATGTATGTAATAGATAGACAAGCCATCAACTTAAACCAATAGCTCAAAAGTACAAAGCCTTTTCTTTACTTCTATCTTTTCACTTGCTGCATCTCTCTGATTTCTAATTGCATTTTCACAAGCATTAGCCATATTCATTCTGGCTTTCATAAATTCTGGGAATTTTAATCTTACTTAAAATTTGTACTGCACATGTATACATATACACATGTGACACACAAACATGTGTAAATGTATATTGTATATACATGCATGTATTTAGTCTTCTGAAATAGTATGTTCAACATTTTGAAATTGACATATACTTTTATACATGAAGAAACCTTAAATTACATTTCTGAATTAGATTCTGTTGTGTAAATATCTTTTTCTATATTGAGCCATTCTCCTATTAATGGGAATCTGAGCTATTTCTTGTTATGTAATATTGCTAGAAGCAGTGCTCCAGTAAGTATTCTGATATAAGTCCAAGATATTATATAGAACACATGGCTAGGAAATTTTTAAGTTATAGGATACAATACCATCTAACTTTTAAAAGAAACTAATGTAATGCATAAAGTTTTTTTTTTCTTTTTTTTTCTTTTTTTTTTTTTGAGGTAGGGTCTCTAGCTCAGGCTGGCCTGGAATTCACTATGTAGTTTCAGGGTAGCCTTGAACTCATGGTGATTATCCCATCTCTGCCTCCTGAGTGCTGGGATTAAAGGTGTGCGCCACCATGCCTGGATATATAAAGTGTTTTTGTTAGTTGATATCATCTTTGATATTTTTTTTCAGGCACTGCCTGGCATTTATATTCCTATAAAATTTTATGTGAATAATTTTCTTCTTCTTCAACTATGTTACTAATTTTTATTGGATTAGTCAAATTAAATGATATGATCATTTATATCATATATTAACTTCCTTTATAATATATTAACACTTTTATAATGCTAATTTATAAATTATCTTTTACTACAAGGGGTACTATTCTTTATTATCCCTCGGTAATTTTTTTCTAAAGGTAATTACATGTACTTTTAAGCTCTGTAGTCATTTGGTATTGATTCCTATGAATGGTGTTAAAAATGATTCAGTTTTCAGCATTACAGATAGTAGTATTCTGCAAACAGTCTATTTTCATACAACCATGCATTCATCTGCACTAAAACTCTGATTTCAATGTTAAATGATATTTTTCTTTATTTTAAATCCATTCAGTTTGGTATTTATTGCTCTGGAATAAAGAATGTGACCAAGATCAACTAACAGTCTGGAGGGGAAGCTCCGTGAAGCAAAGGGAATCAAGGCAGAGACTTGGCATCATCTCTGCCACAGCAGGGGGAAAACAGCAGCAGAATGAGCCAATCTCTGGCAAGGGTGAGATGGCTGTAGCATCCCTAATCCTACCCCAAACAGCACACCTCCTCCTTCAAGCTTCACTTTTCAAAAGTCCACCTGCTATGGATCATATAATCAGAACCCATGAGTTTATGGGTAGCATCAGATCCAAGCCACCTTACATATTGAGAGAAATGAGATGTATGGTTTCAGCATTTAGTACGACACACATTTAGCAGTACTAAAATCTCTGAGGCTTGTTTGTTTTCTATTCTATATAGTAATTGACCAAAATCAATATGCAATATCTCTGTCAATCATGGACACTAAATGACTATGAACATGGACAGGTGTACAGTGATTGTAAACCCCTAATGTACTCAACTTAATGTAAGTTATTTTTATTCATATTTTGAAATTTTCATTTATGTATTGGTAAGCAGAGAGATAAAAGGAAGGGGGGGGAGGAAGAGGCCTCTAGCCACTACAAATGAACTCCAGATACATGTGCCATTTTGCAAATCTGGCTTTACATGGGTACTGGGGAATCAAACCCCAGTTGTTAGAGTTTATCTTTTGTTTTGTAATATAAATTTTGAATGAGACGAAAATTGTTCATTTTTCTTCTTCTATACAAAAACCATATGCTTTGATATTTCTTGGGCAATAAAACATACTTATCTATGAAATAACTATATCTCTAAGACAATGAACTTTCAAATTTTCCCTTCTGTGAAATCTACTTGACTGTCACTGGGTAGTTTTGAGACTAATGCACAATATTTCACCTGACTACAGATCTAGGAACTAAAGTAAATCTTTATTGAATCAGCTTTCAGCAGATGAGTGCCGACCAACCCCATTGAAAAAGCACAGATATTAACAGGACAAGGGGATTTTCATAAGATATTGTAGGAAAACAACTTTATTGAAAATTATATAATTAGTACAGAGTTCTGGTTAACATATCTTCTACATAAGACCTTCAAATTGTTTTACATATTTCTGTATCAGACCTTAATTTCCTTGCACAAAGCAAAGTATGTTCCATTCTGCCTTTCTGAATTTTATTACCATTTTTCTTTTAGAGACATCTTTGATCTTTGCAAACCACTAGAAAATTCTGACAGATCCACTTTGAACAATCTTTTGAATCTCTTCATATTTTTTCAATCAACTAGGTAGACAATGGAAGATAGGCATTATCCCACTTTTCACTAAAAAGGCATGTGTACCCGATTTGGAAAATGCATCTGTAATGAGAAGAATATGGGCAGGGGGGGAAGAAAGACTTTAGGAGTCACACCAACCCACTTCCATGAGCAAAGTGCTCTTAAACTGTTTCATGTGCTTCAGTTTCTTGTCTTATTTAAACCATGACTGTAAATTCTTCAGAGAAAAGGAGAAGATACTTTTTGAATTGTATGTCTCCTCATTCTAGAGGAAAAAAAAATAACTGCCAGATACAATACAGTATGCTTAGTTAATTTTATTCTTTAGAAAAAGACTAAGTATATTTTATGTATTTGTTTTTTGAGTTAGTTAAGGTATTCCATGTATGCTGTAAATGACATTTATCTAAAATTTAAGTTTAACAGAATGTTTTATATGTTGTTACTTGTGAATTTATGCAGCCCCTTATTACAGACACTCACATATCACTGCTTACCATTTATAGTATATCTAGTGTTAGAATTCAATACAGAGTTTTCTAATATCACTGGCAACCGTCTTTCCTCCACATAGGACCTGTGTTGTATGGATGGTCTGAGAAGCTCAGAGAAATCTACTTGTTTCAGCTACCTGTCACCTAACTGTTCAGTTTGTGATAGTTTGTTCCTTTTTCTGCTCCTTAATTTTCTTATCCGTGAAATAAGAATTAGAAATTATGTAGGTGTTTTTTTTTTTAATTTTTGTACTCAAAGTCATTTGTCAAAGTCAGATGAAATGTGATGGTCTCTCATAATTATATACTAAAAACTGTCTTAATTTCTGAAAGTCACCAATTCTCTGAAGAACAAGTTCCATGCAGGCTGAATAAATCTAGTATCACTTTTACATATGTTTAGAACTCTTTGTATTCCAAAGAGACTATGAAATGAATCAGCCTCATAAACACAATACTCTTCTCTTTTACTGGAGAATAGTTGTCACTTCTTAACCTTGGGATCCCCCATAATTCTTTTTTCTAGAGGGCGGAGGTGGTTAACTGGAGCTGAGTTGATGGTACTCTGACTGATGTGCTCTCTAGAGGCCTTCACATTCAGTTACATCATGTTGCTAGTTGGGCATACATTTAATTTTCTTGGCACTGTATTCAATGATCTGTAGCTTTGAACTCAAAGAATGAATTTTTCAGGGTACTTCATCATCTGCCTTACACAACAGAAAACATACCACAAATAGTGGCTTCTTAAGGAAAGTGGTCTTAGAGCTTAATTTCACAATACAATTTTATATTATGTATTATATATGCATACATTATCTTATCAAATAATTGCATTTTATTCTTTAAATTAAGAAGAAATCTGGGCTGGAGAGATGGCTTAGCGGTTAAGCGCTTGCCTATGAAACCTAAGGACCCCGGTTCGAGGCTCGGTTCCCCAGGTCCCACGTTAGCCAGATGCACAAGGGGGCGCACGCGTCTGGAGTTCGTTTGCAGAGGCTGGAAGCCCTGGCGCGCCCATTCTCTCTCTCTCCCTCTATCTGTCTTTCTTTCTGTCTGTCACTCTCAAATAAATAAATAAAAAATGAACAAAAAATAAAAAAAAAAGAAATCTATAATATTTTCTCACTACATGTTGGCCAAAGAAAAAACAAAAGATAAGTGAAGATAGACTATATTTATATTTATATTTATATGTATAGGAGCTACTACAGTCTCCAATGCCATATGAAATTGTATGAGAAAAATAATTGTTCACAAATTAACATATAAACCTATGTCCAGATTATTTCATACAAAATTTGAAGTTGAAAATACTCTATATGCCAGAGGTCATCCCATATGGATCCATTACATAAGAGGAAGCATTTCAGTTAATAGTAAAAATGCAGCATAGCATAGCTATTTTAGCCAAGCATGGATTTTACTTAATTCATTTGGGAAGCCTCATGTATAATTATGATATAACATTATTGAGCACCAGGAGTTTCAGAAACATTTCCTGGTACAGCAGACTAATGAGTATAACATATGCTGGTGCTAATAAATGCCCACGTTCTAGCGATATAATGTGTGACATCAAAGATTTACTATAGGCTCAGTTTTTGATGTTTTGAGATATGATCTTATATAGTAAAGACTGGATTTGAACTCACCATTTAACTGAGGATGAACTTGATCTCCTGGTCTTTCTGCTTCTACTCCCCAAGTGCTTAGCTAGTAATCATGTGCTACCATGCCTGGTACATTTTAAAATTTCTTATGCATGAAATTTTGATGGAACACCAGCAAAATTTAAAATAGACTCTGACTTTCTTACTTCTAAGAATAGTTTTAATACATCTTTATAATAGTGTGACGTTGTGGGTCCTCCTAGGGGAGAAAATATGGTTATATATGTCATGCTCTACCAATTCTAAAGAACTTTTTCTAGTGTTTTTTTTTTTTTTTAACATGTCTGAAATCAGGATTCATTTACTATCACTTGGAGCAAGACATCTAGGGTGACTCATTTGTCACTGGCTGTAAATAAACTTACTCAAAGGCATTCTCAATGTCATCCCTTCGATTGAATGATGTATGTTGTTAAAACTGCAGATGTTGAGTGTAATTGCTACTTAAAATGTCTTCAAAGCCACTGCATTTCCATGTAGTTCAATTCTAAAAGTTGTGGATTCTATGCATTTACTTTTCATTTCTATAGAGTACATAAATAATGCCATATTTTGTAATTGAGGCATTTATGTTTGAAAAAAAAATCCAATAGGTATATTTGCATTCAACCTCTGAAATAATCATTTTAGTGTTATTTGTTCCCTGAATTTTGAAGATATTATTATAATCCAGTGTTATATGCATTCTAAAAATGCCATAGGAATATACTTGCTAATTGTATCATATAACAGTGAACAGTAATAACTAAACACAAAGGTATTACATATTCTGGAATAATAGAATATGTGTACCCACGGTGGACTAACAAAACATTTTCTTTTTGAAATTTATTCTTATGGTTGCATAATAAAATTAAATGTTGAAACAGAACCAAGCTGTGAATGAGACTTGCCAATTATGTGAAAATCTTGTTTCAACATACTTCAACCATTTCTTTGTGTGAATAATAGTAAAATTCAGAAGAAAATGTGAACTGAGAGGTGTATGTTCATATGTCTTTGCACTGACCAAGGAATAAACTGACATTAGAAATTAAATAGGCATGGAATCCGGGTTGGGTGACACACTCCTTTAATCCAAGCACTGGCCAGGCAGAAGTAGGAGGATCACCATGAATTGGAGGACTACCCTGAACCTAGGGTAAACTGCTAAAGTGAGACCTTACTTTGATAAACAAATAGAAAGGAAAGGAAGGAAGGAAGGAAGGAAGGAAGGAAGGAAGGAAGGAAGGAAGGAAGGAAGGAAGGGAGGAAGAAAGGAGTTAAACAGGCAAATTAAAATCTTTCTCTGGAATGATTTTAGGCCAATTCAATTTAATAAAATATTCACATTAAAAAAATTCTAAAGTCAATACTAAATTGTTGCACCTTACATGCTAATTTCTCTTGCCTCTCTGTCTCAAGAACATCATTTACAAACTCTCTCATTTGTAGACTACTCTGATTATACTGCCCCGTATTGATAATTAATCTAGATAATGACATTCCTGAATATGATGCCACATTTCTGGCCACTGAAGTGTGTCCAACATGCCATTAAAATCCTATTAAATCATTTATTGGTCTCAAAAAATAAGCACTGGTGGTATAATAATGATCATACTGACTTCGGGATGTCCCTTGTCCTATGCCTAAGGGTCAAAATGATGACAAGCTAAGTTTCCACATTTGGAAAGAGAAACCTAGCTGGAAAACTTACCAAAGTGATGGAATATTTGCACTCTTTATAAGGTTCCTTAAAATTCTGCTCATCTAGAGCAAATTTTTTCTTTTTAAAAATCGCACATATACATGACTTACAAACACACACAAAAGTGATACTGAGCTACTTATAGCCTTCTTAAATATAGTGAGCAATAATTGGTGAATTAATTCCTGAGAATTCCATTTTTAACAGGTATAGAAATGCTTCAGTAAATTCAAGTTCTTATTAATACTGAAGGTTTATCTTCTTAGTGTTTTAATGAACTACCATTGAGGCACTCCTGTCTTCACTAGAGAACTTGTTGTAAGGTAAGTGATAGCTCTGTGTCATGAGATTGATAGGGAAGCTAAATCCAGATCTTCAGGGGCTACATGGTTCTGTGCAGAGCTTAATTACTTTCATGGAAATGTGTTATTTCCTATTCTTGATGTTGCATAACCAGGTCTTAGAGACGACACGGTTTAAGTTGGTTTTAAGGTAGCATACTGGGTGACACACACACACATGCACTGTTACATGACTGTGTGAGTCAGAGAACAACCTCAGGTGACTCTTCACCACCAGCTTATTTGAATGTAGTCCTCTAGTGTGGCCATTGAGTTCAATAAGTTAGCTAGCTTACCATCTTGGAATTCTCCTGTCTCTCTGTCCTATCTCTCCCTAGGTTCAGATACACTCTATCCCATTTTACTTTAAATGGATGCTAGTGACTTGGAATTCAGGCAGTCACAAATTTACAGAAGTGTTTTCACCCTTGGAGATATATCCATAGCCTCATACTTCTTCTTTTTTTATAGGTGCCCAATGACAGAGGCATGTTCACCATAAATAGCATGTATAATTTGATAAGGATTCTCTTAAAGCATTTAGGGCTTGGTTTTGGATTCAGCATGAACTGTACTAAACTCTTGGCATTTGTGTTATATAGACCTATTGCTAGGACATGAAGTATTTTCATCTGAGAGATATCAAACATAAAATTCAAAATAAATAAAACAATCAATCAGTGATGCTCTTGAGAAAATGCCCAGTGTGATACACTGTGGTCTACCAGTGGAGTGCTAATGCACCCTTGGGGCTTTCATAGATGGCACCTACTCATGATGTAGGTATTTCCTAGGTGTATTGTGAAACTAATGGTCAATGATAAGAAGGATGCCAATATGTACATATACTCCTTTAAAAGTGAAGACAAACTGTAATGTGTTTCTCCAATATCAACAAACATTTTTATAATATTCCCCCACCAGGAGACTATCCAAGAACACAATTCTTCCAAAAGCTTCCCACCTTTACCAGCAATTCTGAACTTAAGATGCAACCTTAATCCAACTAGACTGCAACCCTTGTGATGCTAATTGCCAGTCCTAGAAATCACCATCTTGCTAACCCAACCACTGTAATTTCAAGGTCCTCACAAGCCCCTCAATACAATTCAGTAGAATGACAGAAAATTGGAGAAAGTGAAGAAGCTTGACTAGTTTGTTATACAATCCAAGTACAAGAAATATATAGGGAAAACTATGGAGTTGGGAATGTCCCAGAGCATCCTTTGCCATGTTTCACACAACATATGTTCTAGGCACTTCAATCAGTCCACCAACACAGATACAACCCAAAATTTGTTATTTAGACATTAAGAATGCAACTTTCTTTCCACAGTATTGGCTAAATGCATCGTGAGTCACTAGAGATTAAAATCAAATTCCAGACACTCTCTTGCTCATATGGCAGTGGGCGAAGCTGAAGGTTCTAATCTCATAGCCTATAATCTTTCTGAAGACCAAGCCCTATCCTAAAGCTATTTTTGCCTTCTTCAATATTGATCTCATTACAATAAGAAATAGCATGTCACAAGTGTTTTAGTAGTTCTGAGCCTGGGATTATGACAGAGATAAAGTTATGGACTATTATACTTATTGTAAAATAAGAAGGATAGGGCTATCTCCCGTACTGAAATTTTGATGAAGGTGATAACACAATGTCAACCTAACTACACTTTCAGAAGGTAGAGAGGATGATATAGCGTTATCTAATATGTAATTGTGTTATGCTTTGAAACTTGTTCCAGTTTGTTCTTCATGTAGTAATGTACAGAACCTGAAGAAATTATTTTCAGCATTGAGAATGTATCTCTGAGCTGGGGAGGTGGCACAATGGGAAAGAGCATTTGTTGCATAAGCATGATGCATGGGCTTGAACTCCCAAACCCACTTAATCTGATGGGGTTGCCGTGCAAGCCTGTAACTCCAGCACTGAGGAGAGGGAGAGACCGGATTGCTGGCACTGGTGCAGTGAGTTCCACTTCAGTGAGACACCCTATCTCACGTAAATAAAACAGAAGACTGATAGATGAAGACACATGGTTCTGATTTCTATACATGTTTACATGGGTGTAGGTGTCTTCCCACACACATGAATACATCACATGCCCACGTATGTGCGCATGTGCGTGCGCGTGCGCGCGCACACACACACACACACACACACACACACACATCAATCATATGACACACATGAATGTAAACATTACCAAAAAGAAAATAAAATGTAAAGGTAACTTTTTGGTCAAAGAGAAAAATAAGGAAAGACTACAAGACCTTACTACAAGACCAGGCTAGTGGTAAGAGGCATGCAGGAGGTGTAATTTTTGGTTACACTTTTAAAGAAGCAACAGTTCAGGGGATATAAAGAGAAAGTAGTGAGATGTAAAAAGAAAGTAGGGAGACTATTTGCAACTAATATCTAAGGAGAACTAGGAATTCCTATTGTATGTCAGAAGAGAACACTTTAGGGGTTTTTGTAATAACTTTCTGATTAACTTAATTTTGTAGTGGTGGCTGTGTGGTTTTTCATAATAGCAATGTTCAGCAAATATAAAAGATAATTTTTGAGTTGGGTGTGGAT
The DNA here is from genome assembly GCF_020740685.1 of Jaculus jaculus. NCBI lineage: Eukaryota > Metazoa > Chordata > Mammalia > Rodentia > Dipodidae > Jaculus > Jaculus jaculus. The sequence continues at coordinate 135,242,315 of NC_059108.1, read as the reverse complement.
GTTCATGCCTATATCCGGGCACTTGGGAGGCTGAGGTAGGAAGATTGATATGGTTTAGAGGCCAGGCTGCACTACAAAATGGACTACCAAGTAGGTTCCTGATAAACCTGGAATTGAGTGAGACCCTGTACAAATTAATAATAATAATAATAATAATAATAATAATAATAATCAGCAACAAAGGAACTGAATGTCATGTAATATACCTGATTGTCAATTTAACCAGCCTTAATACTGGGTAATATTTTAACAAAAGGACCAGGCTAACTTTGACAAGCTTTGTCAGAAACACATGCTATACATGCAGAAGGATTCTATATGACATATGTGGCATAAACTAAATAAAGAAAACATTATAGGTGCTCTGAAAATACAGAAATTTAAACCTCACACTATATTTCTTCTGAGTTTTTAAAATATTTTATCTATGACTGGAGAAATTGCTTAGTGGTTAAGGCATTTGCCTGCAAAGCCAAAGGATCCTGGTTTGATTCCCCCAGGACCCATGTAAGCCAGATGCACAAAGGGGTTCATGTGTCAGGAGTTCATTTGCAGTGGCTGGAAGCCCTAGCACACCCATTCTCTCTCTCTCTCTCTCTCTCTCTCTCTCTCTCTGTGTGTGTGTGTGTGTGTGTGTGTGTGTGTCTGCCTCTTTCCCTCACCTACTCACCTACTCTTTCAAATAAATAAATATATTTTATCTATTTTTTTCAAGAAAATGGAGAAAGAAGAGACACAGCGAGATAGATAGAGAGAATATGAATATGGGTATGTCAGGGCCTATAGCTGTAGTAAATGAACTCCAGATACATGTGCCACTTTATCCAACTGGCTTTGTGTGGACACTAGGGAATCAAACTTATGTCATTACATTTTTTAGGCAAATACCTTAACCACTGATACTTCTGATTTTTTAAATAGATGAAATTATACCTTACTTCTTTTAAAATTATTTATGTATTTCCATTTTTTCTACTATTCATTGAAATAGATTTTTTTGTTTGTTTTGTTTTTTGAGGTAGGGTCTCACTTTAGCCCAGGCTGACCTGTAATTCATTATGTAATCTCAGGCTGACCTTGATTCATGGTGATCATTATTAGGATTATGATTGAAAATAACAAATCATTATCTGAAATAACTTTTTGAAAAATTTGAAATAATGAGATGGGTCTAGAAATTTAACACCACAAATTCACAACTGAAGAGATATTAGGATTATGCTCAGCTTGTAAGTGTTGTCTAAAATATTAGAAGAGCAATATATGAGACATTTAATTTATGAATCACTTGGTTTTGACATACCTAGGTAATTATAATTTCATACATCAAAATCGTTCAATGATAATTTTTCAAAATATGTACATTGGCAAAATTTTTAGTTTTTTTCTATAGGAAGACAGAAGAACAGAGTAAAGTTTCCAATACACTCTTATAAAATATCCCCTGCAGAATTCATCATTTTTCTTTGAAAAGAATCTCTTCAATCATGTTAAAATACCAGCAGAAATTTCTTAATGCCTCAATGGTTCCTAGTTATACAATTAGATTACATGAAAATGAAACAAAATAATAAAAAGGAGAGCACCTATACTTAAGAACTCTGAGTTGGATGAAAGGGACTTTATTCCACCATTTCCTTGTAAGATGTCTTAAAGTTAGTTTACTAGTTCTTAACTTACTTGAGATATATCATGCAATGCCAGTAAGTTAAACATTTCAAAGAAATGGCCCATCTATTTATTTACTACTTATTTTGGTTTGTTAGTTTCCTGAATGTAGAAATAAAAACTGAGAGAATAGCCAAGATGTGAATTTACTACATTGTTTATTACTTCACTTAATCTTTTACTCTTAGTCATAGCAGCATGAGGAGCATGGCTTTTCCTGACAGAAACACTTATTTTTCAGCATTCCATTACAATATTGTTCTGTTTTTTTTTTTTTTTTTTTTGCCATCAAAGTCTCAAGAAAGTCATACTCCAAAGAAAATAAACAAAAGATTAAGGCCTGGACCTACCCATAAATCCCTCCAGAAGTAGCCAGAGCAAGCAGCTTATATAGTGAAGAGTAGGCTTCTGTCTGTGGATCATGCTCTTACCACAGGTTTGTGGTAATAATATACAGAATGAAAATGTTCACATTCTGGTCAGGATGATGCTATCAATAACAACCTCTTCAGTTGGGGGAAATAGAGGACTAAGAATGTAAGGAGCTGTTCCCTGAAGCTTTGTCACATAATTCCCAAGTTTCAGGTCCTTGACAGATGTAGAGAATATATCATGCGAAAAAATATCAATGAGAACTAGACAACAAAAATTATCTGGAATATATTCTGATATGCTTAAGAAAAGGGAAAACAATAACTCAGGTTATTGTTGGCTGGACTGAGTTACACAAGTAGAAAAAAAATCTTCTACTTACCACTGCATGTTACAATCTTTACTAATAGTTGACATATATACAGGAAATAAAATGTTGAAAGCATTTTAGAATATTTATTTACTTTTATCCTCACACATATCCTCTGGGATTATGAGTCTTTCCCAAGTACCACTTTGTGGTTAGAAAAACAGACAGTTTAAATCATTTGTTCAAGATCTTTTGATGTCACATGATAAATTCTGACAGATCTGGAACTCAATGCAGATTTTCTGAATCTTAGGCTCAGACTCCTCAGGGGATAATATGACAGATACAATACATTCACTCTGCTATTGTTTAAAGAGGAAAGTCAAATCTTTTTAGGATTCTTAAAGATCATTTTTTACAATAATACAAATTACTAGACAAATAATCAATCTTAGCTAATTCCCTACATTAGTAGATTTACTCATTGCTGGGATAAACTACTTGACAGTAGGTAATTGAAAAAAAGAAATTGTTTATCCTGGCTGACAGTTTCTAAGGGTTATTTATGGACAGGGAATCTGGGCTGCAGGAACATGAGGCCAGATGGTTGGCCAGGTTACACTCTTGATCAGGAAGCAGATGGGCAGGAAGAAGGGTAAGGCTAGAAACCTCAAGATCCAACCCTAGTGATCTACTTCCTTCAACAAGGTTCCATTTCCTAAAAGTTCCACAACCTTTCCAAACAGCACCACCAAATGGAACCAAGTGAACTCATGAGGGACATCTTTTTGTTTTATTTATTTATTTATTTATTTATTTATTTATTTATTTATTTATTTATTTATTTAGAGATGGGTGCACCAGGACATCCATGCAATGCAAAAGAATTACAGATGTATGTGCCACTATGCATCTGGCTTTATGAGGTTACTTTGCAGGCAAGCACTTTAACTGCTGACCCATATCTTCAGCCAGACCTTTTCCATTCAAGCCACAACATACCTTTTACTGTAGCTTTGGAACTCCAGTGCTGAATGAATAGATTGTTTCCCCAGTGTTCATTAGGGTATGATAGATAGTTGTCCCAGAATCTGATTAAGCTGATACGAGAGTGTCTCTTACTTGTTTTGTGCATAGTGATTTGGAGAAGTTACTATTTAGTGGCCATTATAAGTGAAGTAATCTCCATCCTATAAAAATAGATGTGCATTTTATAGGAATAAATGATAACTGTTTTGTTGGGTCAAATAAAATCCTTTTAAGCAACTAAAGTGTAAAGTACTTCTGTTTTGGTGACACAAAGGCACCCAGTAAAAACATAAGAGGCGCCTGTGTTTCTCTTATCACAGACAACATGCACACAGCAGACTAGAAGGCATTGTGCCAAGCTTTTCAGCAGATATGTCTTCATGTCAATTGCACTCGTTGTTTATAGAGAAAATAGAGCAGGGGTAGACCGGTGAGGTGACTCTGTCTCAGCAGCTCTACCTGGTCCAAGGAAGCTGCTCACTAGAAAAAAAGCCCTTCCAGGATTCTTTCTGCTGCATCTTCCTGTTATCCCCTGTGCTAACTCTACTGTATTGAGCCTTTTGTTGTTGTTGTTGTTACTGTTGTTCAATTCCAAGAAACACCAAGGAGTTGAGTCTTGAGGCACGTCTCTGCTTGTCTCTCCACGTATAGAACAGGCAAGATTGTTTCAATATTTTTTTAGTTATTGAAAGAAGAATATTTGCTTTATTTGTTTATTTTTGAATTAGGAACAGAGAATGGTACTCCTGTTTTTACTCTCCCCAAAATGCTTGCAATGAACACTGGGTTGGAGTGTTTGGAGAAAGGAAAACATGATGGGAACTACTTGGCAGTTCTCAAGGTGAAAACCACCCACTGTCACTGATTTCAAGTGAATGTGAAGTTTATGCCAGTTAGTATGAGGCAATTCCACCAATAAACCATTGGGAGGATGCATGGTATGTCACCATAACTGGACAAGTTTTATAATTAAAGATGCCCTATCAATATTAAAGATGGGACACAGATAGAACATGGAAATTGCTCAAGTAACAGGGTATGCAAATGCAGCTCTTCTCTAATAAAGTGTAAATAATAAAAATACATTCAAGAAATTGTCACCTTGTCTTAGCCAAGACTCATGACTTTTTTTGAAGTAGTAGAACATTTAAAATAATTTAACTTTTGCACATGGGTAGGTAGAGGACAGAGGACAAGTTTAGATAGTTTTCAACAGGAAAGTGGTCTAGAATTCACTGAATTATGCTTAATTATCTGGACAGTGAACTCTAGGTTCCTGCCTGTCTCTGTCTCCCAAGTGCTGAAAGTACAACTATGTATCAACCCTCTCTGCTATTAATGTAGCTCTGGTGATTAAAATGAAGTCCTCATGTTGCAAGTACTTTTCTGACTATGCTATCCCTTGGCATTGACTTTCTGTGTTTTAGTGGCAATTTTTGGTTCACAGCAACGAGGGGAAAGTGCAGAGATGTCCCACATATGACCTCCACACATGTGCATCAACTCCCCTATTATCAATATCTCCACCAGAGTGGGGCTTAGGATAAATTTGATGGTACTTACACTGACACGCTAATATCACCTAGAGTACACAGTTTATATGAGCTACCATTCTCAGTACTGGGTAAATTCTAAATGGCAAGTGTCAGGCGTCACAGTATCACACAAATGTTTCTACAGGGCTAAAATCACCTGTGTTCCTTTCAATGCCTTTACTCCTAGTAACCACGGATCTTTTTAATGTCGCCATGGGTCTCTCTTTTCCAGATATCATGTCATTGCCAGAATTTGGTTTGCAGCCTTTCTGATTGGTTGCTTTCACTTGGTAACAAGTGGTTAAATTTTTCTCTATATTATTCCATGTATTGATATTTCATGTTGAATAATAATGCTCTATTGTGCTGGTTTACAACAGTATATATATTTCATTCACTTGCTGTATCAAACCTAGGTAGTTTCCAAGTTTTTGTAATTATGAAAATTAGGAATAGACGTATTCTGAGGATACAGATATAAGTTTTGGGGAAGATGAATTTTCAACTACTTTGGGTTCATAACAAATGGTGCTGGATAGAGAATATAAAATTGTTAAGAAACAATCATTCTAACATCAAGAGTAGCTGTACCATTGTGGATTTCCATCCTCAGTGAAGAGACTTCTTGCTCTTTTATGTCTGTAGTGACCCTCAGTGTTCTGGATTCCAGCAATGATAACAGAGTATAGTGACATCACATTTTTGTAGTAATTCACATTTTCCTAATGAGATAAAATATAGAGCTTCTTATCCTGTGGTTCAATACCAGTCAAATAACTTATCTTGGGCTGGAGAGATGGCTTAGCGGTTAAGCGCTTGCCTGTGAAGCCTAAGGACCCCGGTTCGAGGCTCAGTTCCCCAGGTCCCACGTTAGCCAGATGCACAAGGGGGCGCATGCGTCTGGAGTTCGTTTGCAGAGGCTGGAAGCCCTGGCGCGCCCACTCTCTCTCTCTCCCTCTATCTGTCTTTCTCTCTGTGTCTGTCACTCTCAAATAAATAAATAAAAAATTTAAAAAAAAAAAAAAAAAAATACCTTATCTTGTGCACTATTTGTCAAGATCATTGGTTATTAATTAATTAGTGCATGTGTGTGTATGTACATGTCCATGCACATGCATGTGTGTAACTACAAATGAACACCAGAGCATTATGCTGCTTTTTACATACAGCTGACTTGGGTGTGATGAGATCTAATCCTGATAGCAAAACTTTGCCAGCAAATGCCCTTGACTGCTGAACTATTTTTCTAATCTCCAGTTGGCCCATATTTTTGTTTTGTTTTGTTTTGTTTTGAGACAAGCCCAACAGACTGATCCTTTTGTTTTTGTTGTTGTTGTATTTTATGTGAGAGACAGAGAATTGACAAACCAGGGCCTTCAGCCACTGCAATCAAACTCCAGATTTGTGTGCCACCTTGTGTGCATGTGTGACTTTGTGCCCTTTTGTCACTGTGCACATCGCTTTTGTGGGACCTGAAGAGTTGAACATGGGTCCCTAGCTTATGCAGGTAAGAATTTCAAATGCTAAGCCATCTCTCCAGCTGTTGCCTATATTGTTAATCATCATGTGTGCTTTATTGTTACTGAAATTAAAGAGTACTTTGTGCATTATAGATATCAGTCTTTTGTTTTAGCTTTATTTTATTATATGCTGTTTCATAAGACAATATTTATATAAGTATCATACTTTTTCTCATAAATACTAATTTTATCAGTTATACTTAATAGTTTCATTTTTATTATTTTAAGTGATACTGTTTTGATTTCAAATTTAATATGCTCATTTATTGATATATAAAACCAAAATAAATAAATGACTTTTGTGTATGTATTAATTTTATATCCTATATCATTTCATATCTTTTTATTATTTCACATATTATACATACAGGTTCATTTCACACATGAACCCAGATATGTTGTACCCATTTTATACTGTTTTCCTTAAAACTTACATATTTATATGTTTTTCTTTACTAATTAAAGTTTTTTACATGTATATAATACATTTTGACCATGGTCACCTCCCATTTTTCACATCTTTTTCCTTTCTCCATCACCCTTCCACTGACTCCCTCATTCTTCCCACCTAATCACTCTAATACTTAAAAAATATTTTATGGGCTGGAGAAGGTAGCTTAGTGGTTAAGGCATTTTCCTGCAAAGTTAAAGAACCCTGGTTCAATTCCCCAGGACCCACGTAAGCCAGATGTACAAGGAGGCACATGTATCTGGAGTTTGTTTGCAGTGGCTGGAGGCCCTTGCGTGCCCATTCTCTCTCTCATTTGCATTTGCATACTTCCGGTTCCATCCTCCACAGCCTTTCCTGAGTCATGAAGGGAATGGCATAGTTGTCCTATTCAGCTCTGCTCACTCTACATTCACGTATTCTCAGCACATTAATGAGTTTTAATTCTCCTCAGCTCACCAACTGAGAAATCCACCCTTCTCGAAACAAAGGTAAGAGAATACTAACTTCTGGGGATAAACGTAGATATGTAGAGATCAATTTCATGTTCACAACATCTTCATTTAGCCAATCAACAATAGTAACTCTCCTCTCAGGACCTGTGAACTTCCCCCAGATAGGCTTTTGACTAGGTTTTCGGTACCAAGTGTGACTTCACTTCCATGGAGCTGAATTCAAATCCAACCAGATAAGAGTTAATTATCCTAATAAATATCTTACAATAACCATATTGATGGACACAGCTTTCCTTATTGGTCCACTGTATATCTTTCGGACCCTCTTTGGTTTAAGATTTTTCAAGCCAGGCGTGGTGGCGCACGCCTTTAATCCCAGCTCTTGGGAGGCAGAGGTAGGAGGATCACCATGAGTTTGAGGCCACCCTGAGACTACAGAGTTAATTCCAGGTCAGCAAGGACCAGAGTGAGACCCTACCTCGAAAAACGAAAAAAAAAAAAAAATTTTTTTTCATGGCTTTTCTCCCCTATTTACCTCCGTAGCACCTTTGAGAACTATGTGTCTTGCAATCTAAATGAGTAATGCATCTTACCATCTAAGTGCACCATCTAGTTCTTATGTATAGTACCACTATAATATTGTATTAATTAATTAATATTAATTAATTAATATTAATATCTTAAGGGCCTCCGAACAACAAGTCCATGAGAGATATCCCACACTTGGCACTGAGGTTGGTCTATAATAATCTTTAGTTTCTGGGTGCATATTATCTCCCCACCCAGGATACTTGTGCTCAGGCTTTTTAATATATTTTTGAATTAGCTGAAAAACAAGTAAGCTTACATATAATGCTTTTTCATGTGACTTTAGTTTTTGTTGACCCTCTAAACTGTCATCCTCTCCCTGATCTTTTAGCTATTAGTCTATTTTTTTGGTTTGTTTCATTAAGTTAGGAGATTCAATTGGATATTGAAAATAGGTGGTGAAAGAGGAAATTCCGATCACAATTAGAATGTCGTTTGCTCATCATTTTGTGTTATTTGTAGCTGTCTATTATCAAATTGAGTAAGTTTTCCTGATTGTTAGTTTATGAAAAGTATTTATCTGGAATTAAACTTGGGTTTTTCTATTCTGTTTCTTTATTTGTTGATCTGATCTGAAAGACAAATTTTCTTCCTTAGTTTGTTGCTGCAATGTATTTTATATTTTATTATGTAACATTGAACCAGCTTTACATAAGTAGGATAAATCCTATTTGCATTATATGTTTATTTTTATACATTGTTGAATGTTAATTGCTAATATTTTGTGGAGTTTTCTAACCTTGGTTATCTACTTTGAACACATTGATTTTTTTCTTACTATTCTGTTACTATTACTGTATCATCCATAGTGTCTTTAGCAATGCTTCTTTTTAAAAATATTTTATTTATTTATTTACAAGCAGGAAGAAACAAAGAGGAGAGAGACAGAGAGAGGAAGCACACCAGGGCCTCTAGCCACTGAAAAAGAACTCCAGGTGCATGCACCGTTTTGTGTATGTGGCTTTACATGAGTACTGAGGAATCTAGTGCTGGCCTATAAGCTTTGCAAGCAAATGCCTTAATCATTGAGCAATATCTCCACCCCTCTTTAATCTTTCATACTAGAAATGTATGCCTTTCTCATTTCTTCTTTAATAGCCTTGTTGCTTATTAATTTTATTTTTAAAAATAAATTTAGTTTCATTGATGTTCTCCATTATAGTTCACTATTCTGTTTTATTGACTTCCTTTCTAATATCTATCATTCATTTACTTCTGCTTGCTTAGTAGTAACTAGTTTTATTTTTTTTTTGTTTTTTTTTTTTTTTTGTTTTTTGTTTTTCTAGCTTCCTACGATACGAGCACAGGAGACTGACTTTAATACACTTTTTTCCAATCTAATGATTGGCACATTCAGTTCAATCTATGAATTACTTTCTAAAAACTTCTAAAACTGTATCCCATAAATTGTGATGCTGTTTCCATTTTCACTAAATTCAAACTATTTTTATTCTTAAGTTGATAGTATTTCTTTTGATATATAACAAGATTTTTAAATTATTCTTTAGTAACCAAATATATTGGAGTTTTGAAACTTTCTGTTATTTACTACTATTTCACTGCAATTCTATTGTGTTCTGAGAGCAGATTATACAATAAATAATATGGATATATATATATATATATATATATATATATATATATATATATATATATGTTGTCAAAGTGTGTTTTATGGCCAAGAGTAAAGTGCATATTGGCAAATGTTGCATGTAAGTTTGAGAAGATATGTGTATTCTGCTGTGGTGGAATAAAGTCATCCATAGATGTTCAATATATCTAGTTGATTGATAGGGTTATGGAGTTCAATGTTGTTTGTCCTAACTTTCTGCCTCCTGCATCTATGCATTTAACAGAAAGACGCTGAAGTCTGTAGCTGCCAACATGAATTCTTGCACTTCTATCTATCTTTTGGCTCACGTATTTTCACACTCTTTTGTGAGGTGCATGAGGTTATGGATCACTTTGTCTTCCTGGGGAACTGACTCTTTGATCATGGGTAGTACCCCTCGGTACCCCTGAGGGCTTTCCTGACTTTGAGGTCTAATATGTAATAAATTATATACTTAATTCCACTTTCTTTTGACTAGAGTAATCCTTGTAGGAATTTGTATACTTGTTTTGCTCCTTTTGAGTCTGTAATGGAGTTTCACAGGACAGAAAATCAGGTGTTTTTTTTTTTTTTAATTTTTCTTACTTATTATGTACTGTCTTGAATATCTCTTGAATTCTGTAAGTTCCTTGCATCCATCAGTTCTGGTGCTTGCATTCTTTGAAGCTACTCTCAATCTAGTAATTCCTACAACTTTGAATTGTTCATATTTTTTTCATAAGGCCTGCTTTATTTTGCATACTTATTCTGACGTGTTTCTTAAGTGTTCCTCCTTAGCATTACTGTCAAAACAAAACAAAACAGCTATGGCTATAAAATGCCATCTCATCTCACTGTGATTTCATTTTTCTTTTCTCTGATTAGTGATGAAGTAAATGCTTTAGTCATAGATGTATGATCATTTGTGAATGACATCTTTATTGGTCATCTGAGAAGCATCTTCTCATCTGTTTTGTCACTTTTCTATTAGGCCGATGGATTTGTCTTTTCTTTTTTGAATGAAAGTTACCTTTTTTAAAAATATACAGAGAAAGAGTGAGACAATGGGCACACCAGGGCCTCCAGCCACTGCAAAAGAACTCCAGACATGTGTACCCCTTTGTTCATCTGGCTAACCTGGGTCCTAGACAAATGAGCCTGGGTCCTTAACAGGCTAACACCTTAACCACTAGCCTTCCCTCCAGCACTGAAAGTATTGATTTTTTAAAAAAAATTTAATTTTTTAATTAGTTTTGTATTCAGCAAATACAGGCAGCTTGGTACCATTATTAGGCTCATCTGTGACCTACCCCTCCCCATTGGCCCCTTCTTGTTGAGGTATATAGGTCGTGCATTGTGGAGTTAGCCCACAGTTATTGGTAAGATAAATGTCTCTGCATATCATAACCCAACATGTGGCTCTGACATTCTTTCTGCCCCCTCTTCCGCAAAATTTCCCTGAGCCATGTTGGGTTCATTTTTTGGTTTGCTTCAGTGATGAGGTGTTGGGGGCCTCTGAGGCTCTGGCTTTCTGGTTTGGTAGGAGTTGATTTTTCTCTGTGTTGGTCTCCTTCCCCCTTGTGCTGGTATCTGGTTCATCAGGAAAACAGCACCCTTGCTTGTTTCGCCAATTTTCCTTATTTTCAGCCGGGGCCCATTTGAGGTATGATGGGGTGGCTCTCTCCTTAGGATCTGCATCTATCTGAAAAAGAGAAGCAGATTCTCCAGCCGAGAGTAAGTTAGCACCAGGACAAATGAGATAACCCTTATATTTTTATAGAGAGTTTAATAGGTGTATGCCATCTTGTAGCCCATGATTGATGGTAGCTTGATATTGGAGAGTGGGCTTATGTTTGGATATGGTTCTGACTTGTTTCCCAGCTCCAGCTATGGGTCTTGTACCACTGAGGGGATCAGTTAGCCAAATCAAGAGCAGTTGGTTCCCCACCATGTCTGTGTGCCACTATTGCACTTGTGTGGGCATCATAACAGGTGATTTGCTGCTAAGTAAGTTAGACCATGAGTTGCTTGGACAGATATTGGTCATTTCCCCCAGTTGCCCATGTAGCACCTTCTGGCACTAGACACGCTGACTGTCTGGGGACTGACTCTCAACTGGCTTCCAGCCATTCTGTTCCATCTTACGTGTCAGCTGCATATGGAGTCTTCAGCAATAGGGTCTCACCACTAACCTTTGGTGGGTCATCAAGTACTCTGACAGAAATCTGTCATTCTTTTAGGAAACCTTGTAGGTTTCTCTGATCAAAAGCTCATTGTGGATGATAGCCCCATGCTGATACTGGGAGTTACAGGTCAGTGCCCACTAAGAAAATGAGGAAAAAGATAACTAATATACAAGAGTTAGAGAGACGAGAGAGAGAGGGGGGGGGAGGGGGAGGGGTGAGGGAAGATGTAGAAGATTTAATTTAGACTTGATCCTACCCTCTTCAGTGTCTTGTGTTTCAGGTGTTTCCTGTAAGGGCCTGGTGAAAGTTCAACCATTTGGTCTGCCTTTTAGGAAGTAGAATTTTATGGTACCATTGCCATTTGGGTCTAGATTTCCCACCCCTTCGATGCCCTCCCCGCCCTCCCCCTCCTTCCTAGTGTCTAGTCCATGAGATGCTTGCTGGGTGTGTAAGGTATCTTGGGTAGATTCAAGTTAGGTGCTGTAGATGAGTGAGACTATGTGGCGATTTTGTTTCTGTGATTGGGTAAGTTCACTGAGAATGGTCTGTTCCAGGTTTAACCATTTTTCCTCAAATTTCATTGTGTCATTTTTTCTTACTGCTGTATAGAATTCCATTATGTAGATACCACATCTTAGTTAACCATTCTTCTAATGATGGACATCTGGATTTGATTCTAGCTCTTAGCTATTACAAATTGAGCCACTACAAACATAGTTGAGCAAATCTCTCTGGCCTGTGGTTTGAAGGTTTTAGGGTAGATGCCCAGTAAGGGAGTAACTGTTCATATATATATATTTGTCTCAAACTGTGAAATGCCTTGTTAAGCTGTTGCTTGACTAGTCCTTAAGTACTTGGAGAAAACTATGAATGAAACATAAAAACAGAGTTCAATATGGGGGCTAGAGAGATAGATTAGCTCTTAAGGCTCTTGCTTATAAAGCCCAAGTACCCAGGCTGTATTTCCAAGTACCCATATAAGCCAGATGCACAAGGTGGCACAGGAATCTGGAGTTCATTTACAGTGGCTGAAGACCGTGGCACACCCACTCTTCCCCTCCATTTGCCTCTTTCTGTCTCTTAAATAAATGAATATTAAAAAATAAGAATAGAGTTCAATAATGTTTTCCTTTCTCTGAGAGAAAATTAGTTGGCTTTTGTTTCTCAAATGAATCATTGTTTAAAGGTGCTTGTTTGCAAAGACTGACGGCCCAGATTTAACTCAATACCCATGTAAAGCCAGGCATACACAGTGGTGCATGTATCTGGAGTTTTTCTGTAGCAGCAGGTAACTCTAGTATGCCCGTTTTCTTCCTTCTTTCCTTCCTTCCTCCCTCCCTCCCCCCCTCTCTCTCTCTCTCTCTCTCTCTCTCTCTCTCTCTCTTTCTTTCTTTCTTTCTTCCTTTCTCTCTCTCTCCCTCCCTCCCTTCCTCCCTCCCTCCCTCCCTCTCTCTCTCTCTCTCTCTCTCTCTCTCTCTCTCACACACACACACACACACACACACATACACCTACACACACACAAATAAAAATATATTTTGTTGGGATGCCTCATTTAGGTTCTTATATTAAGCATATAAGATAAAATAAGAAAGCTGACTTTGAAAATAAAATCCCTCACAAATTTCCACTGGAGATGGAGAACACAGGTGATAATGGAAGAACAGCTACATTACTATTCCTTTTCCTTTAGACTGAACTTTTCCCTCAATACTCTAAATTTCAGTGCCCATCCTGTGTGAAGTTAGAAAGGTTTACTGGTTGGAGAAGGCAACTACTTTTTTTTGAATGCACTGAAGTAATTTTAGGCAAAGTCCTGAGAACGGCAATTTACTATTTGTCTTTTCATCCTCTTTGTACAGGTGAGAAGGAACAGTGTTTGGCAACTGTGAATTTTATTTGCTCCACAAAAATCAATCTTTCTCAGAAATATCACAATGTGCAGAATTTAGACACTTTTACTCTCAAATGAGATCCATCCCAAACTAGTTTCTCACAAATTTATGTGCTATTTTCTCTTTTTGATGAGGTATTTCTGAAGAATTAGGATCCCAGTGATTAACTTAATTTTATATTTTATTTATTTGTTTGTTTAAGAGAGAGAGGAAGAGGGAGAGAAAGAGAATAGACATGCCAAGGCCTCTGGTCACTGCAAATTAACTTGAGACACATGTGCCACCTTGGGTATCTGGTTTTTTAATCAAACCTGGGTCATTAGGCTTTATAGGCAAGCACCTTAAGTGCTAAACCATTTCCCAAGCCCCTTAATTATTTGTTTCAGCATTCTAAATGTGCTTATTTTCAACTAAACTGTAGTTGTTAGACATAGGTGCATAGTGATGGGTTTTCAAAGCAGGTGAAATTCCTGCATTTGTTTGGAGCATTGCTAAATTCTGTACTGCAGGCTACCTTGGACAATGGTTGTGCTGCTATTTTATTTTGTTTCACTTTATTTCATTGTGCTACTCTTTTAGAAAAAAAAAAAAAAAGAACAGTAGGAAAGGCCAACTTCCAACTAACAACATTCTGCTGATGTTTTCAGAAATAAAAATCAAAGTGAAAAATAGACGGGTATGATCCATTTCACAAAAAGAACACAAAGAAAGCAGGACATCAGCAAACTTCACTCCCAGAGAGCATTCCGGAAGTTATATAGATTTCTTACCTTAGTTTTAATACATTTTCTTTATACTCATATTGAAATTGTCAGTGAAGCTTTTGCATAACTGGTAAAAATGAAGCAAGCCATAATTGAAGAAACAATAGAATCTGATGACCTCTGGTACTTAAGTCTGTACAAATCAAAAATAATCCATAGCAATATGCTTTTTTGTTGTTTCCTCCATGATCATCAATTCCCACAGATTACAAGCACAAACATGCTTTCAGATGTAAGTAGCATTCAAAATACTTGACTAGATTCTTTATTCCAAATAGAACTTAAGCATCCATATAACCTTTCATCAAATTCACAAGATTTTTTTTTTCACAATTAAATAGAGGTAAGTTATCTCATAGAAACTCATGTAATGGACTGAAATTAGAAAGACTTCTGTTGATAAAATGTCATATTTTCTGCCTGTTTTGACTTATTTAATCTCAAATATTTTCTTTGATATTTTTTTCCTTCTTAATAATGCTAACATTACTATTTGTTATTATACATACAACTATCATTGAAATTAGGGATATATGGAGACATCATAATTTTACTACCTTTCATTAATATATTTATATCTTTAATCTTAGCCCATAGTCAGAAATTAGATCTACAATGTTGGTATAATTATCCCAAGTTGTCAGCAAAACCAGATCCTTAAAGAAGTGAAGTCACTTTCCTTATTTTAATCAACTTGAGAGAGTAGTAGCCCGATTCCAGCTAATCATGGTCTTATCACCCTAAATAACAACTTAAAGCCAATGTGATTTTGTGTTTTTGTGTTTCTCTGAGCCATCCTGATTCAAAAATCATTCTTACTGTCTCTTTCAGTATCTTCTTTCTTGTAAATAGGAATGTTGCATTATCTTCTTTTCAATTACCTGAACTGAAGTGAATGACTTAGTGAAAACATTTTATGTTTTATAAATTGTTTTAAAATATCCTGTACTCAGTACCTAAGATGAGGAACATAACTGAGGTGCACTGACAGACCAGCCTAGGCTCTACAAGGGTTAGGAGACCGTGGAGCTATAACTTGACAGATCTGTATGGGACCCACGATGACAGGTTATGGTAAACAGAACTACCAGCTCGAATTAACCAAACATGCAGTATCCATGACTGCCTCCATGGCTTTGTTGGTGCCTTGAAATAAAACTCAGATTTTGTAGTAGTTTGAAACCATGGATGAGTCAATTGTTTCTGCTGCTGCTGCTGCTGCTGCTGCTAGAGCTTCTCCAAGGCAAGCAGTCATCTGATGCTTAGAGCAAAACAGAAACACATGAGTAAGTTGAGAGAGAAATCCGCATTATGAGAGTGAATGACCACCAACACGTGCGTGAGGGTCAAGGAATGCGGACCCCAATAATTCCTGAAGTGTTGGCTCAAAAGAAAGGATTGTGGCCTGAAAAGATTGCATAATGGTTAAGGCACTTGGTGGAAAGTAAAATGACACAGATTCAATTCCCCACTACCCACATAACCAGATGCACATCTGGAGTTCATCTGCTATGGCTAGAGGCCCTGACACGCCCATTCTCTCCCAGTGTCTGTCTCTTTCCCTCTCACTCTTTCTCTCAAATAAGTAAAAACAAACAAACAAATAAATAAATAAATAAATAATATTTAAAAAAGAAATAAGTGGTCCTAGGGCATGACCTCTTGAACTTTGTTAATTCAGACCACACACACACACACACACACACACACACACACACACGCGTACACTTTTCACAGATATCACTGTAAACCCTATTGTTGCTTTCAACATTCCTGCGGGTAGTTTATTACTTTGAACTTTTGTTGCTTTCAACTGTGGTCAACATATCTTATGTACTCACACAGTGTTTTGTGGCAAGTTTACAGGCAGGTCACTGGGGAGATAAAGAACATAGCTTGAAGTAACATCAGCGTATCCAACATCGCCTGTCTGTACCTGTCACCTGTGCTGTTCAAGGCAAAGGCATTCTAAGGCACAGTATGTCTGCACTATTCTAATCACTGGTGTAATATGTAAGTAGATGACAAAGTATAGGGCATGGAAAGGTTTAATATAGTAGGGGTGAGAAGACAGAGGAAGTAGGGACAGAGCCAATAAAACTAAAAGTGTGTGAAAAAAATCTTATGGAAACATAATTCCTAGTTATCTATTGAAAACTATAATTTTTTTTTTAAAGAGCTTGTACAGAAGTACTTGAATAATGCTGCTAACAGAAACTATAGGTAGAAGAGAGATCAAGAGTAACTGGGATGTAGAAGGGACTTGCTGGAGGAGATATGTGGAAATGGGATTGAGATGAAGTAATAAGAGGGAATTGTGATCAAATACGTTGTGTATATGTATAACACTGTGAATGTAAGTGTTGATAAAAAGGAAGAAGATCCTTGCTTACTAGAAATTCTGATAATAAGGTTAATTCTGGTAATAAGATTAAAATGTTGAAAATAAATGATTTTGAAAGAAATTGAAGTGAAAATAAGCAAATTAGTGATAGATAAAATTAAAAATTTCAATTGAATATAAGCAATGAAATGAAGGAAGAAATTATAAGTACTAAGTTACCAGAGGCAGATTAAATGTTAGTAAATTATTTGGGGCAATGAGAAGGAGATAAAATAGAGACAAGTCAATAAAACATGGAATGGCATCCATGATGATCCTTAGTCAGAGTGCAACATATTAAAGTCATTACTCCCAAAGTTTGAGGTAGGAGACCAGCGATCTCCACCACTATCATTTCAGACATCCTACAGCACAGTATTATATGTTGTAGTATTGATGCATAATCACCAGAGCATAAGCTAACAATAAATATTGTCTTACAAACTTACCAACTAATCTAAGAATCTCATTCAAATGCAAAATTAGTAAATGATCTACCTCATCACGATTTTAAATGAAATCTGAAAAATAAGGAGAATATATATATGTAAAGCCTCATTTACTAATTTATGCATTTGATTCTACTTTTGTGGAAGTTATTGCTTATTCTAACTCTCCATATTACTGTCTTATTTTAAAAGAATTGTATTGAAAATAACAAAGTTTCAAAAGAGATGGACACATTTAACTAAGTTTATAGCAATTTAAATCTTTGGAATCTGACCTGAGTGAAATGAATTCCATGACTTTTTATTTCTTTATTAGTTATGCACATACTCAGTGTGTAAACCACCGTGTTGATACCACTGTTACTCTCCTCCCCATCCTCCCCACCTCCAAAGGCACCCTCCTTGCTGGGGATTGTGGGTCATGCATTTTCAGGTTAGCCATCAGTTATGGCTAAGGGGCAATGTCTCTGTGCATAATGTCCCAACTTGTGGCTCCAACAATCTTTCTTCCTCCTCTTCAGCAAATTTCCCTGAGTCACATTGGGTTCATTTCATTGTGATGAGGTCTGGGCCACCTCTGGGTTTCTAGATGTCTGCTTTGGTAGGAGTTGAGTGTTCTCTATGTCTATCTCTTGCACCCTTGTGCTGGTACCAGGTTCACCAAGAAAGCAGCACTCTTGCTCATTTCCACAATTACTCTATGGTTTCAACTGGGGCCCTGGTGAGGTGCAATGGGCTGATTCTTTCCTCAGGATGTGTGTCCATCTGAAAAAGGAAAGCAGATTCTCCAGTGGAGAGTGAAGTCAGCACTGGATAAATGGGATAGCCATTATTAGTTTAGAGAGAATTTAATATGTGTAGGCCCTCTTGCAGCCCAAGATTGGTGGCAGCTTGATATTGGAGTGTGGACTCAATTTTTGGATATGGTTCTTTGGTGGTTTGATTCAGGTGTCCTCCATAAGAAGCATTACTTTATTTTCCTATACAAATTATATAGTTAAATAATACAGATTGCAAAACATTACATTGTATATCACAAATATATACAATTTTTATTTGACAATTATTTTTTTAGATTTATTTTTATTTGTTTCTTAAAGACAGGAAAAGAGAGGGAGAGAGAGAGGGAGGGAGCCAGCTAGGGACTCTAGCCACTGTAGTCAAACTCCAGATGCATGCACCATCATATGCATCTGGCTTACATGGGGCCTGGAGAATCAAACCTGGGTCCTTAGGCTTCACAGGTAGGTGCCTCTTAACCCATAAGCCATATCTCCAGCCCAGCAACTAATCTTTTACAGGATGACCATAATTTAAATCTCCCTGAAGCAGGCCAGACTCTAATAGGAAAAAAAATTATACCATCTAAATAAATACATGGATTGCTCTAAAAAAGGAACCTACGTACCTGAGTTCCCCCATGTCAGGATTTGTTTTGTACATGTCTGCTGCAACTATAACTAACCTATGCTTTCACCATTCCTTCTTGCTCTGTTAAAATTGCAGTCTGCTACAAAAAGCTATAAATTTAGAATTTAGCCACTTTCTAAACAATCAATGCTAAAACAAATAAATAATTTGGGTATTGACATCTTGGTTGATGTGATGTATAATTATCCATTTTGTCCATTATAAGAGGACACATATGTCTAAAAGTTAGAAGTCCAATGAAACCATGGTAATCACTAATCTGAGGTTATAAGCATTTTCAATGCATAAAGTAAACCAAACACATTTCATGTTTAAAATATTTTTTATTAATCCATGATGGAAGCCATTAAAATTTACCTTTGTTGACACATATAAAAAAGTTATTGGAGATTGGTATGACACATTATTTTGTGCTGCCCTTTTCTTCTTAATGACTTTTCTAAGACAAAATGATAAATATTGCTACTAGCATAAAGCACACTTTTAACAGCAGATAGTAGCATTTTCTTGGCTGTAAGAAGGACATATTTCAATACCTGCTTCAGGCAAAATACACTGGATTTTATGCCCTCTATGGTTATTTGAGCAATGTTATTCTTGTTACTTTTCTTGGGGGAATAAAACTACAAATTCCAGGCTGGAGAGATGGCTTAGTGATTAAGCACTTGCTGTGAAGCCTAAGAACCCTGGTTCAAGGCTCGATTCCCCAGGACCCACATTAGCCAGATGCACAAGGGCATGCATGTATCTACAGTTTATTTGCAGTGGCTGGAGGCCCTGGCGTGCCCAATTTCTCTCTCTCTCTTTCTCTCCCTCTCTCTCTCTCTCTCTCTCTCTCTCTCTCTCTCTCTCTCTGTCACTCTCAAAAAAAAAAAAAACAAACAAACTTAGTTTTGGAGTTTAGTTTAATGAGTAAAACACAACTGCAAAATTTGCTAATAAAGTACAAACTGCATAGTCTTTAATGATAAAATATCCACATCAGTCATTCAAAACTGTTTTTAGATTTACCTAAGGAGGAACTGTAGTCAATAACTGTCATTATTTTCCCATATTAGTTAATTTTCTATAGTATTATAGTCAACCTTCTTTATGAAAAAAAATAATTCCACAAAATAAAAACAATTAAAGTTGCATTTTATTAATTGGACTTAGTAACAAATAATACTAAGTTGCAGCTAGTATGCTATATGTAACTATACATAAGTAATTCAAAAATGTAGACCTCAAAGTTACTTTTTAAAAGTGATTCATGTACTTGAAATATGGTTGAGCAGTAAAAGCACTTACCTGTGAAGCCTAAAAATACAGGTTTAATTCCCCTGCACCTATGTAAGACAGATTCACAAGGTGGCACATACATCTGGAGTTCCTTTCCAGTGACTGGGGTCCTTGAGAAGCCTATTCTCTCTCCACTTGCATCTTCCCCACTCTCTCTCCCCTTTATCAAATACATACATAAGTAAAATATTTTTAAAAGATTCAGACAATACATACAAGGTCAGAGTGTTATCGACAAGACAAGAGAACATAAGACAGTTTTGGGAATATTGCAACAGATTCAGGGAAAATTTCTCAGGAAAATTATTACTCAAATGGACTTCAGGGCACTTACCAAAAGATTTTCTAAACAGACATAAATATGAAAGCTCTGGTTTGAGAAACTTTAGTGAACTCCAGGAATATGAGAACCTTTTGCAGAGTTTGGGTGTGGATAAAAGAGGGGAAAAAAAAAAAAACCAGGTAGGGGTCCTCATAGATTGCCTTGGGTATCACTCAAAAGAAACTGGATTCATCTTAAAAGATGCAGGCAGCTAACAGGTGAGTAACACTGACGTAGATCCAACATATCTGTGGTTCTTTTGAATCACCCAGTGATGTGTGTGACTTGTCACATAATTTGGTAATTATATGAAGACAAGATATGAGGGGTAAGGCTGTACATATGGTTCATCACCTCTGGCAGAAAATGCCTATATCCCAAACTGAAGCAATTAAACACATTATCGGAGGCAGGTTTCTCCTATTGTACCTAACTCCATTTCCCAATTGTGCTTAATAAATCTAATATATCAAATAATGCACATGCAACAACCTGGATGTCAAATAGATAAAGGATCATCAGATCAATTACACATATACTTATAAAAGTGTATTCTCAATCCAATGATAAATGTGTGTGTGTGTGTTTATCTTTAAACCTTCTGCAATCAAAACGGAAGGGTATTTGCCTTTGATACACAATTGTGTGGCCAAAATTTAACCCTCAGGCAAGGGCTCTCATTCATAAAGATGCAGACACTGAAGCAAACAGGCTCCCATGAGTGTCCACAGCTTCACTTCACAGCACGTCTTAGAATGAAAACCACACCTCTCTGTCTTCAAAGACTACTGCCTCAATCAACATGGAATATGCCTTTCTTCTAATTCACCTATTTGGAATTCTCTGATTTCTGAATATAAAACACCCATGGTGGATAAGGCCTCCGTCAGATGAACGATTGGATTCGTGCTTTTGTAAAGACTTAGATAATAGACACTGACTCTGAGGCAGGTGCCGCAGCTGCAAAATTTCAGCTTAATGAGCAAGGAGAGCTAATGAGCAAGCACGGAGACGATTGTTGCTACAAGGGAAGAGACTAAGGATGAGGACAGATTGCTGTGAGGGGAGAGCAAAGGTGCGGAGTACTAATACTATCAATATTAATGTCAGCTGTAATGGGAGCTCAGTGCCAGGGAGGCTGGTGATGGTGGAACCCAGGAGAGGTGGACAGCCAGATCTGATCATCACAGGGCAGTTGCTAAATGTGCTTTGGATGAAAAGTGCTGACAAGGGCATGGCTGAGTGACAGACAGGCAGGAAGGTCTTCTAGGAGAAAAACAGAGCACAGGAGAGAGAGACAGAGGGAAGGGAGAGAGAGCTCCTTCTTTATATTCTACCATGTTGCCTGTCACCCAAGTAGTGCAGGCAAAACAAAGTCAGCTCATATTTAAGCATATTCACTGTTCCCAGTAACTAAAGAAAATGCAGTATCTTTGAAAGGAAACTTGGGGCATTAGAATGGGAGTAAATATCTCCCGAACAGACCTTACTGAGTGAAGAAAAGAATGCTATAAACAATTAAAAACATACTGGTTTATTACTATCATTAGTTACTTGTTATTATCATTATTATTTTGCGTTTATCAACAAATCCTTTGTATACGATGTTGCTGTGTCTTGCTTGGAACATTAGTGTTTTGTTGCTAAAGATGTGAATGGAGCTGGTAGGAATTTATCCTGAGTAGTGGCTGGGCTGGGTTCTTGTCAGCATTGCTAACTTGTTGATTATAGAAGTGTTCCTGTACCTCTCAGTTTATCTACCAAGGGGAAAGGTACATATTTCAAAGGCGAAAATACAGTATGAAATTCCGTGGATGAACGTGTTTAACCTCCCTTGCCCATTACCACCAATGGAGTGGAGAGCATTCCACTGCTGCAAGCATCATGACCTTGTCATATTGCTGTAAACCCTACAGGTAATAGGCTCTCAAGCGAAGAAGTGTCTTCAGACATCTGACTGTAAGCTGTTAGTAAATTTCGACCTGAGGTGAGCAGTTTTAAAAGCAAAAATGAAATGACCATCTCAGTGATTTACAACCTCTTAGCTAAAAGCAAAGCTACCCTCTACATTGGAAGGGAACAGGATTGGGATGAACCATAGAAACCTTGGCATGCCTGACAAGCAGAGATGTGAATGCTATAGCAACTGAATGCTTGATTTCTGTAGCTGCACACACAACATCGTATTTGCTTGACATAGAAAAGAACAGCGGAAACACGAGAGGCAGAAAAGAACAAAACCAAATAAACCTAAGTTGGAATTCAAAGATACCAAAGGGTGTTCACATCAGGAATAGTGAAGGTACACACGTAGAAACTGTGTGCACAATATGCTTCTAGATAACGCAGTTCTGAAGCAGCAGGTAGGCAGAACTTGACTTCAGTGACTTTAGAGCCTCATGCTGCTCCCAGTCTGACGTTTCCAGACCTGATTCCCATATTTCTCAAGCGCCTCTAATTCAGTCAGACTCACTGGGTCACACAAACATGTTCTATACCCAATTCCAAACATGGGGTGTCATATTATAAAAAGAGAGACAGATGTTTCTGAAATATTCATCAAGTGAAACCTGAAACAGGGTTTCCATCTGCATACTTATATCTTTGTTTGCATGTTTCACTTTTCAAGTTGCCCACTTGAATTTCGTGCCAATGATTGTGGAATCTTTTCAAAGTTCTCAGTTCCTGGTTGGTTTATGCAGAATAATTTTAAGCCTAATTAATTTATGGTATAATATTGAAATATTCTTCAATATTGACACATAATAAATCATTTTACATTAAGGATATATTGTTTTAATATTGTGTTTATTTTTATTTATTTATTTGAAAGTGACAGACAGAGAGAGAAAGAGGCAGAGAGAGAGAATGGGTGAGTCAGGGCCTCCAGCCACTGCAAACGAACTCCAGATGCATGTGCCACCTTATGTTTCTGGCTAACGTGGGTCCTTGGGAACTGAGCCTCAAACCGGGGTCCTTAGGCTTCACAGGCAAGAACTTAACCACTAAGCCATCTCTCCAGCCCATATTAAGGATGCTTTATGCTATCTGTATTATATATGATTTTTCTTTATTTGCGCATACATGTATTATGGTCTAAATACTTGTATCACTAAAAATTTGCATATTAAAATAATAGTATTGGGAGGAGGACTTTCCAAAAGATGATGAGGCATGATGAGGATTTACAAATGGGATTTTCTCATCAAAGCGAATATTAGAGAGCTGACTTGCCTCTTCTGTCTGAAGACCTAGGATAAACATACTGTTGATGAATCAGGAAAGGTACTTTTACTAGTAACAAACACTTCTAGTACTTCAATCTTGGATTTTACAGCCACTGTGACAGTGAAATTTAAATGTTATATAAAATTTCTCCAGGCCAGGGCTGGAGAAATGGCTTATCAGTTAAAGGTGCTTGCCTGTAAAGCCAGAGGAGTCACGTTTGATTCCCCAATAACCACATAAGCCAAATGCACAAAGTGGTGCATGCATCTGAAGTTTGTTTGCAGTGGCTGAAAGTCCTGGCATGCCCTTTATCTCTCTCTCTCTCTGTGTGTCTCTCTGTCTCTGTCTGTCTGTCTGTCTGTCTCTCTCTCTCTGTCTCTCTTCCCTCTCCTCTCCTCTCTAATAAATGTATTTTAAAAAAGAATTCTCCTGGCCATAATATCCCATCAGATAAACCCAAACCAATTAAGACAATGTGTATATTAATGTAACAATACTTTTCTTGAGAATAAGAAAATCATTCTGATATGTTTGTCTTCTTACACCTTCATGTAACTATTTACCTTGATATGGATTCACAGTCCCTTTAAACACTCATTGATTTTTATTGAAGCAAAGATGGAATTACAGGAAAAGACTGAAGTGAAGGCAGGTCCTGCATTATTTTTCATGTCCTACTTTAGGAAATAAGAAACAGTGTTGTTGACTATATTTTTTAAATTAGATTCCAAAAAAGACAGTGATAATTATTTAGCAATAACAAAAATAGATTCTTCTCAGCAAAGCATTCGCAATGACAACTCCATGTAGAAGAAAACATCTATTCTAAAATTGGAATAAGCAATTAGGTAAATTACACAATAACACAAAGTGCCTAAGAATTATTTTAGCTTGATGTATCACAAATTACATAACACTTTAAAATGAATAATGCATGCTTTTTTGTAACCTTTGCTTTCACTTATTATTTATGCCAACTTTCCTAGAATAAAAAAAAAAAACATACATTAGATATATTCCCACCAAAATAAACGTGAGACTCGTTTGTTTAAATGAACAAGAATAGAGAAAACAGAGGAGAATATCTCCAGAGAAGATCCCTTAATTGTATCTTTAAAGGAAGAAAGCGATGGTTCACCAGAAGAGAAACAAAGACAAAAGTCTGCTCCTGATGTGTGTAGGAAATCAGACCAAGGGTATTGCCTACTGCCTCCCCCTGGGAGCAGATGGTGCTCAGGAATTGGACACCCTGCTGCTACGTAAGACAGAGTTCAATCTCAGAATGGACAGTGCATTGAACTCTGTGGGATGCTTCTAGCTGCTCTATTCTCACAGGTTAGGCATTCTATTCTACAATCGCCAGAGAGCGCTTGTAATTTAGCTATCATCTGCATATGGATCCATATGTGCACACATGTTTATATGCTTCTACATGTATAATTGGTTTTCCTTTACCATTGTCACTTTTATTAAAGCTTTATTTTAATCATGATTTGAGTATATCCCCTAAATGATTATTGAAGAAAAGTCTCTAAACTCATATTAATGGTATTGGTGGTAGACTTTTAGATGGTACTGACATTTAGATGAGATTCTCAGGGAAGGTACACAGTACTATTCTTTTTATACTTCTCTTTTCTCTCTGGCTTTTACCTTACTTCTGTGCCTCGGGTCTTTCTTCCCTCATCTCTTACAAACAGGGCCATCTCCTAAACTACCATCACTTAAGAAGTTATAAAAACTTCCTTCCATTTTTTTTTCTCTCTCTTTCTCTCTCTCCCTAGGGCAACATGTATGCTAGGAAAACACTCTATCCTAAGCCCATTATTGGTTTAAACTAATAGGCAGATATGAGCTGTAAACAGTTATTGCCACGTTATACACTGCCATAAGCTATATTATGATGCACCATACACATAGACCTCTCAACTTCTACTCTTCACAAAAGAAACAGTGTGTGACATTCACTTATAAAAACAGAAAAGTTATTAGTCAAACATATCATTTTGTCAAGATATGTTTGTCAAGATATTAATCCCAGCACTTGAAGGCAGAGGTAGGAAGATCACCAAGAGTTTGAGGCTACCTTGAGACTACATAGTGAATTCCAGGTCAGGCTGAGCTAGAGTGAGACCCTACCTTGAAAAACAAAAACAAAACAATAACAAAAAAATTACCTTGTTATTAGTTCAACTTTGTCCTTTGAATTCTACACATTTATAAGTGATAATTCTAATTCTGTAGAAATCACTAATTTAACATACCTTCAGAAAGCATTCTCCAATAGATTTTTCCCTTTGCCGAAATTAAATGTATTTGGCCTTGAAAATACAATGGAGTTGTTGCTCTCCCAACTTATGACCCACAACTGCATGGTGAATATCATCAATCCCATGGAGGAGGTTTAATTTAAAAAAAAAGAAAAGTGTGCGTAGGGGAATAACCAGAATATACTATCAAAGTCTTAAAAATCACTGTAACTTGAAATTTTTTGTGAAACATATTATTTTTAAATATAAAATTTTATCCATATTCATATTATTATTTATCTCAGAATTTGGACTTTTTTTTCCATCTAAGGTTTTTTTTTTGTTTTGTTTTTTGTTTTTTTCTGCTGGCAAAAATATGACATCAGGGGCTGGGAGTGGTGACACACGCCTTTAATCCCAGCACTCAGGAGGCAGAGGTAGGAGGATCCCATGAGTTCAAGGCCACCCTGATGACCACAGAGTGAATTCAAGGTCAGTCTGAGCTTGAGTGAGACCCTACCTCAAAAAAAAAAAAAAAAGAAAGAAAGAAAGAAAGAAATCATCATCAACAATGAAACCTTCCCACATGTAATCATCACACATACAAAAAAATAAAATATGGTTTAGATAAAAATAATGAAAACAATTTAAATGCACTTGGGAATGCTCAAAAGGTAGCAGAAACTAGAATATGTTTACTTTTGAAAAGTTACAAAAATAAATCCATGATAGTAACATTGTTAGAGCAACATTTTTGAATTAGTGACTTAAAAATGTTACCTGAAGACTCAATATCTGACACGCACCAAGCACAGGAAAACTGAAGGAACTGTGCTTGCGAGTAGGCCTGGGCTCCAGGTTACTGGCTCCTGGCTCCTGGTTTCCAGACTCCCTGGTACCCCTGCATTTGTGGATGTGTGTGTGCAGTAGGGCAGCAAACTGAGGAGATAAACCACACCTCACACATCAGCCAGAGCCCAGGTGAAACCACAGAGGAATTGGTGAGATGAGCAAGAGCACTGCTTCAATGGCGAGCCTGACAACCAGTACCAGGGTAATGGAGACATTCACTGATGATATTAAAAAATATGTGCCAAAGCAGAAATGCGGAACCAGCTGAGAGCCTAGCACCACAGGAGACTTAAAATACATCCACCACAGCTCAGGGGATTTTGCAGAAGAGGGGTGGAAAGAGTGTAAGAGCCACAGAGTGGAAGGGAATAAGTATCCAGGGTGCCCTCCATCCCTTCCAATGACTGACTGCTGCTTTCACAACTCACTTGGTCCTTAGCTCTGCTATTCCCCCAGAAGTCAAGGTGATAGAGCCCCATGGTCACCACTACTGTTCTTCCCTGCGATCTTGAGATTTCTCATCTCCAGTGGCAATTCTCACTTTGTTTCCAGTCATGGATCCCTCTCCATGTGGTTATGAATTGCTCCAATACTTTTAATTTTTTGTAGCTTTTTATGAAAAAAAGAGAATTGGCACACTAGGGCCTCTAGCCACTGCAATCAAACTCCAGGCATGTGTGCATATGCGACCTTGTGTGCTTATGGTACCTTGTGCATCTGGCTTATGTGGGATCTAGAGTCAAGTATCGGACCTTAAGTGCCTTAACTACTTGGTCACCTTCCCAGCCCTCTAAAAGTGTTTCTTTTTAATTTTTTTGCAAGCAGAAAGAGATAGAAGATAAACAGAGAATGGGCTTCTAGCCACTGCCAGTGGGCTCCCGATGCATACAACACTTTGTGCATCTGGCTTTACATGGGTAAAAGGAAGTTGAACCTGGGTCTTTAGGCTTTCTAGGCTAGAGTCCTAACTGCTGAGCCATTTTTCCAGCCCTCCTATATTTTTAGATATTACTATAGCTCTTTTGAGTGAGATAATTTTTTATTTATTTGACACTGTGCCAATAATAGCATAATATTTAATACCTCAGGCACCAGACACTAATTTCTAGCTGTTTTATTTAACATATATAGCCACTAGAATGTCTCCATGCATTGTAAATACCAGTACCATTACATTGCCAACTATTGAGAATAGGACACAGTGTGTCCAAATTGTTCCCTCAGTGTTCTTTTCTGTGAATCCCTTTTCTTTAGTGGAAGTTGAGAAACAGCTAAAAAAAAAAAAATGATTGTAGATAGGGACAATATGTGTTTACACAAAAACAGGAAGTAATTTTTCATGCAATGTATCTTGTTTTAGGTATCAGTTGAGTATTCTTGGGCTAGTATATCTGTATGCTTAGGCTGAAAATGTGCTTCCTACCTAAACTTTTATCTTAGTGATTGAGTTGAATTATAGCTTACAAAATTATTTTTAGATGATTAACCTTACTAATATTTCACATTTTCTCAGAACATTCTTTTTAAAGTGGTTTTATTGTTCCAATGTTAAAATTATGTCCCAAGTGCTTTAATGTTTTATTTACTTATAAGATGAATCACTTTTCTGTTTAATAAATTACTACCCTTACACATGTTGATATAACAATAATTACATTAATTAATAACAATTAATTAATAATAACATATAAAACAGGGGTTATCCCATTTATTGGTTGCTAACTTTACTCTCCACTGGAGAATTTGCTTCTCTTTTTCAGATAGAAGCAGATCCTAAGGAGAAAACAGCCCTATCATACCTCAAAAGGGCCCCGGCTGAAACTAAGAATAACTGGAGAAACAAGCAAGAGTGCTGTTTTCTTGGTGAACCTGGTACCAGCACAACAGTGAAGGAGATAGACATAGAAAACAATTAACTCCTACCAAACCAGATATCCAGAGGCACAGAGGCTCCCAAAGCCTCATCACTGAAGCAGACCTAAAATGAATCCAATATGGCTCAGGGAAATTTGTGGAAGAGGGAGCAGAAAGAATGTCAGAGCCACACATTGGGTCATAATATACAGAGACATTGCTTCCTACTCATAACTGATGGCTAACCCCACAATGCAGACCCATATTCCACAACAAGGAGGGTCCCTGTGGAGGGTGGTGGTCAGGGAGGAAGCTAACAATGATACCAACTTGACTGTATTCACTGAGTACAAAACTAATATATATAGAAAAAAAAAAACTGAAAGATTCTGGAGTCAGAAGTCTGATATTACATGAAATGTTAAAAGTGGAGTGTGCTTGTAGAAGAAAACTTAAATTTCAGAAGGCAATGATCTACACAAAATGTAAATACGGGAGGTAAAGATAGTTTTGTGTTGTCCCATTTTTATCATATCTCTTCTTCATTTACTTAAAAGTTCACCTGCAAAAATACTGATGTTACTAAGATATGACATTAATGTCACAAATACAATTGAGGGTTGTAAATGGAAAATTCTTGCTTTAAATCCCTGTGTTTTTCTAAGAATCATTTGATGTTAAGTCTAAGTAGAGTACACAATGCATTATATATATATATATATATATACATATATATATATATATATATAGACTTTAATTCAATTTATAAAATTAAAAAGCAAGCAAAAAACTATGAAATAAAACTGAATACTAAAAAAATATATTATTAACATAATCTAGGCCAGAAAAGAACAGGGAAATGAGAATGAATATAGAATACAAAGGAAAAAATATCATTAAAACATATTTTTACTAATTATGCATAGACTAAATCCTTAGTCAGGAAGCAAGGAACTTTCACACTGTGTACAAAGCAAGAGTATATTGTGTATTATGCATAAAAGTGATACAGTAAAATCATAAAGCTCATAGACTGAGTCTAACAATATGAAGAAATAAATTCCTGGGACATAGGCCCTAATCTGAAACAAGTTACATGGATCATTTATTTGGTGATTTCAGTCAGATGTCCCCACTGCACTGACTTATGTGTTTTCAATGCTTTGTCTCCAGAGGGTGGTAACTTGGAAGATACGGCCACATTGGAGCACAGGCCTAGGGATGTTATAGCTAGCTCCCCTTGCCAGAACTCACATAATTCCCTTACCGTTTTTTGCCAGCTACTATGACAAGAAGTGATGTCCATCCCCTGAATTACCACCATTTCCCTGTCATCATGAGATTTACCCTTGAAATTGAAAGACAAAATAAACCCCCTTCTCCCATCAGCTGCTTTGGGTGAGGTGTTTGTCCCAGCAATGGGAAGGTAAGTACAATAATACACATCATATCAAGGTGGAGAGGGAGGAATTCCAGTAATGAAGAGTAATACAGGACAGTGACAATAATACCAGTCAATAAAGAAAACGTAGGGTTGGAGAGATGGCTTAACAACTAAGACACTTGCCTGTGAAGCCTAAGGTTCCAGGATCAGTTTCTCAGTACCCAAGTAAACCAGATGCACAAGGTAGCACATGTATGTGGAGTTCATTTTCAGTGGCTAGGGGCCTTGGCATGTCCATTCTCTCTCTCTCTCTGTCTCTGTCTCTCTCTTTCTCTCTCTACCATCTCTTTCTCTCTTATAAATAAACACAGTACAATATTTACCAAAAATGTAATTAGAAATATGTCTATGTTTTTAGCAGATTTTTAAAAATTTATTTTATTTATTATTGTTATTATTATTATTATTATCACTATTATTATTGGTTTTTTGAGGTAGGGTCTCACACTAGCCAGGCTAACATGGGATACACTATGGAGTCTCATGGTGGCCTCAAACTCACGGTGATCCTCCTACATCTGCCTCCTGAATGCTGGCATTAAAGGCGTGTGCCACCACGCCCAGCTAGAACATATATTTAGTACTAAATTATAACAAATTTATTTTATCTTATAAATATTTAGAAATGACCTATATACAAACTATAGAACATTAAAATAGTTTTTAAAAATATGTGCTAGGATAGGACAAAGCACTGAATTTAATGATCCAAAATCCTTCTTAAGGATACCATAAAAATAATGAGAAGAATTAAGTTCTAAACAAGTGGAAAGATAAAGAAAAAAAAACAATAAAAATGAATAAATATGTAAAAATAAATAAAATGTTTTCTTGATATCTCTATAGAATTATCCCTTTTTTTGCTTTTTTTGTTTTTGTCTTTGTTTTAGTTTTTTGTTGTTGTTTATTTGTTTGTTTTTTGAGGTAGGGTCTCACTCTAACCCAAGCTGACCTGGAATTCACTATATCATCTTAGGGTGGCCTCGAACTCATGGTGATCCTCTTACCTCTGCCTCCCAAGTGCTGGGATTAAAGGCATGCTTAAATTTTGTTTTTCCCCAGTGAATGACATATGCCTTTTAAAATAGCTAAGATAACATATAACAATTTATATTACCAAATATGGACAAAAAATGTGGCACAATTGAAAATATCACAGATTAGTTCCTAAAATATACTATCTAGAGTGGAAAAAAAAATGAGAAGATAGGGTATCTTAAGAATGACACATGGGCTGGAGAGATGGCTTAGTGGTTAAGCGCTTGCCTGTGAAGCTTAAGGACCCCAGTTCGAGGCTCGGTTCCCCAGGTCCCATGTTAGCCAGATGCACAAGGGGGCGCACGCGTCTGGAGTTCGTTTGCAGTGGCTGGAAGCCCTGGCGCGCCCATTCTCTCTCTCTCTCTCCCTCTATGTGTCTTTCTCTCTGTGTCTGCAGCTCTCAAATAAATAAATAAATAATGAACAAAAAATTAAAAAAAAATTATTATAATAAAAAAAGAATGACACAGTATTTATGTACAAAGAAGAAACCAGTGATTTCTGTCATCATTAGAAGCAGAGATGATGATAGAGGGTCAAGATATTATTAGGGAATTTATGTGATTATTTTTTATAATGATGATAGGTGGTTGTTGGTAGATATAAATGCCAGTCAAACTCACTAATTTCTACACTAAGTTGTAAAACTTATTGATAGGGAGTCAGATAACTTTGTTAGGCAGTTAAGGTGGCCCCTGAAAGTAAGAATGTCTGATCCAGCTATCTGTACTTGCAAGAGATCAAAGGATAATCTGACTTCTTATCTCTTGTCTACTTCCCTGACATGTTTTTTTGCATACCCGAGCCCCTCCCTAGGAGTGAGGTCCATTTTTCAAGCATTCAAAGTGAACACTGTGTTTGGTCAAGCTTAGACCTCAGCCTCTTTCTGGCCTGTAGCCCAGACCAATCAGCTGTCTCTCTGGCTCACCTGAGCCAGAAGGTGAAACCCATCACAATAATGTTATACGTAGATGTGCGCAAGGAGACAAGCCTCTCTCTCTGGGTTGCTTGGCCACTCCTGAGCCTCCAGGTTCTGTGAGTTTCCCCTCGGTCTGGACCCTAGTCCCACACAGGCTCTTTACCACCCCTCCTGTCCTGCACATGGCAGGAGCTCCTCATGCTTCCTTTTCTCTCCCTTCTGTGTTTCTGTGGTTTCTCCAGGCCCACCATATGGGCTCTCACACCACATGAGTATATTCATTTTCCTTTCCTTGGTTCTGTACTTCCCTCAATAATATAAGGATTTAATAATTATCCTTCTCTGTTTGACTTGTCCAATTATTGGGTTAAATGCAAATGTGAACCCAGGCTTTGGGGTTCCAGGACTTACCTAAACTCCAACACACCATTTCACGTATTACATGTTCATTACATATGAACAGAGTTTATTTGAACAAACACAAATAAGAAAAAAGAAAAAAAAAGATGAAATAATTTCTAATAAAAATACTGGTGATAGAGATTAGGAGCAAGATAGCCTTTCTGTAGGCAGTTAGCTAGGAGAAAAGACCTAAAGAAACAAAGACATCAACTTGCATAGGAGACTGATGCAGATCTGGAGTAGCCCTTGGCTTCATATCTTCACCCTTCCTTCTGGAAAACTTTTGGCTTTCTTTCCCAAACTAGTGGGAATCCACGTTTCTTTGTCTAACTCATCAGCCTACCAGGCGACTTGCACAGAGATTTAAAGTAAATAACCAAATAATACTGTCTTGATGCAGAGTTTACATTCCTAAAGGTATAATATACCTCTCCTATCCAAATCAACATGTAGTCACACATTTTTATTCCAAGATATCTTTCCTACACAGAGAATTTTCTTACCCCTCAACTGTCTTTGCTCAACACTCAATGTCACAATATGGGGACAGTGAATTTGTCCCCTAAAACTTGTAATACTGGTGCAAATGTTCTGCAGTCAAATTGTCTACTGCTGAGCTTTGCCCCCACAGTAAAATTATTCTGAATTTAGCCACTGCTAGCCATAGTTCAGTGTGGATGTTGTGAAGGTTTTCAAGGAAAACCAAGGGGAAAAAACAACTGTATATCATTTCCTATTATAGGATAATGAATCAACAACTTACACTATAGTCCAAATTATTGTCTGAATAATATCCCCATGTTAAAGATCAAAAGCCCGAATTATAAGAAAACTTATTAGAAGATCACCATGTTTTTTTTTTTTTTTCCAGATAGCTCTTTGTGCCACCTCATATCTCACGACTGCTACTTGCAGAATAGTTAATGGATGATTCACTTATTTATTTTGCTGTGGGTATATACATGAGGGTATGATACCCATGTCTGTGTACTTCAGTATGGTACATGCCAGAGCACATTTGTGGCAGTCCAGCTCATTTGAGCCGGGACCTTTCATTATTCATCTCTGTACCTAACTGATCTGTTAACCTATCAGCTCCTAGGAAATTCTCCTGTCTGGGTTTCCTAACTTGCAGTCAGTGCATTGGGATTGCAAAAACCCATTACTTCAACAGTCCTTACATGGGATCTGAGATCAAAATCCATGTGCTCACATCCTCAAGTTAAGCATTATATCCACTGAACAATCTCCCCAACTCTCTATTTATTTTTAAAAAGCCATAGTGAAACATAGATGATAGATGACTTTTAAAATGAAAAGAGTAAACATATTGACAGAGAATAGGAGGAAGACAGCATTTTATAGGAAATAAACTAGAGATAGGACTAAGGAAACATGATGCCACTCTGCCTGGACAGACTAGAACTCATCTGATCCAGTCTTTTCCAAGATGATGGCAAGCAGCATGTTGCAGTCAGGTTCACATTGCTGGTAGAAATCACCCAAGCAAGAGCAGCTTGTGGGGAATAAAAGAGGTTTGTTCTGGCTTACAGGCCCAATGGAGAAGCTCCATGATGGAAGGGAAAATGATGACATGGGCAGAGGGTGGACATCACCCCCTGGCCAACATCAGATAGACAGCAGCAACAGGTGAGTGTGCCAAACACTGGCATGGGGAAACTGGCTATAAGACCCATAACCCTGCCCCTAACAATATACTGCCTCTAGGAGGTGTTAATTCCCAAATCTCCTCAGCTGAGAACCTAGCATTCAGAATACCTATGTATATGGGGGACACCTGAATCAAACAATCACATTCTGCCTCCATCTCCATAACTGATAACTAAACATGATATCAAATGTAATGAATTCATCCAACTTGAAAATTCCTGAGTTTTATCAATTTTATCAATTTTATCAATCCTAATGATGTTCATACTTCCCCATAGTCCAAGGTCTTTTAACTGAGCCATAATACCAAAAATAACCACCAAAAAAACATAATGACACAGAATAAACATTCACACTACAAGCGACGGCACAGGGCATAGGAAAGAAACATTCAATAAATACACAATCTAAAATGATCAGGACAAACATTGAACTCTGTAGTTTCAAGTCCA
Source organism: Jaculus jaculus (assembly GCF_020740685.1). Classification (NCBI taxonomy): domain Eukaryota; kingdom Metazoa; phylum Chordata; class Mammalia; order Rodentia; family Dipodidae; genus Jaculus; species Jaculus jaculus. The sequence goes on along the minus strand of NC_059108.1, from coordinate 135,207,979 downwards.
ACAATTCTAGCCAGTGACAAATCTCCAAATCTAATAATTCTAACCAGCAACAAGTCTCTGTAGTTCCAATTCCACCCCTCCAGCTAAGTTACTCACAGTACTGAATAACTTCTTCGGGACCAGGAGGTTTTATTAGCAGCTATCTCGTGGTCTGGCATCTCCACTGGGTCTCCACTGCAATCCACGGCTCATCCTCATGGCCCCAAGGGGTTTCCATGCAGGCATCCAGCAAACCTGCTTCACATTGCCCATGGCCATTTCCAAAACACAAGACCATGTTGCAAACTCAATGTCCCTCTCTTTCCTGCATTTCTTATACTCCATAATACTTCATAACGACATTTAATCCAGGGGGGAATAAAGCATACGTTGAAGAAAAAGACATTCCTTGAGCATTCAGGCCCCTTAAAAAGAGTCTACATTCTTCCTATTGCCCCAGTATAGGTCAGCTAGCCCAATCTCAAAGGTTGTAATCTCTCAATTGCAGCTGAATGGGCAGCAGTTGACCCAAAGATTTTTCTTCCTGTGCTATATCCCTCTGCTCACACTAGTTCATTTCTATGCAAAGCAGTCCTGCACAACTCCTCAGGACATGGACATAACAGCAAGCTTCTCACGCAGACTGCTAGCCCAGTCCAAGCAAAACTCTTTCTCACCCTGGTAAGTCAAACCTCACAGTCCACAGTTCTTACTGCATTCAGGTCTTTCAACTCTGACAAGAATAATCCATCAAACTGTACTTATAGCACTGCAAGGCATCTCTTAGGCCATGGTTTCAAGTCCGTCCACATTTGTCTTGAAAATTAGCTCCAAAAGGCCAAAATCACACAGTCAGGTGTCTAGTAGCAATCCCACTCCTTGGTATCACTTTACTGTTGCAGTCAGGTTTGCATTGCTTGTAAAACAATCACCCAACCAAGAGCAGCTTGTGGGAAAAAGAGGTTTATTTTAGTTTGCAGGCTCAAGGGGGAAGCTTCATGGTGGCAGGGAAACTGACGGTATGAGCAGAGGTTGGACATCATCCCCTGGCCCACATAAGGTGGAAAACAGGAATAGGAGAATGTGCCAAACACTGGCAAGGGGAAACTGGCTATAATAACCATAAGCCCACCCCCTAACAATACACTGCCTCCAGGAGGTGTTAATTCCCAAATCTCTATCACCTGGGAACCTAACATTCAGCACACCTTATGGGGGGCACCTGAATCAAACGACCACACAGCAGAAGGGGCTTCTTGACTTTTCCTCAACTTTTAGAGGCGGTTCAGCTCCCCCTGCACACCACCTTTCAGCATCAGTGTTCCTCCTCAGTCCATCAATCAATCAGGGTCCTTCCTACATACTTGAACCCGGTGATGACGCTCTACTTAATTGGATGACCAATTAATGTAAGCAGACTTGAATTTTCTGTGTGAGAGATTTTTTTCCCTGCATATTCATGGTTTCCTTACTCTATTTGTCCCCTCTCTCATCCTTCCTGGCTTCCAGGGGATGAATTCTGTTTGGCTTGGTACCTTCCTTGAACACTACCTTAAGAAATCCTCAATAACTTACTCATGTCTGAATTTAGTTTGTGTTTTTCAATTCTTTGATAAAATTACAAAACAAACCAAAGTTTAGGGTTTATAATCCCACCCAGAGGTCCAATATTATCTTTTTAGATTTACCTTATTTCAATTTAATATCTGTTGTTTGGCAGTTATGGTTTAAAACCACAAAAGCAAGCAAACCTCTTTTTTGTATCATTCTATGATTTTTAGTGACTTACTTCCAGCTGGGTCAATAGTAAATGCTAACTTGATGCACCGCAACTTGGGATGAAATGCACATGGGGACTCTGAATTTCAACAGCTGAAGCAAGATATTTCCAATATACCATTGCTTTAAACCTAGCTAAGAAACAGGGTGGACTGAGAATTTAAAAATTTATTTCACAGCTTTCTTGTTAATAGCACACTCCTCTGGCATGTGTTAAAGTAAGTTTAGTTTCACAGAGCTCATTAATAGAACTGGAAACTCATTAGCAGGTTGGTGTTACTTACAAGAGGGAAATTTCCTGATAACAGGTTGAGTTTAGCATATCAACAACACAGGTGACTTCACTCTTCAAAACACATCCATTTATTTAATGTAGTGCCTTTACAGGAAAGATAGCAGTGATTTCTTCAGTTATTTTCTTTTATAGCTCAGTTTCCATTCTGTAAAATATTCCAGTGGCTCTTTGCTGAGTTTACTTCTCTGTACCTTCCCCTCTGCACTCATCTTGTCAAATCCATCTGTGGGATTATTGAACTAGCCCTCCTCTTCCTCCCTTGCATGCCTCTCATTTCTTTCCGGAATGCAATCAACATTCTATCTCTGGAATCTTATCTAATATAGCTCAGTCTAAATCCCATTGATGATGCAGCATCCTGTTCATGGTGGAAGGAAGAGTTCTGACCTGCACATCGACCACCACAGGCTTGTCCTTTTAACTTTACGTCATTCCTCTTCTCCTTCATTGACGCCTGCAGCCTCACTCCTCTTACTCGTCCTCACATGTTATGTCATAGTCTATTGCATCAGCCTATAGCTCTCTTCTGGAAGATTCTAACATACTTCAAAGCTTTGTTTTCTTCGTGCCTTTGCTGCAACATCACCATCGTAATGAAGTGTTACTCCATTTCTTTACTCTTATTAAAATTGCATGCTACCAAATTATTCCTACTACGGGCCTGACCCTGGAAATCCGTACTTGGTTTTCCTTCCTTGCTTTCCCCCACAACACACATATCCATGTTTTCTCAGTTTTTACCACCTACATCATTTTTTTCCTCATTGTGATAGAAATTTTCTAAGGACAGGATGATTTGCCTGTATGGCATATCAAAATAATATTTCTATCACAGTGTAGTTTCCATTTTAATTAACACAAAATATTTACATAGTTGGAGGGAAAGTGTGCTGTTTTGGTAACATGTGTATATTGTGTAATGATTTTTCTAGCAATAACTATAATCAAACACTTCCACACTTAGGTTCTTTTATGGTTAAAACATTTGGAATTCTCTTTTTGAGCTATGTTGAAATATGCAATGTTTCACTGTAATCTGTAGTCACCCTTTTGTGAAGTACAAAAACAGAATATTTTCTTTCTATCTTATTATAACTTGGTTCCCACTAGCAAACATTGCCCTTCCTTCTCAGCTCTCTATCTGATAGCCTCAGTTCAACTCTCTACCTCTATGAGATGAACATCTTTTAAATCTCACCTGTAAGCAGGATCATGTGGTTTATTTCCTCTGATGCTTCACTTATTTCACTTAATATATCGTCTCTCTCAAATTAATGTTTCAGTCTTTTAATGCTGTACAATGTACCATTACATCTACACACATCATTCCCTTTATCCATTCATGAAATAATTGGCCTTTATATGGATTTCGTGTCTTGATCACTGTGATTGCAGAAATGTATATATCAATTTGGCATGCTGATATCCCTTTATTTAGTAACATATCCAGAATTAGGATGGCTGGAGCATATGGTAGTTTGGGTGATATTTCCATGGTGCTTTTCAAAATGGATGTAACTATTCACATTCTCAGTGTGGTTATGTATTCTCTTGTCTTTTAATTCACGCATTGATCACCTGACTATTTTTCTTTGTGTGTGTGTGTGTGTGTGTGTGTGTGTGTGTGTGTGTTCTTTTTAACTAGAGTGAGGCAATAATGCATGCTGGCTTTGAGATGCATTTTTTAACAATCTTTTTTGTTTGTTTGTTTGTTTGTCTTAAACATCCTGGGCTGGCCTTAGTCTCCATTTTTATTTTCTTCAGTCTTTATTAGTTACGTACATACTCAGAGTATAAACAGCCATGTTGGTACCATCATTAGCCTCTTCCCTGTCCTTCCCCCTCTGAAGGGACCCTCCTCACTGGGGAATTGTGCATCATGCATTGTGGGGGTGACCATCAGTTAGGGGGAAGAGGCAATGTTTCTGTGCATAATGTCCCAACTTGTGGCTCTTACAATCGTTCTGCCCCCTCTTCTGTGAATTTCCCTGAGTCATGTTGGGTTCATTTTAGGTACTTCAGTGAGGTCTTGAATTGGTTAACAGAGCCACTCAGTGAAACAGAACCCATAGCTGGAACTGAGAAACAAGTCAGAACCATATCTAAAGAATGAGTTTGCTCTCCAATATTAAGCTCCCACCAATCTTGAGCCACAAGAGGGCCTACACTGATCAAATCCCCTCTAAAATAATACTGGTTATCTCATTTATCCTGTCCTGACACCACTCTCTATTGGAGAACCTGCTTCTCTTCTTTATCTATCATTTTGAATGTTCCTGTGAACTGTTTGTATGTGTTTCTCTTTTTTTATTTCTTTATATTTTTCTTCCCTTCTCTTTCTTTCTTTCTTCCAATCTTATTTTCTTTCTTTGTCTTTTTATTTCTTTCAGAAAAGTCCATTTAGATATTTTGTGCATTTAAAAATAAGTTTATGTTTTTTTACTGACTTACTTGAGTTCCTGTATATTCTGAATATTTACCGAATGACAGATACACAGTTTGCAGTATTTTCTCCTACTCTGTAAATTGTGACTCAACTGTAATGATTATCCCCTTTGCTATGTAGAAATTTTCAGTAGGATGTAATTGAATTTGTCTAATGTTGTTTTGGTTTCTTGTACTTTCATGATTTTAGCCCAAATCCCCTAGTCTAGACTCATATTAGTAATCACTATTTCTGTGCTTTCTTCTAGTAGTTTCATATTTTTTTTATCATGAATTTAAGTCTGTTATACATTTCTGAATGAATATTTGTATATGATGACACTCAGGTTCTACTTTTTTAAGCTCTCTGAATGAGGATATGCACCTTTCCAAGCTTCATTCATCCAAGAGTGTGATGGATACATTCTGTCATCAATGTGATCCATGTTGGAATCTAGTGACACCCCTCTTTGACAGCTTTATGAACTTACTTTCTGGAGGGATTGGGGCAGGGTGTCCTTTCTCCAGAGTGCTCAGCCTTCCCAGGTGGACTATCTGTGCTTTTCTCTGATGAGAACTTTTTACCAGGCTGCCCTTGCTATTCACTCAAGCCCTCATGTACTCATTTTAAACCATCCTCTGTCAAAACTGGAAATGACTTTCTTCAGCCTCAAAATATGACATCCTGTAGCCCTACAGTGCCATACTGAGAAGGCGGAGGCAACTACCTTTGTGTACTGAGGAACTACCAGGTTCCTCAGCACACACGTCTGCAACAGCTGTTGTTGAACTGCCATAAGGAAATCCAGTAAACAGCCTTTATAGTCCACATCCATTCTGTGGGTTCTGATCTCTAGAGAACCCTGACCAATACAGTGATACTGTCCTTTTCCCATTGCACTTCCTCAGCAACACTGTCAAATATCAACTAGTTGTAGCAGAAAATGGTACACTTCAGTGGCAGAACACTTGCTTAGCATACATAAGGCCTGTGTTCAATTACCATCCTGAGGTAGCACACAGTGTGTACACTCACACACACACACAAACACGCACATATGCACACACACATACACACGTATACAGCTAGAAATCCATGGTATCTTTCCTGGGTTCCCCAAGTCTCTTCCATTGTTCTACACATTCGTGTTTATACAGTGTCATGACACTTTGCTAGTATTTATATTTTACTTTGCTATCAGTAATGGGATATCTCCATGTTCACTTTACTCAATTTTTCTTTGGCTCTTTCAGGTCTTCTTAACCTTTATGTGGAATTTAACATCAATAAGTTCATTGGTATGTATAGGTTAGTGGTAAGACCTTACTGCTGAAGATACCATACACTGTTGGTATGTATCTTGGAATCACATGTCTGGAAGCTGGAAGAGAGTCATTCCCCAGACAGCATGTCTAGTGCTGGAAGTTGCTACATGAGCTACTCGGGGATAATGACCAATACTGGCCCAAGCAATGCATGGTCTAACCTACTTAGCAGCAAACAACCAGATACAATGCTCATACAAGGGCAATAGTGGCACATAGCCATGATGGGAAACCAACTGCTCTCAATTTTACTAACTAATATGCTCAGTAGAACAGAACCCATAACTGGAGCTTGGAAAAAAGTCAGAACCATATCCAAAAATGAACCTGCTCTCCACTAAACTCTTTCTAAAAAACAATGGCGATCACATTGACTTGGTGTTAACTTTACTCTCCATTGGAGAATCTACTTCTCTTTTTCAGGTAGATACAGATCCAAAGGAAAGAAACATCCCATCATACCTCAACAGGGCCCCAGCTGAAACTAAGAATAATTGGGAAAACATGAAAGAATGCTGTTTTCTTGGAGAACCGGGAACCAGGACAAGGGTGAAGGAGATAGACATAGAGAACAATCAACCCCTACCAAACCAGATATCCAGAGACACAGAGGTGCTCAAGATATGAACACAAGCAGACTTCATATGATCCCAACATAGCTCAGGGAAATTTGCGGAAGAAAGGGCAAAAAGAATGTCAGAGCCACATGTCGGGTCATGACAAGCACATTTCCTCTTACCCAAAACTAAAGGCTAACCCCACAATGCAGGACTCATATACCCCAAGAAGATGGGTCCTTGTGGAGGGGCGAGGACAAGGAAGAGGCTAACAATGGTACCAACTTGAATGTATTCACTGCCTATAAAAAATTTAAAAATAAGATCATTAATATGTTTGATAAGGGTTGAATTGAGCATAGAAATCTTTTGGGGTAATATGGATATTTTAACAGCATAAATTGCTTAGTTGATAATTACAATGTCTTTCTATTCACATTGTCTTCATTATTTTTCACTGTTTCATAAATTTCATTTGTGAAATCTACCATCAGTTTCATTAATTTTTCCTTCATTTTAGCTATTTTAAATGGCATTACTTTTTTAAATCTTATTTCCTTACAGATAGCTTGCTTCTATTATGTAAAATGCTATTAATAAAACTGTACACATAAAAATCTGTACAAATGATTAACAGAGCAAAGAATAAAGTCTGTTGCTAAGCAAAAGTGGCAAAACTTTAGCTAGATGATTTTTTTAAAGAACAGTGGTTCAAATAAATACCATTATATAATAAAAAGCAAACAAAACTGGTTCCACAGGCATACAAAGAATCATAAAATGCTATTATAAAAAGTTATATACCAAAAATTGAAAACCCTATATAAAGTGGATAAATTTCTGGAGATACACTCTCCACAAAACAATGAATCTCAAATAGAAAACTTAACCTGACGAGCAAAGTTTAAAGAGATTGAATGCATTAATAGCCTTACTGACAAAATCCCCAAACCTTTAAGGAAGAACTAACATCAATGCTTAAGTGAAGAGGAAATTCTTCCAAATTTATTCTAGAATCATACATGTGCATGATTTGGATGCTTAATACCATATCATGAATAGTCAATTGAAATTTGTATATTTATTTCACCTAATACTAAGGGAAGGATAATTGTATAGTCTCCATCTGTTTTAATATTAGGAGGTAATTTATGTGTAAAGAAAGATGCCAGGAATGAAAATATTTAATGGAAGTACTGTGCCTAGGGAAAAAATAATATCTGCCTGTACCTTTATTTCTAGAGGAACAACAATGAAATAAAGGCTAAGTAAGTCACTACATTAGGATTTGATACAAGTTATAAATTGTTTTTAGGATACTTCCATATACCTAGAAAAGTTTTAATAAATTAAAGTTGCTTATTGTGTATATATTTTGTAGATATCACTATTTAAATATAACTCTGTTTATAAAAAGGTTTTGACATGAATGTATGGGGTTTATAATAGATCTCTGTGTGATCATGTGGTATAGCAGATGACTCACCAACTTCAGAAACATTAGGAAAGTACATGTGGATCACAGGTAATCAAAATTTCACAGGATCATTTGGAATGATTTTGGCAAAGTTTGGAAAATAGAAAGGGACTCTGGAATAGAGCAAGCACTATGGAAAAGAACATAGGTAGGAAGACAAAATGTAACACACAGGAAGCTGTAGAAGGAAATAAAAATTTCACAGTGGTCTGCTAGGTCTTTGGAGCTGGTGGGGAATGCACTGAGATTTTAGCTACTTCCTGTTATAAATGAAAGAACTAAAAAAAAAATTCATCTTTGACAAGATACTTCTCTCAGATTGTCTGCTCAAGGATGCGTAACTTGATTGGCTTACCAATAAAGGATTCTGTGTGTCTGTTGATCAATTTCCTTACAATAAAATTTTGGAGAGTTATTAAAACTATGAAGTGATCAGCCACTCATCACAGATGAGGGACACTTTCATCTTATTTCATATATAAAGAATCAAATAAAGGAAGACTGAATAATGCTACAGAGTTGCACAATATCAGATGTTCTCATGCACATAGTACTCTATTAAAAAAAATGCCACAAATGCACTATGAATGGAGATATGAGGTCTGTGAATATTTTATGGAAGCTGGCATTTTGAGATACTGTAAAAACTTTTTTTATGAGTAGTGATAATTAATAGTCACATGGCAGTGTATGGTCAGTGCTTGTGTGGAGAGGAGAAAAAGCAATAGGAAATATAGATAAAGAGATATGCCGGGTGTGGTGGCACATGCCTTTAATCCCATACTTGGGAGACAGGGGTAGGAGTAATATGGTGAGTTCAAGGTCACCCTGAGACTACATAGTGAATTCCAGGTCAGCCTGAGCTAGAATGAAACCCTACCTTGAAAAAATAAGACAAAAGAGAGAGAGAGAGAGAGAGAGGCGGGAGTGATAGTTAAGCACTTACGGAATTGCCTGGAAAGTCTAAGGGCCCAAGTTCATTCCCCAATACCTATATAAAGCCAGGTGAATAAGGTGGTGCATGAAGCTGGAATTTACAGTGGCTGGAGACCCAGATGCACTCATTCGCTTTCTCTCTCTATCTGCCTCTTTCTTTCTCTCAAATAAATAAACAAATGAAACAGTTAAAAATAGATATAGAAAAAGGTTTGGATAAGGTGTCATCAGGGCTGACAAGACAAGTTCCACAACTGCAAGACAGGCTAGTAGAATAGGTTAGCCAATGCTGAGATCTAGGTTGGAATTTTGTTCTCCTTTGGGAAACTTTACTTCTGCTTTTAAAACCTTCCCACATATTGAATTGGACACACCGAGGTTTTCTAGTTAAAGTGATCATGAGTCTGAATCTCATCCACAAAGATGTCTAAACAACAATATCTATATTTCCATTTAATAGAATAACAGAAAATAGATCCAGCCCAGGCGACCAATAAAAGTCACTCTTATAAGCAAGCTCAGTCCTTCAGTCTTGTGTCTTCCTGTCTGGGTTGTTGATTTTGGTACTTTAACATTCATTGTCACATATTTGGAATTATATTATTAGTTTAGTAGGTAAGTTACTACCAGTTTCTTCTGTATACATTAAAATTCATACTATTTATGTATATAGCATTCTGAAGTAAATTCTGGAAAGCCATGCCAATTGCACCTATGGCATAGACTTTGTTTCTCACTTTCTATCCAGCAGTTGTTATGCCCAGATGAACTTCAGAGTCACTCATAAAACTGCAAAATATAGTACATTTCAGGGTCTCACCCCAGATCCTTGAAATTGAAACTCCAGAATTGGTGTCTACCAATTCATATTTTTCATAAAATGCTCCGTGGGTGCTTCAGATGCTGCCAAGAACTGTAGCTATATGTCTGCATTGATGATTGCTCATCTGTGTTCTCTATTTAGTACAGCAAAGTGGACAATCTTAACTCCATTTTTGTTTTCTTTCCCACAATCTTTCTTTTTTGTTACTTTGTTTTTACAAGTGTGGAGATTCTTTTTTTTTTTTTTTTTAACAGTACCATTATTGGAATCCAAGCTGAAAATTGATGGCCATTTTTTTTTTCCCAAAAATGTCAACATAAAACAAACTGTGAAATGTTAAACACATGACTTGGACTTTGACAAGAATTTACGCAGGTGTCTTTTTATCTAATCTCCTCCACCATGTGTACTTCATAAAATTAGAATCACTCTAAAATTGCCAACCGCTTTCCTAGGACCAACATTACTGAATGAGGATATTTCAACTTTAGTAATTACTGAGGAGTCTCCTACCTTCTGACAGGAAAGTTTGAAGGGAGCATCTATTTCTCTTAGCCTGTCAATTCTTGTCCTATTGCCAGCACTGTGTAATTAGTGCATAATCAGGGCCTGGTTTGACCTTTTCATACAGCTGTGGATGCAAGCTGAAAGGTCAGCATGGCAAGTCAGCATCATAACATGTCTTTGCAAAATAATGGGACATCCCAGAGATTTGCTTTCTTCTTTCCTAGATTTTTTTTTTTGATTATGGAAATCTAGGTATACTTCCATGAATGCATAAGAATTTGCCTTAATTTTCTTAGTTTTTCTATATATTGATGTGCTCCTTGGAACAGCATTCCAAGTACTATGTTTTACTAGGAAATCAATATTTATGTACAAAAATAGTGTAGGAGAGGATCTATGAACTCATAAATGGAGAATTATATGCAGTTAATGACTAGCTACTAATTTACAGTCCCAAAGACCCACCAGATGGGAGCAGCAAAGGGTGAGCCCTTTCAAGAATACCCAGTTCCAGACATTAATTGCTATTATAATCTATTTCCTCTCGTTCAAAAGGCCAATGGTTTCTATAGTAACAAGATAATGATTTAATTAATTGGAATAGTATCTTTTTTTAGGTGATCAGTTGCATAAATTAATTATTGATTTCAGAAAGGCAGACTTCCCATGACCATTTTTTAAGATTTTTAATGTAATTTTTAAAACTATTTTATTTTTATTTACTTGAGAGAGAAAGAGAGAGAGACAGAGAGAATGGGCATGTCAGGGCCTGTAGCCACTGCAAATGAACTCCAGATGTGTGCACCTCCCTTGTGCATCTGGCTAACTTGGGTCCTGGGCAGTCAAACCTGGGTACTTTGGCTTTGCAGGCAAGCACCTTAACCATTAAGCCATCTCCCCAGCCCTACTTTATGAAAATATATTTTACTTTTATTTATTTATTTGAGAGAGAAAGAAAGAAAGAGAGAGAGAGAGAGAGAGAGAGAGAGAGAAAGAAAGATACAGAAATAGGCAGGTAAAGAAAGAGAGAGATAATGTATTTAATATATATATATATATATATATATATATATATATATATATATATATATATATAATTTATTTATTTAATTATTTATCTGATTGAGAGAGGAAGAGTCAGATAGAGAAAATGGGCATTTGAAGACGTCTAGCCACTACAAATGAAATCTAGATGCATGTGCCACCATGAACACCCAGTTTTTTGTGGGTACTGGGGAATTGAACCTGGGTCTTTTGTCTTTGTAAGAAAGTTCCTTAACTGCTAAGCTGTCTCTCCAGCCCTATTAAATATTTTTTAAATAATTCTTTGTTTTTTCATTTTTGATACTTTTATTTATTTATTTAAGAGAATGAGAGGGAAAGAAAGAGAAAGATAGGCCAGGGCCTCCCACAACAGCAAACAAATTCCAGACGCATGCACCACCTTGTGCACCTGGGTTGATCTGGGTACTGGGGACTTAACCCTGGGTTATTAAGTTTTTCAGACAATCACCTTGACCACTGAGAAACCCAGGTCTATCCAGGCCCCATTTTTGATATTGTTACACATACATGTCTATATTTTCCATTTATCCCCACCTTATACCCATGCCTTTTTTAATGTTTTATTTATTTATTTGAGAGAGAGATATGGAAATAGGCTGGGACAGAGAGAGAGAGAGAGAGAGAGAGAGAGAGAGAGAGAGAGAGAGAGAGAGGGAAACGGAGAATGGGTGCACCAGGGCCTCTAGCCACTGCAAACAAACTCCAGATGTATATGCCCACTTGTGCATCTGGCTCATGTGGGTCCTGCGAAGTTGAACCTGGGTCCTTTGGCTTATGCAGGCAAGTGTCTTAACCACTAAGCTAACTCTCCAGCCCCTCATGCTTTTTTTTTTTTAAACCCACTGACTAAAACTAGGGTCGCTTGCATGATCATGGGTAGATGGTTACCTATAGATGAAAGGTGATTTACCAGTGGCTACACAACTAAAAAGCCTGACTACCCATATCCCATCAGCCATTAGCTGCACTGAGAGGTGTGGGGCCTCATTTATCCTTCGCCCACTGATGGTGAACTAATGACCCCCACATTCTTGTGCAGAAAACCACAGCTGTTACAAGTTCATGAATGTCCAGGCCAACTTGTATCCAGAAGACAGTTGTGAAAGATTTTCTACCAGTTTCCCAGACTTCAGTTATTCAAAGAGAATATCACACCATTCCAGATTCTGGGCTATGTAAATTATATAATTTATTCCTAAAAGATCAAAAAGTCACAGGTTCCTGTCCACAGAGTCAATGTGATGTCAGTAATAATGAAGATACTGAAGGTTTTATGCAAGTAATCTGGAAATTCTTTCAAAGGACACCTTCATTTCAGTATTAACCTAAATTTCTATACACATTGCTTTTACTGATGACCAATGTATTATTAGTGATTTGAATTGTAACAATTTGAATAACATTTTCATCATAGAATAGGATTATATATGATGTCACCCATGTTTAGAAGAGGTATGGTTTTTCATAGAGAAGTGAGAAGGAAATTTATATAAATCAAGCTAACAGGACATGTATTATTTTCATTTCTCAGTCATGCCAGATGTGTGTTAAAATTTGTAATCTACTCAAACATGTTTCTTGATTGTTTTTCTTGTATTTTGTATTGCTGTCACCTGTGAATATGAAAATGCAGGTCTAACAATGTTTGTGAAATGGAAATCCACCATGATTTTATCTGGATAGCTTATTAAAGAAATACCTCTGGAGGCATCACCATACCTGATCTAAAGCTATATTACAAAGCCATAATAATTATGCTTATATAAGTGTAGAGTGTGTGTTTGTGCATGTGTGTTAGTGAGTCTGTGTAAAGAAGAAGAGTTAAGAGGGCTATAGCTAGAAGGCATATAATGCAGTGACAGAATGATAAATAAGAAGAAGGTGTAGACAATTCTGAATGCATAATAAATGGTAATAATCTACGAGGAAAGACATCAAGGGAGAGTGTCATGCAGGAGACTTCAGACTGAAAGCTTTCTTAAGACATTTGTCAAATATTGGCATTCTCAACTCTGAAGCTGAAGAGTCATGAGATATGCTTATGAAATCCTGATTTACAAAGTTGGAATTTTCAAATCAAACTGCTTAAACATGGCAGGGTAATGCATAATCAGATAACATATTGGTATATGCAAGGGGATTATTCCTTTTCTTTAAATAACAGAAAGAACTCATCTAAAGTACAATGGAAGGATACAAAGTAGTCCTTTCCTTTCTGACATGCTGCCACAGATTCTGCCTTATTCTCTAAAGCCCTAGTGGGATATCCTTTTCATTAAAACCAGGAACAAGCATTTTTAAATGAGTAATCATGTGCTGTGCACTTACAGTTGTCACTTGACTTTCTCTTCTTACAAGTCGGGTATATCCAACTTTACCCTGGAGATGTTTTTTGAGTTAAAATTAGCCCTCTTATAAAAATATGAAACACTGTATAGAAATGAAACCTGGGAGTACTTCAGCCTCTCTTTTTTGTCAGTCATCCTCAGTGACCCGCCAAGCATTTTACTTACTGTTTATTGATTATTATTTTTTCAGAATTATATTTTTTGTAAAATTATTTCTGGATAAAGATTAAGAATGATAGACTAAGGAAACATTGATCACAGATATAAGTCACTGAAATTTTAGGAAGTGATAATTTACAGCTTAAGAAGCAGACATAATGTTGTATGCAAATTAATTATACACTTGAGTCATTTTAATAGAAAGCATCAGTCTTTTGACATTTCATGTTTGGAGTAGGTCACAGACAAAAAAGAAAATAAAATAATTGGATATTATCCACCACTAAAAAAATATTAAGCAAAAACATTTTGATTAGCACAGTGGATTTTGGGCTGGAGCTATGGCTTAGCAGCAAAATATACATATTTGCAAAACCCAGGTTTAATTCCCTGATACACACTGGAGTTCATTTGCAATGCCAAGAGTTACTGGTATCCCATTCTCCATTTCCATGTCTTTCTTTCTTAAGTAAATGAATAAATAATTTATAAATTTATTTATTTATTTATTTTTGTTTCTTGAGGTAGGGTCTCACTCTGGTCCAGGCTGACCTGGAATTAACTCTGTCATCTCAGGGTGGCCTTGAACTCATGGCAATCCTCCTACCTTTGCCTCCCGAGTGCTGGGATTAAAGGCATGTTCCACCAAGCCCGGCTATAAATATTTTTAAACAGTGCATTTTCTTTTACTTCAGAAAACTCACAGACCAATTTTGTAAGATAGAACATGCACTATGCCTTGCAAAATTTTAGTTATAATATAACTCCTTGAGGATGATTCATAACAATTGAAACGGAAGTGAGGTGACAAAATTTTAGTGTGGCTGGACATAGAGGGGAAAGCTAAGATACTGCAGGTGATCACAGGAGCTGCTATGAAGCTCAGTGACACATTTTAATTCCTCGTATTGCACAGTGGATGACAAATCAGTAGTCATTCTGAGGAGGAAGTTACACACTAAACCAGCACTCAATGGAAAAGAGAGATTAATCCAAACAAGTGAAGGACATTCAGATGCTTGGATTTTTTAATTTTCATGGATATTATTTTCTTGACACAATAAAGGGACCTTTTAAAATAAGTTAGACTTTATTCAACCTGGAGTTTTTCATTTAAGTGCATTTCTATCCTTCCATAAAAGTTGTCAAGGTGGTTAGTCCTCTCAGAATTACTAGCATTATTTTTTAAAGATAATGTGTTTTAATCATCAAACTCAGTTGGTAATATTAGCTTCTTTTGGGTAGATACAGCTTGGAGTAGAACTTTGTATGATTCAACAAATTAGAAAGTCACGTATGTAATATTCCTTCAAGGAGCACCTGTCTTTAGAAGATAAAATGGAGATAAACTAATAACATGTGGTTATGAAGGATGACTAGTGGATGCTCCAGGGAATTTTCTGAGGAATATATCACACAAAAGTGAATGAGCCTGTGCATTGAACAATTGGAGAAAAGTGGTGACATGACATGGAAAAGAAGAAAAGGAAATTAGATAGGGGACTAAGTTGGGGAGGCACAAGAAAAGCGGCAGTGTATATAAGAAAAAAAAAAAACACAACAATGAAACCCAATTCTGTGTTTGATAATAATTTTTAAAAATTAAAAAATACACTAGTGAGAATATGTAATTACTTGAAAAGGGTTGTCAAACTCTCGATTCTAGTTATTGTGCTAACTGCTACCCAACCAACAGTGACTAAAATGGTATTTTGGATAGAGAAATGGGAATCCCTGGGAAGATATTTTCTTATGTTCCTTCATAATTGAATAAATGTCAGTTCAAATTAGTGACAAATCTGAAGATGGCACCCTGTAAATACAAATTAAACCCCAAGACCATAGGATATTAATAGGCAGTTTAAGGCACAGAAAGAGCTCATGTTCCAAATTTGCCATGGATGTAAATGATCTAGATACACACTAATTTAGACAAACAATTGACATCACTTCCCACGTGAGTGAGAATAGTGTTGTCATAAATATTTTTCATGGAAATGGAAAAGAAGTTAGGGATCCAGGTGTAGGTGGAAATGCTTAACTGAACGTTGGATTGGGATGGGAAACTGAAAATTTTACATATTCCATTCTATATATTTTTTAATTTTATTTATTTATTTATTTGAGAGTGACAGAGAGAGAGAGAGAGAGAGAGAGAGAGAGAGAGATTGAGAATGGGCATGCCAGGGCTTCCAGCCACTGCATACGAACTCCAGATGCATGAGCCCCCTTGTGCATCCGTGTAACGTGGGTCCTGGGGAACAGAGCCTTGAACCGGGGTCCTTAGGCTTCACAGGCAAGCGCTTAACCGCTAAGCCATCTCTCCAGCCCTTTCCATTCTCTTTATGTGTGAGTAGCAGTGGTGGGGTGGTGGTAGTAGCAACAGTATTCCCAGGTCTTCTTACTGTAAAAGATGCATGGACAAAGTCCTCTTTAACATGGTCCTTGGAGCCTCCTAAGTTACAATGAATATTACAAATTGATGGAAGCAGCAGTTGCACCTTATATTGGAAATTTGGTGACAGACAGAAAGGAAGTAGCTCTTTTAAGTCACTATCACTGCAGGCATATCTGTGATGACAATCTGTCTGTGATATGCTCTCAGAAGGTCAGCAGAAGCAATGTTAATGGCCTTACTGCTACTCTTTGGATGAAGTTGTGAACACTATTCTCCATCTTTCCTTCCAAAGTGAAATTTCTCTTACTTCTTTGTGGGATTACTTTTCTCCAGTTCAATGGTCATTTAACAAGTGTGGATTGGAAATACCAGACATTAGGGTCATAATGAGCCCTTTTAAAAAATTTGAGGTGCAATGCATGTTCTATTTTCAAAATTTTGGTGGGAACATTATTCTGGTAATGCCTTATTCATTTTCTCTTTCATCCAGAATTTCTTGTCACTCTGTGCCAGCCTCTTCCCAGAACGGAAGCAGAGGGATTCATAAAATCCTGCCTGGCTTGACAGACGTGAGTCTTAATGGGAATTCAAACAGCAGGTGCTGCTCTGGATATCAAGTCGCAAGTGTTGAGTTGGTGACGTAATCATGTGTGCTGTGTCCTTAAATGGGTGAAATACCCTCATATAGCTATAAAAAAGGGTACTGGGAAGAGTGTGCTTATAATGAGGTTATAGAAGTGTCACAGTTTCTTAAAAGCAAAGCATATGAAAGAGAAATAAAAATTATTTTTTGCACTTCCATCCTTTACGTTCTGCTCCATTTATTTCTCCAGCACCCCCCCCCCCCCAAATAATGCCAACATTTGCTGTTTTCAGACTCCCTTGTCCATAAATAAAATTCATTTATCTGATTTTTGTGGTCTTGGGTTCAAACCCAGAACTTTATACAAGCTACATGTCCTACAAAACTAAGCTCAGCCTTAATGAGAAAAATGAAATATTTTATGTTGCCACATTGTCACATGATTTGAAATAATCTATCATTATCTCTATTTATTTTTTAGAAAAAAGAACAACTACAACTTTGTTCTCCTTATTTGTTGGCACCACAGTCTGATTGTGCTCTTCTTCATGGAATGTGCTTTTCTAAATGGAATGTTACTCCATGTAATGAATTCTTTCTCTTTTCTCTAATGATAATCTTCCTGGCAAGTTTAATTTATCAGAATGGTATCACTCAAATACCTTTTCTTTGCAAAATATGCTAATATACATCCTATTCAGTCCAAATTTCCTCCTCATTTTGCTTCCAGGCTTACTTACAAGCTGCTTACTCAACATTACCTTTCAATGTCTAAAGTGTATGTAAAATTAGCATATCTGAACTAAAATTTATATTTTCCTCTTGTAACTTTTTCTTTACTAATGTCCCTGCTCTTAGTAAATGGTGTCATATGCCACATGCTGATGTCAGAAGACTAGAAGTGTACAGTTATTTTTTTTCTTTGTCCATCACATACCACATGCACCCATAAACTTTATCAGAAAGTATGTCACTTCTAGTTCCAATATAAACCCTACATCAGACAGATAGCGATATGTTCTGTGATAAACTCCAGAGACCATTATCCCACCTCTTCACTAACTACTGCACAATCTCAAAGGCTGTGAGTGTACTTCCTTCACTGTGATTTCTTTAATTGGAGTTGGAATTTAAATGCTGAGCTATGGGGATGGTTCTGTGACTAATGTCTTTATCATACAAGTGTGAGGACAAAAGTTCACATGTCCAGCATTAACATAAATTTTGTATGGACATGGGAGACTGCTTAGAATCCCAGTGTTAAAGAAGCAAAGGCCAACTGAATAGGCAAAATCTGGATTTAAGTAAGAGATTCTGACTGGGTAAATGAAAAGGTGAGTGTTGGAGAAAAACACCTGTCATTAACTTCTGGCCTCCATATACACATGAATACATGCATGTACATGCATACACACATGTACATGCATACACACATGCACATGCATACATAGAAAGAGCACAAGAAGTTCAAATGTGCTTGGTTGAGTCATGGCTAGTATGTATCTACTTGTGTCTTCAGTGGAAAATATTACTATTGGAAGCTTGGCTGGCCTTCTAATATATTCCTTACAGACTGACATATTGGTTCAAACTCTTATTTAGTCTAATTTCTCTTAAGCAACCTAGTATGATGCATTCTACAGAATGTGTTCTGTTTATTCATTTTTACTTAAGAGAATGAACACTCATAGGTGGGGGGGGGGAGAACACCATAATCCGAATATGACCCAATACAGCATTTGATATTTGTAATACAAGACTATGGATTTCAAATTATGAACACTTCTGGCTCTGCATTAGGCTTATCATGATGACCTCATCTGAAATGTATGTAACTACAAAAATGTCCAACACATTCCAAGATTAGTATGTATTGGGAAGAGTAAAACTGGAAATATATTTTCTTAAGGTCAAACTATTACCAAACCCTTTGCATGCTGGGTAGGGAAAAACAGTCATCTTTGCACTAGAGGATGGATTTCTTTTCCTTGTGCATCTCTCTCCCTGTGCCTTGCTGAATGAACAGCAGACAGCAGCAGACAGTAGTCACCCAGGGACTCTGGTCTGCCCTGACATGCTCACAAGGATGTTTTGTGCAGATCAGGATTTTTTTTTTTTAATTGGCTTTCATTTTATAGGGTTGTAATGACCCCTAACTTCTCTCTTTCTACTTTCTATATTACACTTAACATTACTCAATCTCCAGAAAGGTTATAGTGACAGAGACAAAGTTGTATTTCTATCAAAACAATGTTGAGATTGCCAGCGATCCTTTTCTCCTGGTTCCTTACTCATTTGTATATATAATTTTAAATTTAGTGATAAAATGAGTAGAATTGTTTTCCCAAAAGTACAAAACCAGACTCGTGAAATATAAAATAATCCTAGGTTTGGAGGAATTGCTTAGTGGTTAAGGCTCTTGCCTGAAAAGCCAAAGGACTGAGGTTCAATTTCCCACGATCCACATAAGCCAGATAGACAAGGTAGTACATGCATATGGACTTCATTTGCAGTGGCTAGAGGCCCTGGCATGTACATTCTTAAACTTCTCTCTCTCGCTCCTTTCTACTCCTTCAAATAAATAAATAAAAACAAAATATTTAGAAAAATAAAGATAAAAACATAATTTTACTAAGGATTTAATTATTCACCTAGTTGTTATGATGTTCATTTAAGAATTACATGCTTGAACGCAATGCAATTTGGTCATTCTACCCCCCAATATCTTTTTTTTTTCATTCCCCTTGCCTTCCTTCTCCCCTGAACTCTTTCTTCCTTTCTTATTTAAGACTGTTCCTTCTTCAGTTTGATGGCTTTCTTTTGCCTGCCTTCATTATTCATGATAAAATGTGGATAAGATCAACTTTGTGGAGATTTTATGGAGTTCAATGACTGACACTAAGTGGGAAGATAGTGTGCCCGTATCTTCTTACTTATACACTGGCTCTTACATTGTTTATACCCACTCTTGTTTTAAACATTGGACTCTGGGTTTTAAAACAAAAATCAAGGTTTAGAATATTTCATGAAATCTTGTTTATTAAGTTCTTTTCAAAGCATAACACAGAATAGTCCTATTCTATGTCCTATTCTGAATAATCTTTCACTCTTTCTTTCTTGATTTTAGTATAAATAAGCTACAGCCCTTTAATGGAAGTTAAATAATTCAAAAAGTATAGGAAATTATCACTTAGTAAGAGTGGAAAGTCTAGTCATCTTACAGACAGATAACTTATTGGATGCAACATGGGCCTACAGAAGCACACGGCGGATTGTTTTCCACATTCATAGTTATTTACTGAAAAAAATTATGTGTATATCATTGAATGTCTTAAAGAACATAAATGCTGGGATGAAGAGATGGCTTAGTATTTAAGGCACATGTCTGCAAAGCCTCAGGACCCAGGTTTGATTATCCGGGTCCCACATAAGTGAGATGTTCATGGTGGCGCATGCATCTGGAGTTTGTTTGCAGTGGTTAGAGGCCCTTGCACACCCACTTTCCCCCTTTCTCTCTCTCTCCCTCTCCCCATCTGTCTCTAATAAATAAATGAATAAATATTAAGCAAAAGAATATTAATGGTAAATTTTGAGATCTACTTGTCACTTTTTAAAATTTGCCAATCATGTCCTTATCAGATGGAACCTAATTTGATATCTGTTTGGTGCAGTTCCATTTTTTAAGGCTCATGTCTACTATATGCTGCCTAGCTGTTTGAAGTCATTCACACTTCATATAAATATGTGTAGACTGAAAATCCCCATCATATTTCAAGCAAATATTTGCAACTGCTAAATCATTATACCTTTGGTTGGAAACAAATATATTATCTAAATTAAAATAAATTCCAGCAGAATAAGACAAATAATTCCAAATAATACTGTAGGAATTGTAATCACAAGGGGGTATGGAAAACTTGTTTGCTAAATGGAATAAAGGGGGAATATTTTGTTGTGAAGATCAAAAGTAAGCTAAAAGAAAGATAAAAAAGTGATCAGAATAGCAAAAGTTATAGAAAATATATCTTATTTTTCTGTAGGTCAGAAATTGTCTCAAATTAATAAAATTGTATAATCATAAAATATTGTGGCCTATGACAAAAAATGGACAAAATACCAAAAGAACCAATAAGAAAAGCTACATTTTTGGTACCTTTGTAGACATTTTCAATAGGGTAGAAAATTGAAAATTAAGTTCTCAGCAAGACTATTTATGAAAAAGATAAAAACAATACCTGCTTGACGCTGGATATATAGAACAAAAGTTAAAAATCCTGGGTGAGACTCAATACGATGCATTGTATTCCTTAGCCTAAGAATCCAAGCACAGAACTACAGGACTTTGTATGTGCAAGTGTGTGTGAGTATTTGTTTGTGTCTCTGTGAGTATTTGTGTGTGTGCATGCACTAATGCATGTGCAAGTACATGCTGTGGGTATGTGTTTGATGCTTCTATCTTTTGTCGGGGGATAATAGTCAAATTTTCACCTATATACTTGGAAAAATTAAATTTGAATTTAGAAGCAATAATTGATACATTTAGAATTGTACATATTGTTGAATATTACTTGAATAATATTGTAAAGCTTAAACAAGTGATATTCCTTATTTTTCTTATTTGGAGTGAAAAGATATTTGCTATTATATGAAGCTTTATGTGATAAAATTGTTTTATTAGCCTAGTTTCATTACACTGTCACATATACCTTGATTGCAGTTAATTAATTCTGCTGTCTAACTTCCTAGAAATTTTATTCTATCTTTATGTCCTTCACAATGTTTTGAAGATTTTTGTATAATTTTGAACTAACATTCTCCGTAAGTTTGTAAATACATACATACATATACGTGTGTGTGTGTGTGTGTGTGTGTGTGTGTGTGTGTGTGTGTATTCAACATATATACTTTATATATATACACACATTTATATATATACATTATATATACATTTAATAATTTCTGGTAGTCATGATAGCCAACCAGTGATGTGCAGAGCCAGTATCAAGAGCTGTAGCATTTCAGTTTTTTTTTTTTTTTTCCAGGCTATAAAATGGTCCTTTAATTTCAGTCCTGTAATACATTAGCACATTTGGTTTTCTTTGGCTATAAGTGGAGAAAACAGAGAAGAAAAGAAACTCTCTCCCTCCATGTACCTGCTCTTTGGCTGCAGTGAGAGAATTGCTGAGATGATTCTGACGAACACAGCCAATTCCCTTAAGTGTGGACTCTTTCCTGTCCATTAATATATTACAAGAGAAGATTGCAACCCTCGTTTTTCCTTTACTGAAACATTAGACAGCAAGCTCTTTTTTTTTCCCCCTTTTTTGCTGCTGTTGGTAACAGCACCTGAGAACATGTCAATGTGTCCTAATGCATCTTCTAGTGCCACAGGTGACTTTGGTCCCCACAGTCCCTATTTCTCCATCTCTCCCTTGTTTTGGTGATCGTATCCCCATATCCAGTGGTCACTGATGTCTAGATTTGTACGTATGTATTTCTATTGCTAATAGACTCAATTTTGAGGGTCCACTTTCCTATATGCTAGATACTATACTGTAACATTGCCCATTTTATTAGCTCCCTTTATGAACCCTTTGAAAACATACTTGACAAAAGTAATTTGAGGAAGCAAGGATTTATTTTGGCTTACTGTGGGGTTACATTCCATCATGACGGGAAAGACAAGGCAGCAGTTGCTTGAGTAAGCTGCCCATACCCAGTGCACAGAGAGAAAGCTGAGAGGGATGAATGCTGTGGCTCAGCTCACTTTATACTTCTCATTGAGTTTGGAGCCCCAATACAAGGAATTGTACTACACACACTTAAGGAGGGGCTTCTCCCTTCATTTTCCCTATGAAAATAATTCATCATAGACATGCCTCGAGGCAAACCTATCTAAATAATCCATGAGAGGCATACCCTGAGGATAAATAATTTCCACCGCCCCTCACAGGCATGCCCAGAGGATTGTTTCCTAGATGACTCTAGGTTCTGTCAAGATGACAATCGATATAAACCATTACGACAGTTTTTCTAAAAATGTATATCCTGGTACATTTAATCTTTCTACAACTCCACTGTAAGTCCAATAACTTGTTGATCTGCATTTCATAGATTGGTAACCAACACTCAGATTTCTACATAACTTACTTAAAATGCTATCCTTTTTGCTAGAGAAAGGACTTGAATGCATGATGCCTTACCTGGAAATAGGAGCTTACTGCAACCCAATTTATTAGACAGGCATATTAAGTATCTGATTGTATGTCTTATAAACTGGGAAATGGTTACATTGAGATAGTTTCAACCCAGCAAGGCAAGTGTAAGAACCTACACATTAGTGTGAATTGCTTACATAAGAGAGATCTGATGTGAAATTTTGTGATCTTTATGTATTTATATTACAGTTTAGTTCCCAGCAGAAACTCAAAAACAAATCTCAACTACCCAAATCAACATCTTCCTTTCCTTCCTTCACTCCCTCCCTCCCATCTCTTCTCTTTCTCTCTCTTCCCTTTCCTCCTCCTTCTCCCCTCCTTCTTCATTCTTCTCTTCTCCTTCCTCTGCTAATCCTGCTCATCAACATTGAGGCATCTATAACATTCCTTGTCATAGCCTCAGGAGAGGATTCACAGATGCTCTCTTTGATGGATTTGAAATAAAGTATCTTACATGAATCTAACTTGTCTGGTAGATGAAAAAGTTATTTGTAAATTATAAATACTTAAGTATTAGCTGTGGGAAAATCATCCTAAAATTAATTCCTTTCTCTTTCATTTGAGATATTTTATGAACAAAGAAGTATAAAAGGCACTGTGTAGAACTGTATTTCATTTCTTAATTGATTTGCCTATATTTACAAAAGAATACGCAAGGTGAAAGAAAGTTGTGATTGGGATATTCTTATTCTAATATTACAGCAATGAAGCCTGTATTAGGCATCATCGCAGGTTCCCATAGTTCATAATGACAGAGGAGTAGAGCTGAAAACACTTTATTTATATATGCTTTTGGCACCAGGGAAGCAAGTCTTTTTGAAAACTGTATCTCAGAATAAAATTTAAAAAGGCCTTTAAAGTTGAAGTAGGTGGCATACCACTTCCTTTGATTTTAAACACACACACACACTGGAACTCGTAAAGACTCAGAAAGGTATGTGCAATTAAAGCATACACACACACACACACACACACACACACACACACACACCAAAAATCCCAAAGCACAACAAATGTCTTGTGCATTTGTATTGCTATATCTGAAATACTACACTAGAGGGCAGTGCAGCTACGATCATTCTACTAGGCCAGGTTTTGATCAAATTTTCTGATGCTATTACAGAATTTAGAAAGCATACATTAATTTAAAATAAACTCACACATTTATTTTAAAAGCACTTAGCTTGAACATGATGGTTAATAGATCTGAATTGCTTAGAGCCCTAATGTATATGGAGTAATGAATTTGGCATATTTTTTTCTCTCTCTGTTTTTAAGAAGTGAGGGGGAAAGAAATGTGAACAAACTTCTTTCATTTGCCATGATACCTTAAGGGGGGAATCAGAAATAATGCAAAGCCATTATCGCCAAGCAGGTAGGTATAAGCATTACTTTACATTTTAATGAAAATAGCCTCTAAGAGGAGAAAGATATATTTCAAGTACTTTCCAGCAAATTGCTTGAAATGAAAAAAGAAAAAAAAATGTATTTATATTAATTTAGGTGGATGCTGCTGTTTTTATGGAAATTCTCAAATATTTTTTATTCACCTTGGCACTAGGTATTTGTAACAGGATATACAAGCTGGGTAGGATTCTTGAATACCAACTGGAGGGATTGGAGAAAAACTGGGCTATTTGAATATCTATCCATCAAGAGGAAGAAGTACATTGGGGAGGCAGAAGTAAGAGGATCACTGTGAGTGTAAGGTCAACCTGAGATTCCTAGTCAGCCTGGGCTAGAGCAAGACCCTACCTCAAAAACAAAATCAAAAACAACAACAGCAACAGCAACAACAACAACAACAAAACAGGAAAGAACCAAGAGAACAGAGAGGAACCAAGCAATATGTTAGGACACATTTTTTCAACAGCAAAATATAAGGATTAATTTATAAACAGAAGGTACCAAAAATAAAAAATAAAAAAAATCTATTTATTCTATTCCCTGCAGTGACATGAGATATATATTCTAGATTGTAGACAGAGCTGCCTAAAAGACAAATTGTCTGATTCCAGCATCTCAGTGGTGGATAATAGATTCCTCTCAAAACCACATAATTAAAAAATGACATTTCTGCTACATTGTGCCAACTTTGCACTGCTGATGCCCCTGCCTCCAGGAGCTAGGTGCCCTGCAGGATACAACCAAACATATTTTTCATTATTCACTTGGCAACGTAAAGGATGTTAACTAAAAGGCTGTTTCCTCTTTGGTGGACAGAGGACCTTACTGATTTCTTCTTTACAAATTTCTCTTTCATTTTTGGTTATGTTTTCAAAAATCATGTGGATAAGAAAAAAGAGATGAATGATGAGATGAGGCTATTCCATTATTACAAGTTAGCCAAATGAAATAAAGCACATGTGATGGGCAGAATAAATTAAATGTCTAACTTTAGCTTCTTTTGTCCCTCTCAAGCTTGAAATTTAGTCCCAGCCAATGATGAGACAAGTGGTACAAAGAATATTTCGAAATCAAAGTTCTATTTAGAATTCCATAACCTTAGATAACTTTTCAAAAAGGTAGGCAATCAATTTATACAGTTCCCTTAGGAAGTTGTCTGAAAGGAAACTTAAGAGAGTCTGAACAATTACCCTCTATGGGTCTCTTAGTTCACTGTATATCTCCAAAGGACAGAAAAAAAAATAATAATGTGTGTGCTAGAAAATTTTCCAATTATTAGAATGTACACTCAAAATTGATTTGCAATTTTGTATAGCTGGTAATTAGTAGAACCATAATAGCAATAGATGGTTTGATTCCTATTTTAGGTATTTAAGAAATGCTTTGTGTTCTTTAGGTATATTCAGGTCAAGTAATTCAAGCACATAAAAATTCTATCTACTTACCTGCCTACCT
This sequence comes from Jaculus jaculus, assembly GCF_020740685.1. Lineage (NCBI taxonomy): Eukaryota > Metazoa > Chordata > Mammalia > Rodentia > Dipodidae > Jaculus > Jaculus jaculus. The sequence continues at coordinate 135,182,243 of NC_059108.1, read as the reverse complement.
ATCATCTACCTATCATCTGTTAGTTATTTTTATCACTGTGACAAAGTACCACAGAAACAACTTAGGGAAGTCAGTTTATTCTCACTCAGGATTAGAAGGTCCAGTCCATCATGGGGGTGGCACATGATGGCAGAAGCAGCTCTTGCTGGACTGCAGTTGTTCCGTTGACTGCTCACATTATGTTCACAGCCCGCAAAGAGAGATGAAGGCTCATGTTCCGCTCACTTTCTCCTTTTCTTTCATTCTGGGGCCTCAGCTCATCAGATGGTGCCACCCACATTCAGGGTAGGTCGATCTTTCCTTCTTTGTTAAACCTTTCTGGGGACACCAGCATCAACAACCTCACCTTGCTATGCTTTGCTTTCTCCTCAAGTCCTCTAAACATGGGAAATGCTACATAAAACTTTGTGTTTTGTTTTTTTTATCCTCTATTACCAAGGTGATTGCCAGTTTTAATCCATGTAGAATGATTCAGAATCATCCTGTCAATTTAGCTCTCAGAAAGCCGTTTTTGAATATAATAGCCCTGGGACCATGCACATTAATTCTAATTAGAAGCTGTGTAAATTGGGGAATCACTGAAGGTCATGTCCTGGTAGGAATGGTTCAGACCCAGGCACCAGCGAGTGACAAATTTCTAGAAAAAAACAACCACAGACTCTCAGAATGATTAGACACATTATTTACATTTCAACAGTATAAGTAGTTTCCTTTCAATATATAATAGATTTCAGGAATGAAAAAAAAAAAGTAACCCTGGGATTCAAATGCAACTTCTTTGGATTATAACCCCTAAAATAAACATTTCTGAGAATATACAGATAGAAAGAAATATTATCAGTGAATGAATGATGAGGATGGAACCTGAGAAGTAGGTATTAACTACTTGACAGCCACCATGTTGAGATTATTGCAAAAAATAATCATTGGTGACAATTAAAATAGGGAGCAAGCTGTGATGAAGAACAGGATATTTGCATAGCTGTGACCTAATTCCCCAGAGGATGTCTCATAGTTACAAAGGGAAAAGTGGTACCTTTAGAGTCAAGAAATTTTGGCAGATACAACATTGTCTCATCTACTGAATTTAACTCCAAATGCTTGAGATAAATGAAAATGAAGTTCTCTCTTCTATAATGAAACAAGAAGGGTGATACCATATTTTGGAGATATTTTTCCAAGATTTTTTTAAACCCAATGTAATCATGAAAAACTTCCAAACCCCAAATGAGTGGCAATATAAAAATATATATAATATGTACCCTTCAAAATTGCTTTAAAAATAGGGAAAAACTATTATATAATAGAAGAAAGGGGGGGGGAGGATAAGCCCTGGTTATGCAGTCCTGTAAACCTAGGCTGAGGCATGAAGATCACAAATTCAGGGTTTGCTGGGATTACAGAGAGAGGTAAAGTCCAACATGAGCCACTTGGTGAGATTTTTGTCTCAATATTGAAAAAAAAAAATAGAATATAACTCAGAATGGTGCCTAAATTCAACTCTTCAGAGGAAGGAGGGGGAGAGAGAGTCAGAGAGAAACTGTCCACAAAGCAACATACATTTGCAATCCAATCATGGGAGGGGGGGAGGAGGATTTTGAGTTTGAAGCAAATCTGGGTTGTTTAGAAAGACCCTCTCTAAACCCATCAAATACATATGTCTATATAAAGAAGTGAAAATTTGGGAAAATTCTTAAGCCTAAAAGTGATATGCCTTTAACATGTTTGGAAAAGTAATCTAATTTCCAGTTATATCAATTATCAAATTTAATTACTGATTATTCAACCCATATAGTGAGATGCATACTGAATATACTATCTCAACTGTATAACATAGAAAGTATTCATTTAGCATTTTTAATAGGGGTCACTTAGCAATTACAGGGATTAAACTATTTGCCCAAAGCTCCTGGTCTAAATTTTGTTCTCCATGTATGTATTAAAATAGCTTTTATTTATTTACCATTTAAGATTCAATTTTAAATACATTATGGCTATGCCTCATACTATCACTGAAATAAATCCTAGTACCATCATATAAGCATTGAAACACTACATTTAGAAGGGCTATAGATTAACAATGAGTTTTTGGTTCGAATTTGGCTGAGAAACTTTCACTAGTAACTTCATCTGACACCATGCAGCAAATTAAAAAAAAAAAAAATGCATATTCTTTCAATGCATCGTATACTAAATCTATTCACATAGGGGCTAATAAAAATTATTTTATCACATCTTCTCTATTAAAATGAAAATCTAAACAATAGTATTCTACATTGACATAATTAAAGTAAGCATATTTTTCTTTAATTCTGCAAAGTGCATAGAATTTAAATATATTTATTTTCAATATTATTGAAGATGCACACAAAGACAATGAGTCTAGAACAAGTAAACACATGCTGTACCCTTTCCTTATATTTGGTTGGTTTTTGTTTTGGTGATAAGAAAGCTATAGGCCGTAATTCAGTTGCTGATAGGCATGAAGAGGCTAAGCTGAAATCTGGAGATCTACACATTTAGCCTATCTCTCTACTCTTCACCTGTGATCATATGCAAATATTTGGCCAAAAATGTGCCTGTATGTGGCTTTGATATAAGAGTCTTCCCCCAGGGCTGGAGAGATGGCTTGGCAGTTAAGCACTTGCCTGTGAAGCCTAAGCACCAAGATTCGAGGCTCGATTCTCCAGGACGCATGTTAGCCAGATGCACAAGGGGGCACACGCACGTGTCTGGAGTTCGTTTGTAGTGGCTGGAGGCCCTAGCCATCCTAAATCTCTCTCTCTCTCTCTCTCTCTCTCTTTCTCTCTCTTTCTCTTTCTCTCTCTCTCTTTCCTTCTCTCTCTCTTTCACTCTCAAATAAATAAATAAATAATGAATAAAATAGTTTAGAAAAAGAGTCTTCCGCCAAACAAAAGGGAGAGAACATAGACCTATACAGAAGCTTAAAATAATGTCAGTCAGTCTCCATTCACGGGACTGGGAATGGACATTCTTTTTATGTGTTCCTAGTTGAACCATTAAAAAACAAAAACAAAACAACAACAACAAAAACAACCAAGAGTATCACAACTGGGACTAGTTCTGGGCAGATTAAGAGGATGGATGATGTTGGGGAAAGATTTATAAATTGGCTTAAACTGTTAAACAATAAATGAGATACCTTTTCCCTACTTCTGACATCAGTCAGCTGTATTTCTTGCTTCCTGGGGACGCAGAACACACTCTATTTATATATCCACCCTCAGAGCTTTGGGAGCAGTTGGATTTGCCTCGTAGACTAGGCGCAATGCAGGGGCCACAGGTCCACTGCACGTAATCTTTCAGGAGTATTAGGACTGTGGAGTCTGAGAAGTACATCAAAGCCTTTCAGAAGTAAGAGGGAAAAAGTGAGAGTCAGGAAATGATCAGGGCAACGAAACTTATCACCCAGAAGCTCACAGAAACCTCCAGAGATGAGCAGAAAAGAACTGGGGGGAATACCAAAGAAGAGGTTATCTGAGATTCTTCCAAGTTTCTGACGCGAACAAATCCAGTAGAGTGTGTTTTACTCACTGAATGCCTTTATTCTAGTTGCAATACTGGAGAAGCAGTGCTACCAAATGATGAATTGCTACTTTATCGTAAAAGGAAAATATCTGAAAATTATCAGTTGTTTCCCCAAAATAAACACGGAACCATTTATTCAATAAATTTTGGTACAATATTTGCACCTAATTGTAAAATACTTGCCTAAAATGTCTAATTTCTTGAACCAAAACAAAGTTCTAAGCATACTTCTAAGGAGGCCAGAGTTTGGCCAAGCAGCCCTCCTTCGTGAAGCTTATGAAATCCCCTTCAATTTGAGACAGCCTTGGCATTTAGAAGGCCAAAAGGGGCACATGACTATAACTGGGATGTTTTAAGAAACACGCCTCCAATTGGTACATCTCAATTCACCTACCTTCACTTGGTACAAACACGCTTGTGGTTCTGCACAGATGCAGAGGCACGTTTCCTTCCTCACCATGATTACTCACCTTGGTCATGTGGAGAGAAAGCAGCCTGTTCCAGTCTTAGAACCCCGAGTTTCCCACTATACTGCACATCACTTCCTATTAGGCTGATATTATTAACTCGTTTGGTTTACCCTCATGCATGTATGAGTAAGTTTACGTATGCTTCACGTTATTCACTGAACATTGATGATGTTTTACACTCTGTTCTGAGTACTGAGATACAACGATTAGAAATTAGAAAAGAATTTATTAATTATTAGATGGTTCTGGCTGTTGTGAAAAAAAAAATGACTCAATAATTAGAATCATTTAGGATTTGTAAATAGATAGCAAGTTCTGCCACATCCAGCAATTATTAATCATATGTTGATTTTTTTAATTTTGTTTCTGCTTGTGTGTGGGGAGTTGGTATTATGTGGCATGATGTATGCATGGTATGTGCCCAGTTGTGCATCCATGTGGTGGTCCATGTGCTTCACTGTGGTGCCCTATGTATGATGCCAGGTGTTCCTTTCTATTGTCCTTTTACCCCTCTTACTGATCTCACAGTGGTTTTGTTTGTTTGTTTGTTTTGTTTTTTTCTCACCAGCTCTGGCAGTTCTTGGGCCCCTGCTCCCCTCTGGAACTAAAGGTATGTTCACAGGTACAACTGACTGTGACTAGCTGTTTCTGTGAGTCCTGAGGTGTTTGAGTGGTGTTTAGGTCTTATCAAATGCACGTGCTTGCAGAGGAAGTATTTTCATTGACTGACCCTATCTTCAGCCCTATTTGTATTTATTCAACACATTTTTTCTTTCCAATTTTTTTTTTTTTCTTTTTTGTGGTAGGGTTTCACTAGCCCAGGCAAATCTGGAATTCACAATGTAGTCACAGGGTGGTTTTGAACTTATGGCAATCCTCCTACCTCTGCCTCCCAAGTGCTGGAATTCAAGGTAGGCACCATCATGCCTGGCTCAACATTTGTTTTTAAAGAACTGTAAGAGATCAACATTTAATATAGGGAAGGAAAATAAAATTCAATAAATACTTGATGAATCAGAAATGAGCTATATCTCCCAACATAGACTCAATTAAAAAATAATAATAGAAAAATACTCAAGTGTGGGAGCTACAGAGAATAAAAGTTGGCTATGGCATATTTAGAGGATGTGCTTGGCCTCAGTATGATGGATAATTCAGCTGCTGGGCACATGGGATGACCCCATGTTGTCTCTGGTGTCTCGGGTACTATTATATGGCTTCTTAGGGGAAACAAGTAAAGTTCTCATTTGAACTGATACCATAATAGATTCTTTCCTTTAAAAATGAAGGACATTCCAGCTTTTATTTTAAATTTTACTTTTTTATTACCCAAACAGTTCTCTTACAGTAGGTTTATAATGTTCTTCAACATTATTATTATAATCATCAAGTGCATGTGTTGTAAGGATACATCATGTGTCAGTGCCATCTTTTTCTTCCTCTCTGCTCCCATTCTGGAGGTAGCCCTACACAGTGGGGTTGCTAGTATTCCCCCATGCGGTTGTGGGTTATGCTTTGTGGGAGCAGCAATCAGTTATAGGGGGAGGCAGTTCCTCTGGAAATGGCATGCCAACCTGTGACTCTTACAGTCTTTCTGCTCCCTCTGCTGAAGAATTCTATGAGCCTTGGTAGGTGTTTTTTAAGTCTATTTCATTGATGAACTATTAGGAGCCTTTGGATTTCTTCTTTGGTATGTATTGAGCATTCTCAGCATCTCTCTTCTTTACCCTGTCACTGCTTTTCAGGATCACCATGGAAGCAGTACTCTTGCTCATCTCTCCACTTCTGTGGTTTTGCCTAGGTCTTGACAGAGATGCAAAGGGTAGTTTATCTCCTTGGCTCTCATGACCTTTTGAAAAGAAACATATTCCCCAACAGAGAGTAAAATCAGCATAGGTTAAATTGAATAAGCGTTACTAATGTAGGAGAGTTTGATGGATACATTTTAGCCAAAGACTAGAGGGAATTTGACTTTGAAGATCATCATCTTTGTCTCCATAGTATTCAGATCTGGTTCCCAGTTCCAGATATGGGTTCCTTCCCACTGAGTGGATCTCTTAGCCAAATATAAAGCCATTGGTTACCCACCAAGCCTGTGTGCCACCATTGTGTGGGTGTGTCCTCCTTGCCAGGTTGGATACTTCTGAGTAGCTTGTTCACACCATTGATGACCACTTTCTTCCAGTAGCTCATGTTGCACCTTCGAGCACTAGACAGGCTGACTATCTGGGACTGACTCTCTTGTGGATTCTAGCCAGGTCTCTATATGTGTTCCAGCAGAATATGGTGTCTTCAGCAAGAGCCTTCCTTTTTACTTCCACAGGTAATCAAGTACGTTGACAGAAGCCTGTCTTGTTTTGGGGACTGTGTAGGTCTCTCTGATCAGCATCTCAGTGTCTCATCTATTTCTAGTACTGCAAGTTACATGTCAAAGCCCAAGTTTTTTTTTTTTTTTTTTTTCAGGTTACCATTCATCCCACCCACTCCAGGGCCCTTCTTTTTGGGCATTTTCCCCATACTCTTGATGAGCATAATATCTTTTAGTCTATCTTCAAGGAGAAAGATTTATATGGTCACAGTTCATTTTGGGTTTATTTCTCTCCAACTTCTCCTTTCCATTGCCCCAAAGCCTTCCATCTCCATTGTCTGGGCCTCATGTTGCCTATTGGTTATACCAGTAATTCAAGTTAATTCAGATTAGGAACCATAAATGAGTGAGACCATGTGGCATTTTTCTTTCTGTGATTGTGTGTTTTTGCTGAGTATTAGCTGTTCTAAGTCCATCCATTTACCTACAAATTTCATAGTATCATTTGTTTTTTCTTACTGCAGAGGATAATTCCATTACGTATATGTACCACAACTTCATTATCCACTCTCACAATGATGGGCATCAGGGTTGATTCCAGTTCCTATTATGAATTGAGCAGGTATAAACATGGTTGAGCAAGTATATCTTTAGTGAAACATGGAGTATTTAGGGTAAATGCCCAGTAAGAGAATAACTGGGTCTGTTGGTAGTTCTACATTCATCTTTTTCAGGAATCTCCTTATTGATTTCCATAGTGGTTGTGCAAATTTGCAGTCCCACAAATAGTAAATGAAGGTTCCTATTTCCCCATATCCTCTCCAACATTTGTTGTCATTTGACTTTTTAATGAGTTTCATCCCTACTAGAGTAAGGTGGGATCTCTTAGTTGTCTAAGTTTGCATTTCCCTGATGGATTTAGGGATGTTGAATATTTTCTTAAATGTGTGTTAGCCATTTGTGTTTCTCCTTCTGAGACCTCTTTATTCAGTTCTTTAACCCATTTTTGGAATGGGTTGTTTGATTTTTTTTTTTTTATTCTTCCTTTTTTTGACCTCTGTGTTGATCAAGTAGCTATAGTTTCTTGACCTAGGGTCTGGGTCTTCAATTCTGTTCCACTGTTCTATGCTTCTATTTTCATATCATTGTCATGCTGTTTTTATTACTATGGCTTTGTAGTATAGGTTTAGATCAGGTATGGTGATACCTTCAGAGGTGTTTCTTTTATTGAGGACATGTTTTGGTATATGAGGCCTGTTGCCATTCCATATAGATTTTGAGACCACTTTATCTCCTTCTGTGAAGAATTATACCCATTTTTTTATATTGCATTAAATCTGTGTATTGCTTTTGGTTGAATTACCATTTTCACAATATTATTTTACCTGCCTAGGAGCTTGAAAGGTCTTTCTGTTTTCTCAAGTTCTCCTCAATTTATTTCTTGAATGTTTTTATGTTTTCATTATATAGGTCTTTCATGTGCTTTATTAGTGTTATTGCAAGGTATTTAGTTATTTTCTTATTATTGAAAAATGAGACAACACTGATTCCTTTCTCTGTATGTTTGTCCTTTGCATATAGAAAGGCTACTAATTTTTTGTGTGTTGGTTTTGTATCCTGCAACTTTGTTGAAGTAATTTATCACATTTCAAAGTTTTGTGATGGAGACATTCAGGTCACTTATATAGAGTATCATGCTTTCTCAAATAGGGTTAATTCGACATCTTCCTTTCCAATGTGTGTCCCTTTTATTTCTTTCATATATATATTGAGATTGAAAAGGTATATATATATATATTGAATTGCTCTATTAGTGAGGGGTTCTAGAGAGATTTTTAAAAGCTCTATTTGATTTTTGTTTTCTGTTGTGTTATTTTTATCTTGTCCATCCCTTTTTTGAGGTATGATTTCAGTTTGAGGTCTGAGTTTCTTCATGCCTCCTGGAATTGATTTTTTTTTTTTTTTTTGGCATTTGAACATGTCTTCATTAAACTTAATCAGCTGGTTATTGAGATCTGCTATTTGTTGACTCACCTTCGCTATATTTATATTCCTTCTAAGGCTTCTCTGGTTTGCTTCAACTAAGTTAAGCTTAGTGGCAAAAGCTGAGTACTATATGAGATGATTCTGCTGAATTTTATTTTTATTTATGTGATTGTTGGGTTTTTGTGATCCTATGCTTCCAGTTCAGCCTTTTTTTTTTTTTTTTTTAAATCAGTGTCACATTGCTTATTGTGCTTTCACTGTGAAATTCAATTTCCATTGTTTTCTCTGTGATTTCATTGGAGGGTCCCACTGTGGGACTAGGCATTCTTTATGACTTATTTTATTTCTTTATTTTTGCATTGTGGTCTGCCCATCATGGGAAAAAAAAAAAAAAAGGTCATAAACTGTTTAGGTCAAGCAAGTATTTGTCCTTGTAGGATTTTCAGTGAGCGTTCTGTTTTAAATGTGAACCTGATCTGTATAGGATGGGGTTTTAACCATCAGCACAATCATGAAGACTGTATGTACATCAGAGGTACCTGGTGAACTGAGAAGTGGGGAATGGGAAGCACTGGCCAAGTCACTCGATTGCTTGTACTCTTTAGCTCAAGGAAATCATGGGTTACAGAATTATGAACTGGAAAACTTGGGAACCAGGGGCAAGAGATATTGGCCCATGCACCCTCTGGATCAGAGGCACAGGATTTGGCTACCCAGGGGCAGGTCAATTAGAAGGCCAGCACAAAATGCCTTCTTCTGAATGCAGACACACAGGGACCAGGACGTCCCAACAGGCAGTGGTTGTGCCAGGACTAGGGAACTGGGAAGTGTGGAAGGAACCAGGAGCTCTCCCAGCTTTTTATTATTTTAAGAAAAAATAGAAGGTGCAGCAGCATGTAGTATAAACAACTGGACTGGGCCATCAGCAAGGAGATTCCATTCTGTGTCCAGACAAGTGTCGACTCAGGGCTTTCAGCTGCCCAAAGACCAAGAGAGGCATGCTAAGAATGGCTGCTTTCTTGTGACAGTGAACAATGAGATCTTCTTCTCTCTTAAGGGGAGGTGTATCTCCAAGAAGCACCTATATGGATTGTAAATAGAGACAACATCGTGGTAGCTACATACATTGTGCCCCTTGTTTATAGGCCTTCCTAATCCAGGTAGTCATTTGCCTATCAAGGTAATGATGGATAAATTGTGCCTCTGTCTTCACTTGTGACATATTTAATCTGAGTATCACCAGTACCTTATGATTATGCTTACTGTCATAGGTCAGAGTTGGAAGTTGTATGGCCTATGCTTTCCTCCACATACATCCATAATATCAATGACCACACTCTCATTTTACATATCAATGACCACACTCTCATTTTACATATCAATGACCACACTCTCATTTTACAGAAGCATGGGATGTGGTAGGTATCCAGCTCCATCCTATTTCCTTTTTCTTTCTTTTTTATTGTATTTTTCCTTCCTGCCCCCTCCCTCTATTCCCCTCTTTCCTTTCCTTTCCTTTCCTTTCCTTTCCTTTCCTTCCTTTTTCTTCCTTTCCTTTTGTTTTACCTTGTATTCTCTTCCTTTTCTTTCCTTTCGTTTACATATAGTATTGATGTGTGGCACAGGATGGTCTTAAACCACTGATCTTCTTGCCTCAGCCTCAGACATATCTTGAATTATAACTTATTTTCCCAGGTACAGCCCCCCTTCCCAAGAAAGTGCAAGGTCCTGACTGCTTTTCACTCATTTGCCATGGTGGTACTTGCAAAAAGCAACCTTAAAATGCTTGAAATGCTAAGGGACATTCCTTCGGGACAAAGGTGTAAACTTGTCTATTTCTGGCTGCAATTAATTATGAGAAGTCAGTGATCCTAGTAGTAATGAAACATACTGTACATATATATCATTGGAAGGGTCTTTCATTATGTATTTGAGGGACAGGGTAAATACCTCAAATGTGCTGATGTTAATACTGTTGGTGTTATGTTAGATAAGAGTCCTGTTTCTTTTATCCAGAAGATTTTGTCTTCTGGAAGATCTACTCAAGTAACTTTTTAACTTATAAATGGTATAAAATCAGATCCGAAACTGGGAGATTTCATGTGGTCTTCACTTTTGACTATTTTTTTAATTTACATAGCTATGCATGTATGTATGTTTGATGTCTGTGTATGCATGTGTGTAGGAACCAGAAATCAATACCAGGTGACTTTCACAGTTGTTCTCTGCCTTGTTTTGGAGACAGGGTATTTCACTGAACCTGGATCTCGTGGGTTTGACTGCATTATCTGTCCAACAAATCCCTGGGAAGCATAGCATTTGCTTTTTCAGAGTTGGGATCACAGGTGGACACCAATATGCCTGGATTTTATATGTGGTGCTGGCTTCTGAATTTGAGTTGTCATGTTCACACAGAAAGCACTTTACCAAATAAGCAATGTTTCCATAATGCAATTTCATGTTTGGGATTTTTTAGAAACATACAGTTGAAAATGTAGATGTGTCATTCAAACATTCATGTGTCTTCAGTTTTCAATCCAAGCTGGAAGGCATCAAGTTCTGTCAGCCAAGTGGAAGGAAGGAAGGGCTCTTTTCACCCAGAGCTTCCTTATGCACAGTTCCATCTAAGAGTAGAGACTCTTCTATCTCAATCCCATAAGTAAACTCTTCAGTTCTTTTAGATATCTCCCAATGTGCTACCTACTCACACAGGTCTGTTATAACCACTTCACACCATTATAAGAGTAACAAGATAAATATTCATTTCCTTCAGTACATGTATTCAAACTTATGCATTTATTTAAAAGCTTAAGCTTTTCATTGATGTATGCTTTTCCCCAAGTACCTACACACTGACTCTGTTCCATACAATGTTACATAATAACTTGAATGTTGAAGTGCTGATCTGTTGCTATGTTCATAAAACACCGGGATTCATTCCTGGAATCTAAAAGTAACTTGCTAATCTTTGGGAAATATGTGCAGGATCTGTTATATAAACTTCAGCATTTTCATTATCTCTGAGAATTCATGCATTCACTTGCCCAACTATATCAGTTGTGAGAATGAGATATGTTTATATTTACTATTGCACATAGTAGTAGACCTTCAGAAAACAAACAAACAAAAGAAAACAAGCAAAAATACCACTTAGTATCTGAAGATTGCTCCACAAAAATGTACTGAATCAACAGCACCATGTATTCAAAAACATAATTGTCTCTGCTCAGGAAGAGAAAGAAATAAGTTAAGCTTATTTACAAGTGACTAAAGAATACAGACAGAAAAAAAAAAAACACAGTACATTGATAATTCAAAGAATGGAAGATTGGAAACAAGCCAACATGGAGCAAGATAAGCCAGGATTCAAATGAGTAAAGATTCATACAAGAAAATGCAAAGAACAGGAGTGAGAAGCAGCCATAACTTCGAGGGATGTTTCCAATCCAGAGAGGGCAAAGCATCAGCGCTGGGGACAGGCAGTGAGCAATGATGAAGGTGGCTCCTAGATGAGAGTCAAAAACAATACAATCTCTTCAGGCTTATAAAATAAGAAAAGATGCAGGAAACCAAGATGGGCAAGCATTCTTGAAGTGTGATGGTTCATATTGAAAATCATTAATCCTGGGTCCAAGTAACTCATTCAATATTAAACATTACATGAACTTGACTGAACTTGATGGAATACTCAGAATGCATAAAAATAATAAGACAGTTACAGTGAACCATTTATCAGAGGATTTCTAAACATTATAAAATGAAAGAAATTTATCTTCTTAAATAATAAACACTTATTAACGATATTAATATTTGAATATATGTTTCTAAACAAATGCTTTTACAGAAATATATAAGATAAAAGTTCAGTAAAGTAAGACTATATGTAAAAGAAGGTCAACTAGGTCCATGTATGAAAGATTTATTGGAAGTTAGAGACATTAATTATTTGTAATTGTTAAAATCAAATTCAATATTTATTTATACTTATAATTTATTCTTTAAATGAATATCATGCATATGTGTATATGCAACTTATTATTTGAACATGGTGTCTTAGTCAGCATAAAATTCTGGGATGTAGATCTGGGATTCATAGGGAAATCCACACATGACAGATACCAAGTTAATATGGGAATGATTGTATCATGGAGTAAAACTGAAAATTCATTTGAAAATTTCTGCTCGGTGGTCTTAGAAGGATGTGATCCAGGTAAATTAAAATGAAAGAAAATAATAGATGGGAAAATGGAGTGGGGGCATGGGGATGTAGCTTAAAGACATTTCCTCAAAATCAAAGAGCAGATGTCAATTGTCAAACCAGATTATTTTCATCTTATGTATCAATTTGACCACACCATAGGAGGCTCAGATTAAATCTCCTTTATGGGTATACTCATTAGATATTCCCAAATGAAGTTAACATTTGAACTACTACACCACTCAGTCAAATGTACTGCCTATTCCAGTCTGAGAGGGCTGCATTTAATTCATAGAATTGCCTGGTTACACTGAGAGTGTAGAACAAAGAATTACTCATCAATCTTCATGTCTGCCTCATTACTTGAGCAAGAACATCTTACGTCTTCTCCTGTGCTCTGACTTAGAAGCATAGCTATATGTATGATTCATTTATACACATTATATGCAGGAGCATATTGTACACATATTTAATTCACTCAAATGTATACATCTTATGTTTTGATGAGGCTAGAGCTGTTGAGAATGAAATAAGAGCTAAGAAAATAATGATAATATTTTATGTGAGTCCTTTAAGCTGATTTTTTATTCTTTTATTTTTTAAATATTTTATTTATTCTTTTGCAAGGAGAAAAAGTAAGAGAATGACACAGGGAATAGGTTCACCAGGGCCTCTCACTAGCACAAACGAACTCCACATGTATGCAGCACTTTGTGCATCTGCCTTTATGTGGGTACTGGGGAATTGAACTTGGATCATTAAGCATGGAAGGCAAGTACCTTAATTGATGAACCTCCTCTCCATCCTTTGACTTTACTTCATATGGTGAATATGAAGGAGTAATTTTCTTTTTTTTTTAAGTTAAAACTTTAACTTTAAAAAGGTTAGGGAAAGAAGGGATAAAGAGGGAAGAAAGACAAAAGGGTAAGAGAGAAAGAGGGAGTACATACCAGGGACAGCACGAGGCTCTGGCACAGAGAGAGGGTTGATGAATACACCTGGAGCAGGAAAACCAAAACAGTTCCATTTTCCATATGTGTACTACTTTCACTTCTCTCCTTCCCAGGTAATAATCTGTTAGTAGTATCTTTGCATAATATTTAATTAAATTATTTTTTAATCATCATGATATTGTCCTAAATTGCTTAAACATAACAATCAAGATGCAGGCCAGATTTTGGACAATAATAAATGTGTTTGGTTAGAGGTAAACAACCTCCTAAAATTTAAATGGAGGTATATAATGCCTGCTATACATGAATACATGCATGTATGCAAGCAAGCATGTATACACACCCACACACACACACACACACACACACACACACACTTTAAATTTTCTGGAGATATTTGTATTCAAAGAAAGACCTATCTTTCACTCTTCTCTCTCTCTCCCTACACTTATGTGAGCATACACACACACATGCACACTGCATGCTTTTGAAATTCATCTGGAAAATTGTGCAAATATTTGAGAATAGACTTTAAGACAACTGATGATATGCAAGATTAATGTTTGCCTTTGGGAGGCATTTTACCACTTCATAGATTTTGAGTAAAGAATATTCTAGATTAAAATTTATTTATACTCAGAGACACAAAATGTACTTTAGTTATCACTGGTGTACACTTGAAATATTAAAATAGGATTTTTGTTGCCTAAGTAAGTATTCGTCTTCTATTGCATCATCAATTTTTCAACTACTCAAAAATTTAAAATATATCCTCATTTATCTTTACAACTACACTTAAATTTTTATTGAGTAATTACAGGTTTCCTACTGCATGGTTCTGATTCATCTAGGTTATCTCCTTCTACCATTTATAGTAATCATTTTTTTAAGCTTCCATGATTTTGCAAATTTTCTCTTATGCTTGAAGAACCTCCTATATTTTCAATAAAAGTAAACAAAAACAGCACTAATTCCTTCATTATCTTCAACAATAAATTAATTTTAAGTGTAATTATCTGTTGTTAGTTCTTTGAAAAAAATATTGGGATGACACAGAAAAATAAATATGCAGTCTATTGTGTAATTGTTTGTTCTAGGGAAACTTCAGAGTCATAAACAATTGAATTATAGTGCTAGGCCAAAGACAGAGTAACAACAAATCATTGAAGAGCCACCACAGCAATGTTCATAGTGGGCAGACTATATTCTCCATATTAATGAATATGGGTGCCTTTCTCCCACGTCCTCATCACCATTTGTTATTGTTTTTATGATCGTCTTCCCAACTGGGATGTAATGAAATCTCAGTGCCACTTAGAGTTGTTCTTCCCTTGCTAAGGATACAGAATTTTAATATTTGTTTTATTTATAATGATATTTACAATTGCCCCTATTATCCTTTGCCTCTTCATTTTCATCACCTTCAATAAACTCTGTTCCTTGACAGTCACAGGCTGACACTTCTCTTGTATCAGCTCAGTCAGCTTTCACAACCAGAACATGAAGCAGGTATTTCACCGACAGTGGGGAAATTAGCTCCTGTTGGCAGTCACTATCCGACTATGATATCTGCTAAATGGTTGGGTGGAGTGTCAGACTATGACAATACAAACTCTCTTTTCCAGTGTCTATTATTTGAATGAAAAGTACAGAAAAGAAAAACCTGCATCAAGGAATACTAGTGAATGGTGTAGTGGATTGACTTTGGGCAGATAATGGTCTTAATTTGGGGCTAATGGAAAAACAGAACATGCTCAGGTGATAATAATGTAGCCAAATGGAATATTACAGTGCTTTAGAGTTGTGAATGCATTCACCTGTGTTGCTGCTCCCTAGAAAGAATTGCAATGTTAAAAAGAAGGGCATAGCCAGGCATGTTGATGTATATCTTTAATCATAGCACTTGGAAGGTAGAGGTTGGAGGATCAGTATGAGTTCATGGCAAGCCTGAACTACATAGTGAATTCCAGGACACCCTGGGCTAAATCACAACTCTATCTAGGGACTGGAGGGATGGCTTAACAGTTAAGGCATTTGCCTGCAAGGCCAAAGGACCCAGGTTCAATTCCCTAGGACCCACATTAGCCAGATGCATAAGGGCACATGCATCTGGAGTTTATTTGCAGTGCCAGGACCCCTGGCATGCCTATTCTCTCCCTCTCTCTCCCTCTTTTTCTGTCAAATAAAAAATAAATGAATATAAAATATTTTAAAAGTCTATCTAAAAAAGCAAAATTAAAAGAAATGAAAAGATAAATTCCAGTGATGCCTTCTATAGATAGGAGTCTAAGGCAGAATTGGAAAACTGGCTGAACTCACGTGGCTATATCAATACCAAACTCTGTACATTAACAGGGAAATTTGTCCCATAAACATTTATTTTTTAACCCAAGGTAGGTAATTAGATTCATTTGCACCTACTATTCAACTATTTAATGCTATATGCCACTTCCTTCTCTATAAGCATCAGCTAAATAATGGAATGATGCTCATATTGGTAAGAGTAATCATGAAAGCCCATAGATGGCTGATTCCTCTTTCCGCAGCTTATGGTGATTTGAAAATAAAATGTCACCCATGGGCTCACGACTTTGTACACTTGGTTCCCTGCTGATGACCCTGCTTGGGAGGGTCACAGAAGCATTAAGAGGTGGAACTTTGCTGCCGGATGTGAGTCATCAGGGACAGGCCCTGAGGTTTCATTGCCTGATTCCACTTCCTTTTCCTCCTCTGACTCTGGATTGCTGGCACACTGTGATTAGCTCTGCGCTTACTCCTGCTGCCATGCCCCCACCACCATGAAATTTTACCCCAAAATCTTAAGCTGAAAATAAACCCTTCTCTTAAGTTGCTCTTCGTCACTGAAAAGGAATTCACAGCTGCTTGATCATTCATCTAGAATCCTCTTTTGACTTTTCAAATAATTTTTCCTAACTGGTATAAAAGCCTTGAGACACTTTAAATTTCCTCATCAGATTGGAGCTGAACCAAATTATTGGTTCATATTATAACACATTCGCACTAGTAAATATGCTTTTGAAATACAGCCAAGGGAGAAACTAATTATCATTAGAGTTAGTAAGTATCTAAAACTACATCTGATGCTATACAAATTTATTGTAGTCGGATGACAAGCATTCACAGGATGAAATGTGGCTTCTTCTGTGCATAGTTGTTTCTTGTTTACCAAAATCAGGTACTGAATCTGCAGTGATTCACTTCCTATCAGGCTTTTACAGTCAAATTAAAGGATGGCTTGACATTGGTGTGCTGGCCTACTGCCACTAGTGTGTGTGCGTGTGTGTGTGTATGTCTGTCTGTCTGTCTGACTCGGGTTGATGGCATGTCCTTGCACATTCTAATAAAAAATTTTATCCCTGACTCGGGCTGGAGAGATGGTTTAGTGGTTAAGCGCTTGCCTGTGAAGCCTAAGGACCCCGGTTCGAGGCTCGGTTCCCCAGGTCCCACGTTAGCCAGATGCACAAGGGAGCGCACATGTCTGGAGTTCGTTTGCAGAGGCTGGAAGCCCTGGCGTGCCCATTCTCTCTCTCTCCCTCTATCTGTCTTTCTCTCTGTGTCTGTCACTCTCAAATAAATAAATAAATAATTAAAAAAATTCTATCCCTGACTCATATCACTAAACTAGTACTATCACTTTTATTATCATTAATTTATTATATGTCATAGATACATATTTTTAGAACACAAATATAAAATTTTAGAATAATCTGTCCTCTTTGACAAAGGATATTTAGCCAACCCTAACATGATGGAAGGTCTTAAAGGGCATTATGGCATAATTGGGTCATGAAACTTGAACTTCCATGAATCAGATCAGTGCCCTCACATATAGTACCTCAGAGAGCCTTTCTTTGCCCTTTTTTCCCCCATAATACAGGATTATCAAAAAAATAGTAATGTGCAAGTCAAAATATGCAGTCCTAAATTGGGCCAGTATAGGACCAAGCTGATTTTGGACTTAAGATATCCAGAGCTATGAGAGAAAAACAAGTTTATAAAACTATGGGCTCTACTGAAATGTGTTATAGCATCTGCAACAAATGATAGTGAGATGGATTTACATTTCGAAGGATAACATGAAAAGGTTATCCTGTCTCATTAACATACTATGATCCCAAAATTGTCCTCAGACTCACAGCTACTTTACATTTCATCTTCTCTGTCTCAGTCACTCCAAATTCTTTTTTTTTTTTTTCACTCCAAGCCCATGCCACACTCCCAGACTTTAATCTTGCCTTTTTTCCAAAATTTCCTATTTTTTTTTTGTTCATCTGTGTGTCAAGGTTATACTAGATGTAGCTACACATTATTTGCAGTTACTTTATAACCACAAAAAATATTTTTCCATTGTTTTCCTTTCATGAGAATGGATGGTATCAATACCCAACTGTGATGGCTAAGGTGTTGTCAACTTGATCTGATTAGTAATCCACAAAGATTCCTTTTGGATGGTTCTCTGAAGTTGCTTCTTGGAAGGATTAACTAAAGGAGGAAGTCCTTTCCCCAGAGGTAGCCCTTCCCGCAGAATAGGTAGACCCTGTCAGAGGGGAACTTTGTATAATAAAGCTCTGGGGGGAAAAGCCCCTTCCTCTGACTTGGCTGCCAGAGTTGCTTTCTGCCTTCAAGCATGGACTGAAGACCAGTGCAGACTGAAGACCAGAATCAACAGAAGATGTGTATGGATTGAAAACCAGCAGCTCCTCAGGAAGCCAGGCCTTCAGTGCCGGGTTGGGATTGCTGAGGCTTCTAGCCACATGAATTGAGAAGCTACTATGTTCCCTGATTCTCAGGCCAGTAACTGCTAACTGGACTTCCATGAACCAATCCAATAAATCTCTTTTTAATATAATGCATTCTAGTGGTTTTGCTCCTCTAGAGAACCATGACTAATACAGATTTTGGTTTCAGAAGTGGTTCTAGAGAAACAGAGTTATAAGGATGGATTTCTCTAGTAAGCTTGGTGCTGCCTGGGGTTGACTCTCCAACGTTAGTGCTATTAAAGGCCTTACTAGTAATAAGGAGAGCACTTTTACTGGAAATAAGGAGGGCACTAATAATCCATGGTGCTAAATATCTAAGGAGGTCCGTGAGATAGATGTATTTGGTAATCCTGTGTCATGTCTTGGGAAGAGCAAGGGATTTAGTGACTTTGTATTTAAAACATTTGAATATTTGAAGAAGAGTAAGGTAAATGAAATGATGAGCCTGGTTGGTTGCTTCTAGCATCTCTGGAAAAACTATTGAGGGAACAACAGCAGCTCAGAAAGGATAAATCCAAGCTTAAGACCCACATACATCATCTGAAGGTTTCTAAGGAAGCCCTAGAGGAGAGTCTCTAACCAGAGCAGGGCTCAAATTGCAGAAAACCAAACCCAAGCTCTCATTGTGAGATTGGATAATTTGCAATGTAAACTCAAATTCCAACCTCACCAGCTTTCTGAAGTTAAAGTGAAGGTATTGACTGGAAAAGAGTGGGATCCTCTCACTTGGGATGATGATGTGTAGGAAGACCCTGAAGAATCTGGGGACATTGAACTGTCAGATTCTGAAGTTGTTTTGCACAATAATATGACCTGCCCTCCCTTAGCAGCAGTTGCATCCCCACCTCCACACCCTAAAGAATTACTGTGCTCACCCTTGCCTGAGGGAATTAATCCCTCTTTGTTTGAGGAATCAACAAAGGGTACTGATGCCCCTCAATTCCTGCCCATCTTCACCTCTAGGCCAATAACCAGATGGAAGTCTAGGCAGGATCCTAAAGGTAAGATAGAAAGTGTAACACAAGAGAAGGTGAGGTATACCCCTAAAGAACTAAAGGAGTTTTCTAACTTGTACAGACAGAAGCATAGGAAATATGTGTGAGAATGGATTTTAAGGGTGTAGGATTATGGAGGAAGGAACATAAGATTAAATCAGGCTGAATTTACTGAAATGGGCCCATTGAGCAGAGATTTTAAATTTAACATTGAAGCTTCTGCCGAGAATTTGTTTGATTGTTTGGCTGAAGTATGGATCCAAAGATAGCCTACTGTGAATGAGCTCAGCTGCCTGATATCCTTTGGCTTAATGTTGATGAAGGGATTAAAAGGCTCAGAGAACTTGGAATACTGGAGTGGATTTGTCATGTAAACTCATCTATCCCCACAATGGGAGCTTCCCAAAGATATGCCCTTCACTAAGATTATAAGAAACAGATTTTCAAGGGGAGTACTAGCATCCTTACAGTCATCCATCATTGGTCTTTTATGTAAAGAAGACATCATAGTGCAAGCTGCAGTTCCTGTGTTATGTGACTTAGATGCAATGGCTCTAACTGGATCTCAGGGTAACAAGGGCCAAGTGGTTGCACTGAATTGCCTAAATCCAGGTGAGCATGTTTTTTTCATAATAGACAGCATAGGCAAAATAATGCACATAAAAATATGGCTTGTACAGACCTTTGGCACTGGTTGATTAATCATGGTGTTCCCAGAAGTCAAATAGACAAGAGGCCTACTGAGTTCCTGCTTGATCTGTATAAGCAGAAAAGTTCCAGAGCAAAGAAATGTAAAGCCACTTTGAATTATAACAACAGAGAATCAAGGCCTCGTAATCAGTTTCCAGACTTGAACTAGTTTACAGATCCTGAGCCCCTTTATTGAAGCCCTGTGACCCTTGAGGAAGGACCCTCCTACAACTCCCAAAAGTTTTAATATTGAGCTTACTCCTATCCTTCTTCAGAGGGACCTGCAGCCTTTTGCTAGGGTAACTGTACACCGGGGAAAAGGAAATAATCAGACCTTTCTGGCCCTACTGGACACTGGCTCTGAATTGACATTGATTCCAGGATACCACAAACAGTATTGTGCCCTTCCAGTTAAAGTGGTTGCTTACAGAGGTCAGGTAAATCAATGGAGTTTTGGAAAATGTTAGACTGATAGTGGGTTCAGCAGATCCCCAAACTCACCCTGTGGTTATTTCTCCAGTCCCAGAATGCATAATTGGCATACATATACTTAGGACTTGTCAAAACACCCACATTGGTTCCCTGATGTGTGGAGTGAGGGCTATTAATGTTGGAAAAGCCAAATGGAAGCCATTGAGGCTCCCACCACCAGGGAAAATAGTGAACCAAAAGCAGCATCACATCCCTGGGGGGATTGCAGAAATTAATGCCACTATAAAGGACTTGAAGGATCCAGAGGTGGTGGTTCCTATTATGTTTTCCTTTAACTCTCTTATTTGTGCTGTTCAGAAGACAGATGGATCCTGAAAAATGAGAGTGGATTATAGGAAAGTTAATCAGGTGGTGACTCTAATTGCAGCTGCTATACCAGATGTGGTTTCTTTACTTGAACACATTAACAAATCTCATGGTACTTCATATACAGCTATCAATCTTGTGAACGCTTTCTTCTCCATACCTGTCCATAAGGACTACCAGAAGCAAGTTGCCTTCAGCTGGCAAGGTCAGCTGACTGTTTTACCTCAAGGCTATATTAACTCTCCAGCCCTGTGTCATAGCTTTGTTTGCAGATATTTTGATGCCTGTCCCTTCCACAAGGGGTTATTTTGCCCATTATGTTGATGATATTATGATGATTAGATTGAATGAGCAGGAGGTGGCAACCACTTTGGAATTGTTGGTACAGCATATGCGCATCAGGGGATAGGAATTAAACTCATCCAAAATTCAAAGACCTGCCACTTCAATTGAGTTTCTATGAGTTCATTGGAGCATGCAGGGATATTATTTGTAAGGTGAAGGATAAGTTGTTGCGTTTGGCCCCTCCTACCACAAAGAATGAAGCACAATATCTAGTGGGCCTATTTGGATTTTGGAGACAGCACATTCCTCACTTGGATGTCTTACTCTATCCCATATACCAAGTGACTTCGAAAGCTACTAGTTTTCAGTGGGGCCCAGAACAACAGAAGGCTCTTCAACAGGTCCAGGCTGCTGTGTAGGGTGCTCTGCCCCTTGGGTCATATGATCCAGCAGATCCAATGGTATGTGAGGTGTCAGTGGTGGGTAGGGATGCCATTTTGAGCCTTTGTCAGGAGCCCATAGGTGAATCACCGCAGAGCCCCTTGGGATTTTGGAACAAAGCCCTGCCATCATCTGAAAACATTTATTCTTCCTTTGAGAGACAGCTCTTGGCTTGCTATAGGGTCTTAATGGAAACTGAATGTTTGACAATTGACAATCAAGTTACTATGTGACCTGAGATGCTTATTATGAGCTGTATGTTATCTTACCTGCCAGGCCATAAAGTTGGACATGCACAGCAGCAGCCCATCATCAGGTAGATGTGGTATATATGTGATGAGGCTCGAGCAGGCCCTGCAGGCACAAGTAAGTTACATAAGGAAGTTGCCCAAATGCCTATTATTACAATGCATTCAGTCCCCAAGCATGCAGCTATGGCATTATAGCCCCTTTCTGGGACAACTCTGAAGTACTGTGGAGAAGGGAATTCTACATAATGGGCAGGACTTTGGGCAGTGCACATGGTTGTGCAATTTGCTTGGGAAGAAAAGTGGCCAGATGTGAAGTTATACACTGATTCATGGGCAGTGGCTAAAGGTTTGGCTGGGTGGTCTGGGACTTGGAAGGAGCACAATTGAATAATTGGTGAGAAGGACATTTGGTGAAGATATATGTGTATATAACTCTCTGAATGGGCAAAGGATATAGATACATGTGTTCCATATTAATGCTCATCAGAAGGTGACCTCATGAGAGGATGACTTTAATAATCAAGTAGATAGGCTGACCCATTATGGGGATAGTGGTCAACCCTTTCCTCAGCCATCAGTGCCATTGCCCCATGAACAAAGGGACAAAAGTGGCAGGGATGAAGGTGATTCATGGGCCAAACAACATGGAGTTCCACTAACAAGGCTGACCTGGATATGGCTGCTGCTGAGTGCCAACTTTTTCAGCAGCAGAGACCAACACTGAGTCCCTGATATGGTAGTAATCCTAGGGGTGATGAGCCACCAACTTGGTGGCAGGTTGATTACATTGGACAACTCCCTTCATGGAAAGGGCAGTGTTTTGTCTTTACTGGAAGTGACACTTATTCGGGGTATGCAGTTGCCATGCATGTATGTAGTGCTTCTGCCAAAATTACCATTGTGGGCTTACAGAACACCTTATTCACTGTCTTGGTAATCCACACAGCACGCTTCTGACCAAGGAACTCACTTCACAGCCAAGGAAGTATGGCAGTGGGCTCATCATTGTGGAATTCACTGGTCTTACCATGTGCCCCACCACCCAGAAGCAGCAGGCATAATAGAATAGTGGAATGGCCTTTTAAGGAAAGAGCTGCAACACAAACTAGGTGGTCATAGCATAGAGTGCTGAGGAAATGTCCTCCAATAAGCTGCATATGCTTTGAATCAGCATCCTGTATATGGTATATAACCTATGGCTTGGACTCACAGGCCCAGAAATCAAGGGCAGGGGACAATGAGAATGGTCCTCCTTACCATCACCCCAAGTGACCCATTAGCTAAAATTTTTGCTTGATGAGGTGCCTGCTGAAGGTGAAGGAAGTATAGAATGGGTAGCAGAAGAAGTAGTAACAAATACCAGCTAAGGCCATGTGACCAGTTACAGAAACAAGGACTATAATCGCAATGTTTCTGTCCTACCTTGATACAGAGTGTTTGCACATATCAACACCAATATAGAGATTATGTCCGTAGCTAACTGTTGTTGAATTTATATTAGACCTATTATATTAGAGACTAAGCATTCCTCAAGGAACCTTGCTTTGTGTTGAAGGGAAAAAATTGCACTTCTGGTTGTATTTGGGATAATTATATCATCTTTGATGGAATTATAATCTTGCTACTGTTTTCATTTTGAAAGTTAGTATGATGTAAGGGGATATGGTTAGGTGTCAAGTTGACAAGGGGTGGCCTTGTGATGGTTAAGGTGTTATTAACTTGACCTGTTTAGTAATCCATAGAAATCCTTTTTGGGTGGGTCTCTGAGGTTGCTCCCAGGAAGGATTAACTGAAGGAGGAAGTTCTTCCCCAGAGTGAGCCCTCCCCACAGATCAGGTGGCCCCTCTCAGAGGGGGACTTTATATAAGGAAGTCTTGGGTAAAGAGATGCCCCTCCTTTGACTTCGCTGCCATAGCTGCTTGCTGCCTTCCAGCATGGACTGAAGACCAGAGTGGACTTAAGACCGATGTCAAATGAAGACCTGTATGGATTGAAAACCAGAGGCTCTTCTGGAAGACTACAGGGCTTCAGTGCTGGATTGGGACTACTGAAGCATCTAGCCACATGGACTGAGCAGCTACCAGGTTCCTTGAATCTCGGGCCTGCAACTGCTATTTAGACTGCCATAAGCCAATCCAATAAATTCCCATTTTAATATAATTTATCCTAGTGGTTCTGTTCCTCTAGAGAATACTGGCTAATACACGAACATCCCCAGATTTTTAATGGCTTCAGAGGGACTTTTATACCAATTGATTTATGTCAAGGCAGGTGTTTTTCTCACCACAGTTCACTAGCTCCAAAGGCATGGTGGACAAAACATGCAAAATCTAAGGAGCTTTTCTTGGGAATCCAGGTGATGCTCCAAAGTATTGCAATTAAATTTCTCTATTCAGAAAACACTTTGTAAAGTACAGAAAGAAGCTTCCCTTCCACAGCTGGAGATGATAAAGAATTTTCTGATAGAGAAAAAGTCAGACAAAGGAGACTCTTGGGAAAGGCAGTGTCTGGCTGAAGTATATTGCAATGCAGTTGAAAAGAATGTTCCTAAAAAGAAAAGTTCTAGAGAAGTTTGGAACATGATTGGTTTTGGGCTGTGTAAAAGAGCTTTCTTTCTTAAGTCCCAGGGCAAGGATTCCATATTTTCATGGAGAAAATGGGTATTTTAATCTTCCAGTTTTTACCTAAAATTAATGAGCTGATGGATGCTAAATCAACCAGCTATACCATGAGAGAGAAAGAGGAAGCTAAAGCTGTAATAGGTTCAGGGTGGTTTCAGGAGTGGTTTCATTTAATGAAAGCAGAAGTTTCCTATTTTTAATTGTGTTTGTGGATCCTGATCCTTTATGGGGCAATGCCAGCTCTGTTCTGGATGGAGTTCTTTTCTAAGGCAGAGAGAGCTAACCGCTTCAATTTCTTTGAAGTTAGTTTTGATTACAATTGATAATTATACCATGCATGTTCAATTATCATCCTCATTTTATCCTGCTGTAGAAGCATTATTGGAACATGTTTTAAAGAAATTGATTAGTTGAAATGTGTACTCTCCTTATATGTTTCCTAATTTTCCCTGGTTTGTTCTATAGACCACACAGATATTAGAAGACAGACCAACTAAGAGGCTTCTGCATGAGATAGATAAGTAGATTTTTTTCTTAATTCAATTATTCTTTGTGATTTACCAACTGATTTCAGATTAAGTGTGATTAGAATTAAGCACCTTGTTAGATGTAGGTAGTACAATTCAGTTTTTATAAAATATGTGTAATTTCTATTAGAATCAACATCAAATGTATTTCTTGGTTCGGCATTTCTTAAGAGACATGTGAAGTCTAATACCATTTAATCCTGTGCACTAGGCAGTTAGATCTGGATTTGAATCCTCTTATAAATATGCCACCAAGAAGTTACATAGCCTATCTAGTCTACTTATGTGACATATGGAAAATACTGATAATTGTTTTCAGTTTAATTCACAAAATCTCTGAACTTGGGTGAGTGGGCCTCTGTATTTTGAATGTGATGGTGCATACAGAGAACCTTGTAGAGCACCTTGCACAAAGTAGTCATTGGCGTATTTAGCACTGTTGTGTCTTGTTTCTCGTTTTCTGTGTTAGCCTTTGTTCTATCGCTTCTGCTTTTAACACTTTAATACATCTCATGGTCATCACATAATTTTTTATGGGAGTTCCCTAACTGTCATCATAGAACCTGAAGTCATGGAGAATTTTACTTGAATCCCACTTACCTTCATTCCTAAGAGTACTGAACTTAAGAGTTGTGACTCAGATCTCTTGGCCACGCCAATTTCACTTCCACTCACTGAATTATCCTTATTTTTTGCACTTATTGACAACTGAACTTTTTGAAATGAAAACAGTTTGAATGAAGTCGTCTGCTGTTCAACGAAATTCCACAACTTTTAAAATCAACTGGCCACAAGAGAAGGGAGAGAGGAGTAAGGAGCATTGACGAGAAATAAAATAAAAAAAAAAAATGTTTGTCATTCAACTAAATGAAACCTAATTCTTTGTGTGCTAACAAAAATAAATTTATAGGCACTTGAACAGAAGAAGTGTATGTTGGCAAGCTGTTTGAACATTGTGAAAATATTCTGAGGGACTCCTGGTTACCAGCAAGTATTCAAACTATGGTCTTAATATGTGAAAGCAACCTAATCATTGTCCATGTGCAACAGTGAGAGGTGGATATCATTTTGGTGAGAAGACATTGTATTGTTGTGCATAGTATTACTGGTAGAGAAGCCATTTTAGGGGAATAGAGTATCACAAAAGAACAGAGCTCTGACTGTGATTTGCTTCCTCTTTTCCTTCTGAGACAAAGGTGATGAATATAATCTGAAATTTTCAAATCATATGTGACCTTTATAGGAATAAAAGCTAACTGATAAAAGTTCTTCTTTCTTATAGTTTTGCCAATAACAATATGAGAATTTTATACATAATTCTGTTCATGTCAGTTTAGGGCTGGAGAGATTTCTTAGTGGTTAAGGCACTTGCCTCTGAAGCCTAAGGACCCAGGTTTAACTCCCCAATACCCATGTAAATCAGATATACAAGGTGGAACAGGCATCTGGAGTTCATTTACAGTGGTTGAAGGACCTGGCATGCTCTCTCTCTCTCTCTCTCTTCCTCTCTCAAATAAACAAGTAAATACTAAAAAAAGAAAAGTGTCAGTTTGTTTTTCCAATTAAAATGAATTTATGGCTATTTTTATATCAACCTTGCCATATCAAATACATCAAGTACATATAAGCTATGCTATTTAGCAGAACATTATGTTCTGATTCTGCTAATGCTTCCCATGGACAGAAATATATTGTATATCTGTCAAATTTTATTTTTTTTGTTTTTAAAATTAATTTATTCATGACAAATTTCATACATTTGCATCCTTTTTTAAATCACATTCTCCTCCCCATTGCCTTATTTTATCACTTAACCCCTCAATCTTTGCTAAATTCCTCCTTTTTCTCAACTAATTCCCATTCTCACTCTCTCTTCCCTGAGTTTAATTAGGGTTGCTTACATGAGCACGGATGGTGGTTATATACTGGAGCAGAGATTTTCCTTTTTTATATAGGAATCAAAATGCAAATGGTATTTAAATTAATGACTTGCACTTAACAGTTACAAGATGAATCCTCAGCAGCGATCTTAGGTTCAGCTGATTATGTTGAAGCATTCTTTGCAAGGACAAGCTGTTTTGTGTTGCGCAGCATTGTGGTTGAAAGGGGAAGGTTGTTCCTCGTGCTCTGTGAACATCACTCTTTCCTTGTCAGGAAACATGAAAAGTTGAAATCACTGTGCTTGTTGTATTTCATGAATATATTTATGGAAATAAAAATTAAACAAAAATGAGGTTGGTGTTTTTCAGAGTTTGAGAACTAAAGATACAAACTGTTGAAACGGAATTTTTTTATTGCTTTTTTGCTTGTGTATATGTGTGTGTACAATGTGATATGTGTGCTATATTAGGGTGGTGCATGCACACATGTGTGCCCTTGTTGTACCGCATTGCTCGCGTATGGTGGGGGCAGGGCAGGAGCAGAGCATGAGGTATCCAGCTCCATCGATTTTTCCACCCACTCATAACTTGAGCTGGATTCTCTTGCTGATACTGGAGCTTATGGTTTAGGGGGAGCTTGATTGATTCCCTGTTCTCTGCTCACCTTTGTGGGACTGGAGTTACAGATGTGTATGACCACATTAAACTGTTTATGGGGTTCGGAAGAGACAAATGTGGATAGTCTCAGGCCCTCATATTTGTCCAGTAAGCATACCTACCCACTGAGCCATCTCTCCAGCTCAAGATGGACTTTTATCCCAAGGTAGTGATGCTCCCTCAAGAGTTTCTATGGATATATGCCTGTCAGGTGAGAGCTTATGCTACAGGGTAGAGTGTTGAAGAATAAGAGAGGGAAGACCAGCCACATATCTAAAAACAGACTTCAGTTATTGATATGGCATGCTAATATTACTCCATGGTAAGTAGATGCAATGATCTCATAGCACACACTGGGAGAAAAGTAATTAGTTTTAAATGATCTATATGTGGCATTGCATTTCACTGAATAAGTAAGAACTTTTAAGGCACATCTACAATAGTCAAGGATTCATCCAGAAATCTTAAAAGTAAGCCCTAAGAGCTGAAAAATAGTAATTTGCAACTCATTAGAGCCACCAAAAAATGCTTTATCATAAAAATAAATCCAAAGCAAATAAAAAGAAAACAAAAATAGATGAAAAAGAAGAATTATATTTATATAATAAGTTTAATTATACCATGAGCAGAAGGAATTTGGTTGCAAGCTGTTGTGCCAGTATTCAAGTGGAATACTACGTGTTCAAGTCCAGCCCGGGCCACATAGTGAGACCTTGTCTCAACGTCAAATTACATAAGGCAACTAAAGTATGATGTGGATGAATGAAGGAGGTAAATCAAGCATCAATCATTTCCAAATGCACACCTACAGTAGAGGGAAAGTTGAAAATTGAAAGTAAAATGCTTTTCACATACTTGAAATATGCAAACTGAAATGGTAACATGGTCCAAAATATTTTAAAGGGAATAAGAAATAATTTATTTTACAGCCAAATATGAGTGACCCAAAGCTTAGGAACACAAATTCAGGTTAGTCCAAATACCATTTTCTACTATGTGGTAACAGGTTCATGAAGCTTTATAGTAAGTATTGCAGTCAGGTTCACAATACTGGCAGAAATCACCCAAGCAAGAGCAGCTTTGTGGAGAGAAAGTGGGTTATTTTGGCTTACAGACTCAAGGGGAAGCTCCATCATGGCAGGGGAAAATGATGACATGAGCAGAGGGTGGACATCACCCCCTGGTCAACACAAGGTGGACAAGAGGAACAGGAGAGTGTGCCAAAAACTGCCAAGGGGACACTGGCTATAATACCCATGAGTCTGCCCCTAACAATATACTGCCACCAAGACATGTTAATTCCCAAATCTTCATCAGCTGGGAACCTAGCATTCAGAAGACTTAAGTTTATGGGGTCACCTGAATCAAACCACCATATTCTGCCCCTGGCCCCCATATGCAGATATCCATACATGATATGAAATATAATGCATTCACTTCAACTTTAATAGTCCCCATAGTTTTTAATCAATCCTAATGATGTTCAAACATCCCCATCATGCAAGGCCTTTTAACTGAGCCATAATATCAAAAACAAATCCCCCCCAAACCCATAATGGCACAGAATACACATTCACACTGCAAAAGATGGCACTGGGCCTGGATAGGTGGCTTAGTGATTAAGGTGCATGCCTGCAAAGCCTATAAACCCAGGTTCAATTCTTCAGGTCCCACGTAAGCTAGAAGCACATGGTGGCACATGCATGTGGGGTTTGTTTGCTGTGGCTAGAGGCCCTGAGATGCCCATTCTCTCTCTCTCTCTCTCTCTCTCTCTTTATAAGTCCCTCTTCCTGTCTCTAATAAATGAATAAACAAAATAAAATCTTTAAAAAAGATAGCATTGGGCATAGCAAAGAAATATACAACCAATATACGATTTTAAAAGGACAAACATTAAACTCTGTACCTCCAAGCCCAACAACTCTAATGTGTGACAAATCTCCATGTCTAAAAATTCTAACCAGCAACAAGTCTCTGGAGTTCCAGTTCTGTGCCTCCAGCTAGTCTATCCATAGTCCTGGAAAACTTCATTGGGCCAGCAGCTTTCCTTAGCAGTCATCTTGTGGTCCTGGCATCTCCACTGTGTCTCCACTGCAATCCATGGTTCATTCTCATGGCCCAATAGGGTCTTCATGCAGGCATCCAGCAAACCTGCTTCACACTACCCAAGTCCATTTCCAAAACACAAAACCACATTGAAACTCAATGACCCTCTCTGTCTTGCATTTCTTATACCCCACAATACCAGGTAAGGTGCCAGTTTTTTAATCTAGGGGGAAATATAGTAGACTTTGAAGAACAGGACACTCCTTGAGCACTCATGTCCATTCAAAAGAGTCTACATTCTTCCTGTTACCCCACTGGCCCAAGTTCAAAGGTTGTAATCTTTCAATTGCAGCTAAACAGGCAGCAGTTTACCCAAAGATTTCATTTTTTTTTATTTTCTGTGCCATATCCCTCTGCTCACACCAGTATGTTTCTACACAAAGGAACCCTGCACAACTTCTCAGGACCCAGTAATAAGAGCAAGCATCTCACACAAACTGCTTGTAGCACAGTCCAGGCAAAGCTCTTTTTCACCCTCACAAGCTAAACCTAACAGTCAATAGTTCTTACTGAAATGAGGTCTTTCAACTCTGACCAGAATACTCCATCAAGCTGTACTTAATACACTGCAAAACATCTCTTAGGACAAGGTTTCAAATTCTTCTACATTTCTCTTGAAAAATCAACTCCAAAAGTCCAAAGCCACAGTCAAGTATCTAGTAGCAAACCCACACCTGGTACCACTTACTGTTGCAGTCAGTTTTGCATTGCTGGCAGAAACCACTCAACAAAGAGCAGCTTATGGGGAAAGAAGTTTATTTTGGTTTACAGACTTGAGGGGAAGCTCCATGATGGCAAGGAAAATGAAGGCATGAGGAGAGGGTGGACATCACCCCCTGGCCAGCAAAAGGTGGACAACAGGAACAGGAGAGTGTGCCAAACACTGGCAAAGGGAAGCTGGCTATAATATGCATAAAACTGCCCCAACAATACACTGTCTCGAAGAGGTGTTAATTCCCAACTTTCCATCAGCTGAGAACCTAGCATTCAGAACACCTAAGTTTATGGGACATACCTGAATCAATCCACCAGTAACCAAACAAAGAAAATCATAAATCAAGATACTTTTTTTTTTTTTGAGGTAGGGTTTCACTCTAGCTCAGGCTGACCTGGAATTCACTATGTACTCTCAGGGTGGCCTCGAACTCAAGGCAATCCTCCTACTACTGCCTCCCGAGTGCTGGAATTAAAGTTGTATACCACCACACTCAGCTTAAATTAAAATAGTTTTTAAAATACATAGGTGGAAACATCATAGGCAAGTTACAACCAAACAGAAACCTCTTTTGGTATGAGGTATACATTTATATAAACAGTAATTCCATGTTTATACCATCCTTGCTAAAAAAGAGGTGAGCTATATGTTGTATGATGACACTGTGGTAACTACAAAGTCTCAAATATTTTTAAATTGTTATCAAAAACATATTTTAGTACAAACATTATTACAAAAATGAAGAGGAGCTCAAACTTATTATTATACTAGAGGTTTTAATAGCCATAAAGATAACACTATTGTAAATGTATAGCAAAAAGTAAACCATAAAATTATAGCAAACATTAATAAAAACATAATCTATACCAATCTATAATCACACTGAGCTCACTCAGTTTAAAAAAAGCAAACAATGATTAGAATGATATAGAAAATTTATGTAAAATATGCATTGCCTAATTAATATTGTGGAAGTATAATTTACATAAACAGAATATACAATGCTTTTAAATAATTAATAAGTGTTTTAAAAATGAGCATTAAAATACTTTCTACAATTTTAATGAAAGTTTCTTGGTAAGTTTAGTGTTCAGTCTTCTAGGAAGTCACAACATATCTGCAGGCATAAGAGGTATAGACATATTTTCTAAAAAATAAAATAAATAAAGCACACATGAAATTGGGAACAATGTTTGTTTCTTCCAGAGGGACAATAGTTACATTAAGTGCCATAAAGATTAGAGGAATAGTCATTAGTGTTCAAATTTTCTGTTGTTTAGGCAATTCAAGTCTTTTAAAAAATGAAATTTGAGGGGGATCCATTATTAATTACCAACTTATATATATTTTTAAAATATTTTTGTTACCGGTTTTTTAAGTGAAACTAATTTATAATCTTTTGAACTGATCTCCATCTGTGGATATAATGATCATAACTTGTAATTATCAAATTTAATTGTCATTTTTTGTTAAAGTTTTCCTATTCCTCAGAGGAAAACATATATTTTCCCTTGACTGGGTATTTTATTATTATTTCATATTTTTATTGATTACTTCCATAGTTATAGATAATAATCCATGGTAATTCCCACCCTCCCCCCACTTTCCCCTTGCAACTCCACTCCCCGTCATTATCCCTCTCCCTTCTCAATCAGTCCCTTGTTTATTTTGGTGCCATCATATTTTCCTCCTACTATGATGGTCTTGTGTAGGTAGTGTCAGACATTCTGAGGTCACAGATATCCAGGCCACTTTGTGTCTGGAAGAGCACATTGTACTGAGTCCTACTCTTTCTTTGGCTCTTACATTCTTTCTACCACCTATTCCATAATTACCCTGAGCCTTGGAACTTGGGATAGAGATGTTTCAGTGTTGAGCACTCCTCTGTCACTCCTTCTCAGCACTATGGTGCCTTCTGAGTCATCCCAAGGTCACCTCCCTCTAAGAAGAGAAGCTTCTCTAACCAAAAGTGAGAATAGCATTGATGTATGGGTATGAACATCAAGAGAAGGGCTGACTTGGCAGTTTGGTAATCCTAGTATATGCATTTAGCTAGACACCAGCAGATGTTACACCCCTACAGCTCATGACTACCCCTGTCATAGATTTTCAGTATCAGGCATGTATTCCCTCCCATGGAATGGGTCTCCTGTCCAACTAGAGAGTGATTGTTTTCCCCCATAACAGACATACCACTATTGCATCCATTGGCTCATTTGGCCTAGGTGGCCAAATTTAAGGTTTGCAGTGTCCACTGTTCTTTTTAAGTTATTATGTTATGCCTATATGCCATTTTACTTCAAACCTTTTTCTGCTACAAATAATGACACATTGTAAATTAGCAGGTTGTATTAGTCAGTATTGAATTGCATAAACAATGTGATGAAAGAAAAAAAAGTTTTATATTATAACCCTGTTTGGAAATTTTAGTATGTGGTCTGAAGCCCAACTGCATTTGGATCTGTGGTGAAGTTGCATCCATGCTGGGGAGCATGTAGATATTTCAGGAACTTGCTGGCCTCATGGCAAACAGGCAGCAAAGAGTAAAGACCCTTGTATCTCACAATACCTGTAAGGAAACACTGACCTACTATCTTTAGGCTATCCACTATCATCCCAAGGAGGAATGCTTTAACTTGACAGAGGGGTGGATACTATACATAAAAAGGCAATATAAAATACAAACTAAATTGAACAAGTCCAAGCCTCTATAGAAACTCTCAAGAACAGAATCAGTCATGTGGAGGACAGACCATCAGAACTGGAAGACAAGACAGAACAAACAGCTTGTGAACCTAAAAATTTCAATAAGTTCAGAAATATTTGTGAACAGAGCATGAATGAACTGTGAGATACACTTAAATGTCTCAACATTTGGATCCTGGGTATATGCTTTAATAAAATTAGAAATGGAAAAGAAGAGCTCACAGTAGACATAAGTGAAATTGGAAGAACCATAAGGACTTATTTCTAAAACTTTTACTCCACAAAATTAGATAATCTGTAGGAAATGGAAAAATTTCTGAAAACATACCACCTACCAAAGCTAAACTCAGAGCAAACCCATCACACCCACCAAGATTGAAAATGTAATCAAAAACCTCCCCCCACGGCTCTCTTTCCGGTGGTAGAGTCTGAAGAAGACGCTCAGAAATGGCACCTCGCAAGGGGAAGGAAAAGAAGGAAGAACAGGTCATCAGCCTTGGACCGCAGGTGGCTGAAGG